>NC_136612.1:7302417-7384917 GCF_933228915.1 Telmatherina bonti | reverse complement strand
AAGGTAGACACTGTCAGGATGAGTCTTCCTCATGTTAAGCAACACAGGTGAACATGGGGGTAGACCCCCCCAACATAAAGCCAAGCCTGCCGTAATGTCCTGCTGCTAGTGTTCGCTGCTTCTGACATATCTGTCTGAGGTAATGTAGATGGTTTTTTTCCAGGACATGAGAATAGTTTGTAATAAACAAGGCAGTGAGGCTCAGAAGTGATGTAATTACCCAGTAAGCACAGCGTCGGCCATGTTTACTGGTTCCCACACACCTGAAACCAGAACATCTGGACTTCATTGCACAGTTTTCGTACTGGAAGGTCCGTAACACAGAAAAGGATCTGGTGGGTTTATGGAGACGGCTTGACTAAGAGAAATGGGTGAGAATGGAAAGATTGTGAGCTCAGCCTACCAGGTGCGTGCACATGCACAACGTGTACAACAACAACGAGGCACCTGCAGCCGCCGTCGACCCTCAGTTCCCCGAAAATCCCCCACCTGTGGAGTCCTGTCCACCTGAACCAGTCCAGGCAGATCCCCGTCCTCCCTGATCCGGTTCTGTTGGAGGTTTTTTCTTCCCACCGTCGCCGCGTGCAGCTCCGGATGGAAGACTGGATCAAGATGTGATGGATCTGCAGGTTTTCCTAAACTATAAACCAGTTTGGGTTTATGAGAACCTGGCTGGAGCGGATGAGGACGGGAAACGAAGCTGGTTGGAACCAGTTGAGCCGATCAGCTCAGCTGAAGATCCGCGTGCACCTCCCAGATCACGGGTTTCTAACTGCCGTCCTGGAGGGCTGGCAGGTTTTCCTTGTTTCTCTGCTCCAACAAACCTGACAGAAATTAACGCTGATAAGAAGCTGTGGATCCATCTGGCTTGAATTAGGCGTGTTGGAGCAGGCAAACAACACAAAGCCTGCAGGATGGAGGCCCAGGAGGCCCAGGAGGCCCAGGAGGCCCAGGAGGCCCAGGAGGCCCAGGAGGCCCAGGAGGCCCTGGAGGCCCAGGAGGCCCAGGAGGCCCAGGAGGCCCAGGAGGCCCAGGAGGCCCAGGAGGCCCAGGAGGCCCAGGAGGCCCTGGAGGCCCTGGAGGCCCAGGAGGCCCAGGAGGCCCAGGAGGCCCTGGAGGCCCTGGAGGCCCAGGAGGCCCAGGAGGCCCAGGAGGCCCAGGAGGCCCAGGAGGCCCAGGAGGCCCAGGAGGCCCAGGAGGCCCTGGAGGCCCAGGAGGCCCAGGAGGCCCAGGAGGCCCTGGAGGCCCAGGAGGCCCAGGAGGCCCAGGAGGCCCAGGAGGCCCAGGAGGCCCAGGAGGCCCAGGAGGCCCTGGAGGCCCAGGAGGCCCTGGAGGACGAGCATCTGGCACCAATATTCCAGATTATCAGAAGCTAATTTAATCACATGCCTCCTGGTCTTCACACGTTCCCAGTGGAAACCAGTGCAACTGTTGGTTTTACTGGGAAAATAGTTTCAATGTTTTTGTTTTGATTGTCGGGTTTGAACCTGATGGATTATTTTTTACATGTAAACGTCATCAAAGCATCAACATGCCAGAAAATGTAACTATAGAGAAGTTTTTAGTCAAATTTAACAGGAAGTGAAATGTGTGTGTGTGTGTTTAAATCAGAGGTGGCGGGGTGAGAACATAGCCTGTCAGGTCGGCGTAGCTCCCAGCATGCTTTGTTGTTGATCAGTTTATTAAAAGAAACCACGGAGAGCTGTGGCGACACAAAGCGCCGCTGCATCGGAACGTCGCTCCGTCTCCGGGAGGAAGGAGTTCTGCACATCGGCTGCAGGAGGATGACGGCGCTCTCTGACTTCCTGCCAACACACTCGACAGTCCCGCCCTGCTGCAGCTGTGCAACAAGAGGCGCACAAATCTGAGACCACCCACATCCGCCGCTGAGGACGGCAGTCTGAGCGCGCTGACCAACCGGGCCGACAGGAAACGGGTTAACCAGCAGCTGACTCCATCCCTGCTGATGCTGCAGCGTGTAAACGTGTGTGTGCCGGTCCTCGCTGACGTCTAAACGCAGACAATGCGCTCGGATGTGTTTTAGTTTGGTGTGAATAATCAGTCCAGATGTTTTATTCTCATTCAGAACGCTGCCTGTCGATGCAGTCCGGCAGGAGACAAGCGTTGGTGTGGGGGGGCATGCAGACATGCACGCTGCGCTCATACAGCAAACCAGGCCAGCTGCCGTCTGCACCCTGACCAGATGTTTGGTCGGACAACATCTGGCCTGAATAACAATAGACTTCTAGTCGTTCTGAGGACGTTTAACTGCAGTTTGTCCGAAGCTAACACCTTCCTCTCCTGGATACTTCAGTCAGCTGGTGCTTCCAGAACATGCTGCTGGTGGGGGGGGGGGGCACGACTTTGTCTTGGATAGGAGGTGTGTGTGTGTGTGTGTCTCCCACCCGGAGCTCAGCAGGGAGGTGTTAATCCAGCTGGTTGAAGCCATTAAACCTTGAAAATGAATATTTATAACAATAATATTTTATTACACAGAAATGTTTCAGGTTTGCACGTGTGTACCTGTCAAGTTCTGGCTTTAAAAACACGGGAAGTTCTCCGTCAACCGCCCAGACGCTGGTGGTGGGGGCAGGAGAGGCGTCGCTCGCTGGCCGTTCCCGGGGGGGGGTTATCTCCTCGTTTTCTCCCCATATCAAAGTACGGCAGGACGTCGGGAAGATACGGTGTTTCCCAACCGAAACGGGAGACTTGACAGCCGTGCACGTGTGTGCTGCGTCAGTCAGAGGAGGCGTTGCCGTCGTGCATGAGACGACTTGCAGTACAGCTTTCCACCAGATGGTGGCAGCAATGTGTTTCTCTGCATGGAGACTGCTGTGTCGCACGTCCAGTCCACACCTGAAATGAAGGTGTGGACAAGCTGCATCTGAGACGGTGTGTCCTGCCACTTGACCTCCCCGTCCTTCGTCCCGTCTACGTGCCGCTGGGAACGTTGGCGAGCTAACGGAAAGAGACATTCCCAGGAAAGTCTGCAGCGTGACTGGGGAGGGGACATGAGACGACCAGTCCTACATGTCTGAGCTGGCTTAAACTCGTCTCATCGGTGCAGAAGCGAGCCTCCATCAGAGCCTTTCTGTGGTTCTACTGGTGGCGGTGTATGTCCCAGACTGGTCCTTTCCCAGTAACGGGAGCCATGATTATCTGATCCCATCGGCCTGATAGCCGATCTAGACGGGAGTTTTCTATAAAAGCCGGAGGAAACTGCTGACTGTGCTGTTTGTTGGAGGAACTGGGGTGCGTGTGGACTTGTCCTCTCTGGTTTTCCCTCCATCACTGCTGATGTTTCCTCTTCCAGGACCCGTTTGGGGAGAAGCGAGGTCGCTTCGACTACCAGGGCCTTCTGGCTCGCCTCGCTGCCACTCACCGGAGAATCCGGGAGAAGAGCCTGGCAGAGGAGGAGCACGACGACGACGAGTCCGACTCGGACACCAGCTCGTCTGGGACGGACCCCGACAGCCACGGCAGCTCTCAGCCCTGACCGGACGGGAGGAGGCGGGCTCAGACGCTTTCTTCTTCTCTTGTTTTCTCTGGACGTAACAGGAGAGAGTCCAGCTGCAGCAGGTCCAGCCTTCTGGGAGGTTTAGGAGACGAAGACGGGGTGGTGGCGCTCTCCTTCCACCATCTATCACTTTACACTTACTGGTCAGTTTGATTCGTTGGACTTTGTGGCCGAGCAGAAACAGGATTCCTCAGACACCAGGTGGTCTCTCATCCAGACTGTTTCCCACGGGGAGACCAGCTGTTTGGTGTCTCTGAGGACGATCGGCCATGTCGGGCAGGATGAAGGGACATCGTCGTCATCATCCACATCAGCTGCAGCGGGGGGGGGGCGATGTTGGGGGTCTTATCGGGATGATTTCTGGATGAGAGGACAGACCCAGTCCCCTCTGGATTAGACCTGAAGTCCTGTAGCAACCAATCACACGATAACATTATTGAACCAGTAGTGTAAGAAGTCGGTTTGCCATTGGTTGATTATCGGCCAGCATGAAAAATATTGTGTGAAAATGTAAAAACTGCAGCAGATAATGTAGAAATGCAGAAATCGAGATTTATTTGATCAGTTTTTGTGGAGTTTGCTCATTAAAATAAGTTTGATAAAGTCATTGGCTGCTACAAGTCGTGGTAAGTGACCAGTACTTCTGACGGAAGCTGCTCCAGGAGATTCTCCAGCCTCCTTTTCTACCGGTCCTCGAACTGAAACCCGTCATCATCATCGTTGTGTGGCGTGACATGTCTGTAAGCTGCTGTTTGGTTGTTGCTTCCTGTGATTATTGACTCCCAACCTGCAGACGTCTTTCTCCTGCTCTCCGCCAGCGGACGTTGGGCTCGGACCACGACGTGGTCGGGCGTCAGTCTGCACCGTATGCAGTCTGAACGGAGAAGAGAAACACTCAGATCTGGTTTTACTGCTGTCATTGGTCCACATTCTGGTTCTGAAGATCTACCTTCCAGTGGGAATGTCCCCGTTCCTGGCAGCGTTCCGACTCCGACAGGGGAAGCAGACCCCGTCTGAGGAACGCAGGGATTGGCTGATAGGTGGAGGATTCATACGGCGTTAGAAACAATCTGGAACCGACTTTGCCATAAAAAGAGTTTTGTGTTTGGTGAGTAAACAACCCATCTGAGAGGAAGCGGGTCCGGTGAAGATCGGGCTAACCTAGGGCTGGGCGATGTAGCGCACAGGCTGGATTGTACCCCGAAGCTGCGCACGATTCTCGCAGAATAACTACAATGTCGCAAACAGGAAGTAGAAATTGCCACAGATTGTGTGATTTCTTTTGTAGCGTGGATTCTGTCCCAGCTCGCTGCGCCGATTCCAGAAGACTCCTGTTTCAGCTGCGTAGACTCATGGCGTATGCAGCTAGCCAGGTTTCCAGCATGGAGCCAGAATGTAAGAAGCCGTTTAAAGCAGTAATTAGCCTCAGGAAGGACGCTGACGCTGAGGAAAGGGAAGTCTCCCAGTGGACGGGAAGTACACCGGAGCAGGACAACTTCCCCACCTGAGCCCCATCCTCTTGCTGAAGCAGACATTTACCACGGACTTCTGTTGTTGCCCGCGAGCAGGACACACACTCTGGAGTGTTTTCTGAGTGTGTGTCCTGCTCGAACGTGGATTCCAACAAACTTTTAGCGATCTGGAAGGAAATGGGACAGCTCAGCGGAGGGCAGTGTTCTCCCCGTTAGGTTGTTTTTTCCACTTCTGTCTCTAGCTGGTTGGCACGGCAACAAGCATCGGTGGAGGGTAGCTGACCTGTGTGTGCGCGAGGGACGTGACGTGACATTACATGTCAACATAAATGAAAAAATAAATCAGATATCTAGTAATTAGAGAAAGTAATAGAACGAAAGAACGGTTGGAGAAATGATTAAACGTTTACGAGTGTCGGTGTTCGGTTCTAAATAAAGTTTGTGAATGAAGTTCCATTTAGCAGAGCTGCATCCTACTGGTGTCTTCATGTGGACGGTCACGTTTCATCCAACATTTAGTGTTTTAGAGGAAATTTCAAAATAAAAGCCAAAACTTCAGTGACGTCAGTCATCAGCACGTCGCCCAGCCCTGCTTTACCCTCCTCCTGCTAACGCATTTAGCCTGAACCATTCCAAACCATCTCCACCAGTCCAGGTCCTGGTTCCACTAAACTAACCTGTAGTCTGTGTTTGTGTTCAGCAGCTTCAACAAACCAACATCTCTGTCTAGTCGAAGCTTTTTGGTGTTCTGGTTTTCTCCCTGCTCTCCTCCGTCTCTGGCGTTTCAGTGGCAGGAAGTCTGTCTGCTGCAGGACGAAGCAGGTTACTGATTTTCTTATCCGATTGCCAAAATGTTGACTGTCAGGCTTCCTGCAGTGGTGAGATGATCCTCTCTGTGGTTAAAGCCTGGATTAGTTAAACCGGGTCACGACCAGGCCTTTGTGTTTGTACTGTACAAAAGTTCTGGTAAATAAACTCGTCGCTCCTGATTGGCTCGTCTTTCTTTTCAGAGTTATTGGGATTGACAGGCAGTTTTTCAGTCAGCAGCTGCTTGTCAGCCTGACCCGGTGGTCCAGATCATTCATCTGCTGGATTTCTTCATTTCTCAGAAATAATCGGTGTGAACGGCGACGCAGTCATCAGCTCATATGATTCTGTTAAACTAAACTACCCGTATCCAGAGTTCCAGGTTGTTCTGCAGAACATTTACCAGGTTGGAAAGAACGTCATCACATTGATGAGTTTTCTAAACATTTTTTAAAATCTGGTTCCATGTTAAGATTTCCCCTGATGCTCCGATCTCATTGGAGAAGCCCAGAATTTCCCCCCAAAGTTGCTATTTGGAGGTCTACTGCCCCCCACCCTCATAGATCATCCTTTCAAGGATGCTCCGCAGGTTGTCTGGCGACGATGTGGTTCCAGCATGAGCTTTCCCCCTTTTGTACCCACAGCAGCCGAAGGTCAGTTGTAGTCTGACCTGGTTGGTCTTTCCAACACTGTCAGTGTTGTTCTTTAACAGCCTGCAGAATTTCAACCCATCAAGCAGTTTACACATTATTCTCCGTTAGATCTGCTGAAAACCATCATATCTCATCAAATTTCCATCAGTGTCAGCCAGAAACCAGAAGAGACTTGAACTTTCCATATATTATACACACTGCTCAAAAAAGTAAACACACACAAACAACAAACACCTAAACAACATGATGTAACTCCAAGTCATCCACACTGCTGTGGAATGGAACTGTCCACTTAGGAAGCAACACTGATTGACAATCAGTTCCACCTGCTGTTGTGCAAATGGAACAGACAACAGGTGGAAATTACAGGCAACTGGCAAGACACACCCAATAAAGGAGTGGTTCTGCAGGTGGAGACCACAGACCACTTCTCAGCACATCAATGTCAGCTGTGGCAAGAAGGTTTGCTGTGGCTGTCAGCGTAGTGTCCAGAGCATGGAGGCGCTACCAGGAGACAGGCCAGTACATCAGGAGACGTGGAGGAGGCCGTGGGAGGGCAACAACCCAGCAGCAGGACCGCTACCTCCTTCTTTGTGCAAGGAGGAACAGGAGGAGCAGAAAATGCCATAATCCTTCCTGCAGTGTGTAAACCAGGTGAAAAACTACAGAAAAGTTTGACCTCTGTTACTGCAAACAAAGGCTACTGTAACAAATATTAACATTGATTTTCTCAGGTGTTCAGATACTTATCTGCAACAGAAACATACAGTACATATACATTATTTAAAAATCATACAACATGATCTTTTTTAGATCATGTTTCTCACAGCGGACATGAAGCTAAGATGAACATTTCAGACCATCCCATGATCAGAGACTGTTCAGTCCCTTTTGCCTCACTGTGTATGTATGTATATATGTATATACATACACATATATATACACATATATATATATATATATATATATACACATATATATATATATATATATATATATATATATATATAATGAGGTTGTTTTGCCAAGACTTTTCCACATCAGATATTACCTCAGAGGATTTGTTTTTACCAGCACGGTCATTTATCACCACACAGGAATCTAAGAGCAAAACTCAAATTAAAAAGAAGAAAAAGATTTTCATGTATTAATTGGGTAAAAACCAGCCAGCAACAAACTGGCCACTCGTCTGCTAACTGATGGAAGAATTCTTGTTCAGATGATTATCGTCTCTTTAAGAAATGGTTTGCCGTGAAGTCCCTGAGTCCATCCAGCTGTGTAAACATTTCAGGTCAATGGGTTAACGAGTCTGATAGACTAGATCAGGTTGCATTCTCACAAAAACACTGAAGGGATGAAAAATACTGAGCGTTGATCCTCAAACAACTACATCGCCTAAACGTTGAGTATTAATCCGCTTTTAGTTAGAAACCTCGAGCAGACCCACTCTTACATCACACTTCTCTCTGCAGAATGACGTTGGTCTGAAACCAGCATCGTTGTACACGATGTCACAACACACACACACACACACACACCAGCTGAAAACAAAAAGTAAACAGATAAAATGGAGCTGAGGATTACTGTACCATCACCTACCAGCTTATGTGATATGGGGGAGTGGGTCCCTGCTTGTGCCACAGTGAAAAGGACATCGCAGGCTTTACTGCAGCTGGATGTTGGAGCGGTAAAACACTACGGTAAACATTCACACAAACTCCAGCTGAGAGAGAAATGAAGGGAAAAAACTGATGTGGACATAAATCAGCCGAGTCTGGAGAGATTAGGATGACAAAATATTTGGAGAAAGGTCAGACACTACAGCTTGCTCTGCTCTGTGTTAGAAGAGAGGAATGTAGGAATCTACCACGGATCATTCACAACACCACTATAACACACGTTCTACCAACACAGAACGCCCCGCTGTTCCCATACATCTGTTCTACCAACTCAGAACGCCCCGCTGTTCCTATACATCTGTTCTACCGACGCTGGAACGCCCCGCTGTTCCTATACATCTGTTGTACCAACACAGAACGCCCCGCTGTTCCCATACATCTGTTCTACCAACTCAGAACGCCCCGCTGTTCCTATACATCTGTTCTACCGACGCTGGAACGCCCCGCTGTTCCCATACATCTGTTCTACCAACTCAGAACGCCCCGCTGTTCCCATACATCTGTTCTACCAACACAGAACGCCCCGCTGTTCCCATAAATCTGTTCTACCAACTCAGAACGCCCCGCTGTTCCCATACATCTGTTCTACCAACACAGAACGCCCCGCTGTTCCCATAAATCTGTTCTACCAACACAGAACGCCCCGCTGTTCCCATAAATCTGTTCTACCAACACAGAACGCCCCGCTGTTCCCATAAATCTGTTCTACCAACACAGAACGCCCCGCTGTTCCCATAAATCTGTTCTACCAACACAGAACGCCCCGCTGTTCCCATACATCTGTTCTACCAACACAGAACGCCCCGCTGTTCCCATACATCTGTTCTACCAACACAGAACGCCCCGCTGTTCCCATAAATCTGTTCTACCAACACAGAACGCCCCGCTGTTCCCATAAATCTGTTCTACCAACACAGAACGCCCCGCTGTTCCCATACATCTGTTCTACCAACACAGAACGCCCCGCTGTTCCCATAAATCTGTTCTACCAACTCAGAACGCCCCGCTGTTCCCATAAATCTGTTCTACCAACACAGAACGCCCCGCTGTTCCCATAAATCTGTTCTACCAACACAGAACGCCCCGCTGTTCCCATAAATCTGTTCTACCAACACAGAACGCCCCGCTGTTCCCATAAATCTGTTCTACCAACACAGAACGCCCCGCTGTTCCCATAAATCTGTTCTACCAACACAGAACGCCCCGCTGTTCCCATAAATCTGTTCTACCAACACAGAACGCCCCGCTGTTCCCATAAATCTGTTCTACCAACACAGAACGCCCCGCTGTTCCCATACATCTGTTCTACCAACACAGAACGCCCCGCTGTTCCCATACATCTGTTCTACCGACGCTGGAACGCCCCGCTGTTCCTATACATCTGTTCTACCAACACAGAACGCCCCGCTGTTCCCATACATCTGTTCTACCGACGCCCCGCTGTTCCTATACATCTGTTCTACCAACACAGAACGCCCCGCTGTTCCTATACATCTGTTCTACCAACACAGAACGCCCCGCTGTTCCCATACATCTGTTCTACCAACACAGAACGCCCCGCTGTTCCCATACATCTGTTCTACCGACGCTGGAACGCCCCGCTGTTCCTATACATCTGTTCTACCAACACAGAACGCCCCGCTGTTCCCATACATCTGTTCTACCGACGCCCCGCTGTTCCTATACATCTGTTCTACCAACACAGAACGCCCCGCTGTTCCTATACATCTGTTCTACCAACACAGAACGCCCCGCTGTTCCCATACATCTGTTCTACCGACGCCACGCTGTTCCTATACATCTGTTCTACCGACGCCCCGCTGTTCCCATACATCTGTTCTACCGACGCCCCGCTGTTCCCATACATCTGTTCTACCGACGCTGGAACGCCCCGCTGTTCCTATACATCTGTTCTACCAACACAGAACGCCCCGCTGTTCCTATACATCTGTTCTACCGACGCTGGAACGCCCCGCTGTTCCCATACATCTGTTCTACCGACGCTGGAACGCCCCGCTGTTCCCATACATCTGTTCTACCGACGCTGGAACGCCCGCTGTTCCCATACATCTGTTCTACCGACGCTGGAACGCCCCGCTGTTCCCATACATCTGTTCTACCAACACAGAACGCCCCGCTGTTCCTATACATCTGTTCTACCGACACTGGAACGCCCCACTGTTCCTATACATCTGTTCTACCAACACAGAACGCCCCGCTGTTCCTATACATCTGTTCTACCGACGCTGGAACGCCCCGCTGTTCCCATACATCTGTTCTACCGACGCTGGAACGCCCCACTGTTCCCATACATCTGTTCTACCGACGCTGGAACGCCCCACTGTTCCCATACATCTGTTCTACCGACGCTGGAACGCCCCGCTGTTCCTATACATCTGTTCTACCGACGCTGGAACGCCCCGCTGTTCCTATACATCTGTTCTACCGACACTGGAACGCCCCACTGTTCCTATACATCTGTTCTACCGACGCTGGAACGCTCCGCTGTTCCCATACATCTGTTCTACCGACGGTGGAACGCCCCACTGTTCCCATACATCTGTTCTACCGACGCTGGAACGCCCCGCTGTTCCTATACATCTGTTCTACCAACACAGAACGCCCCGCTGTTCCTATACATCTGTTCTACCGACGCTGGAACGCCCCGCTGTTCCTATACATCTGTTCTACCGACGCTGGAACGCCCCCCTGTTCCTATACATCTGTTCTACCGACGCTGGAACGCCCCGCTGTTCCCATAAATCTGTTCTACCAACACAGAACGCCCCGCTGTTCCTATACATCTGTTCTACCAACACAGAACGCCCCGCTGTTCCTATACATCTGTTCTACCAACACAGAACGCCCCGCTGTTCCTATACATCTGTTCTACCAACACAGAACGCCCCGCTGTTCCTATACATCTGTTCTACCGACGCTGGAACGCCCCGCTGTTCCTATACATCTGTTCTACCGACGCTGGAACGCCCCGCTGTTCCCATACATCTGTTCTACCGACGCTGGAACGCCCCACTGTTCCCATACATCTGTTCTACCAACACAGAACGCCCCGCTGTTCCTATACATCTGTTCTACCAACACAGAACGCCCCGCTGTTCCTATACATCTGTTCTACCAACACAGAACGCCCCGCTGTTCCTATACATCTGTTCTACCAACACAGAACGCCCCGCTGTGCCTATACATCTGTTCTACCGACGCTCCGCTGTTCCCATACATCTGTTCTGCCGACACTGGAACGCCCCGCTGTTCCCATACATCTGTTCTACCGACGCTGGAACGCCCCGCTGTTCCCATACATCTGTTCTACCGACGCTGGAACGCCCCGCTGTTCCCATACATCTGTTCTACCGACGCTGGAACGCCCCACTGTTCCCATACATCTGTTCTACCGACGCTGGAACGCCCCGCTGTTCCCATACATCTGTTCTACCGACGCTGGAACGCCCCGCTGTTCCCATACATCTGTTCCACCGACGCTGGAACGCCCCGCTGTTCCCATACATCTGTTCTACCAACGCAGAACGCCCCGCTGTTCCCATACATCTGTCCTACCAACACAGAACGCCCCGCTGTTCCCATACATCTGTTCTACCGACGCTGGAACGCCCCGCTGTTCCCATACATCTGTTCTACCGACGGTGGAACGCCCCACTGTTCCCATACATCTGTTCTACCGACGGTGGAACGCCCCACTGTTCCCATACATCTGTTCTACCGACGCTGGAACGCCCCGCTGTTCCTATACATCTGTTCTACCAACACAGAACGCCCCGCTTTTCCTATACATCTGTTCTACCGACGCTGGAACGCCCCGCTGTTCCTATACATCTGTTCTACCGACGCTGGAACGCCCCGCTGTTCCTATACATCTGTTCTACCGACGCTGGAACGCCCCCCTGTTCCTATACATCTGTTCTACCGACGCTGGAACGCCCCGCTGTTCCCATAAATCTGTTCTACCAACACAGAACGCCCCGCTGTTCCTATACATCTGTTCTACCAACACAGAACGCCCCGCTGTTCCTATACATCTGTTCTACCAACACAGAACGCCCCGCTGTTCCTATACATCTGTTCTACCAACACAGAACGCCCCGCTGTTCCTATACATCTGTTCTACCAACACAGAACGCCCCGCTGTTCCTATACATCTGTTCTACCAACACAGAACGCCCCGCTGTTCCTATACATCTGTTCTACCGACGCTGGAACGCCCCGCTGTTCCCATACATCTGTTCTACCGACGCTGGAACGCCCCACTGTTCCCATACATCTGTTCTACCAACACAGAACGCCCCGCTGTTCCTATACATCTGTTCTACCAACACAGAACGCCCCGCTGTTCCTATACATCTGTTCTACCAACACAGAACGCCCCGCTGTTCCTATACATCTGTTCTACCAACACAGAACGCCCCGCTGTTCCTATACATCTGTTCTACCAACACAGAACGCCCCGCTGTTCCTATACATCTGTTCTACCGACGCTGGAACGCCCCGCTGTTCCGATACATCTGTTCTACCGACGCTGGAACGCCCCGCTGTTCCCATACATCTGTTCTACCGACGCTGGAACGCCCCGCTGTTCCCATACATCTGTTCTACCAACACAGAACGCCCCGCTTTTCTTATACATCTGTTCTAGCGACGCTGGAACGCCCCGCTGTTCCCATACATCTGTTCTACCGACGCTGGAACGCCCCGCTGTTCCCATACATCTGTTCTACCGACGCTGGAACGCCCCGCTGTTCCTATACATCTGTTCTACCAACACAGAACGCCCCGCTTTTCCTATACATCTGTTCTACCGACGCTGGAACGCCCCACTGTTCCTATACATCTGTTCTACCGACGCTGGAACGCCCCGCTGTTCCTATACATCTGTTCTACCAACACAGAACGCCCCGCTGTTCCCATACATCTGTTCTACCAACACAGAACGCCCCGCTGTTCCCATACATCTGTTCTACCGACGCTGGAACGCCCCGCTGTTCCTATACATCTGTTCTACCGACGCTGGAACGCCCCGCTGTTCCCATACATCTGTTCTACCGATGCTCCACTGTTCCTATACATCTGTTCTACCAACACAGAACGCCCCGCTGTTCCTATACATCTGTTCTACCGACGCTGGAACGCCCCGCTGTTCCCATACATCTGTTTTACCGACGCCACGCTGTTCCTATACATCTGTTCTACCAACGCTGGAACGCCCCGCTGTTCCTATACATCTGTTCTACCGACGCTGGAACGCCCCGCTGTTCCTATACATCTGTTCTACCAACACAGAACGCCCCGCTGTTCCCATACATCTGTTCTACCGACGCTGGAACGCCCCGCTGTTCCTATACATCTGTTCTACCAACACAGAACGCCCCGCTTTTCCTATACATCTGTTCTACCGACGCTGGAACGCCCCGCTGTTCCCATACATCTGTTCTACCAACACAGAACGCCCCGCTGTTCCTATACATCTGTTCTACCGACGCTGGAACGCCCCGCTGTTCCCATACATCTGTTCTACCGACGCTGGAACGCCCCGCTGTTCCTATACATCTGTTCTACCAACACAGAACGCCCCGCTTTTCCTATACATCTGTTCTACCGACGCTGGAACGCCCCGCTTTTCCTATACATCTGTTCTACCGACGCTGGAACGCCCCGCTTTTCCTATACATCTGTTCTACCAACAGAGAACGCCCCGCTTTTCCTATACATCTGTTCTACCAACACAGAACGCCCCGCTGTTCCCATACATCTGTTCTACCGACGCTGGAACGCCCCGCTGTTCCCATACATCTGTTCTACCAACACAGAACGCCCCGCTGTTCCCATACATCTGTTCTACCAACGCTGGAACGCCCCGCTGTTCCCATACATCTGTTCTACCAACACAGAATGCCCCGCTGTTCCCATACATCGTTTCTACCAACACAGAACGCCCCGCTGTGCCTATACATCTGTTCTACCGACGCTCCGCTGTTCCCATACATCTGTTCTACCGACACTGGAACGCCCCGCTGTTCCTATACATCTGTTCTACCGACACTGGAACGCCCCGCTGTTCCCATACATCTGTTCTACCGACACTGGAACGCCCCGCTGTTCCCATACATCTGTTCTACCGACGCTGGAACGCCCCGCTGTTCCCATACATCTGTTCTACCGACGCTGGAACGCCCCACTGTTCCCATACATCTGTTCTACCGACGCTGGAACGCCCCGCTGTTCCTATACATCTGTTCTACCGACGCTGGAACGCTCCGCTGTTCCCATACATCTGTTCTACCGACGCTGGAACGCCCCGCTGTTCCCATACATCTGTTCTACCGACGCTGGAACGCCCCGCTGTTCCCATACATCTGTTCTACCGACGCTGGAACGCCCCGCTGTTCCTATACATCTGTTCTACCAACACAGAACGCCCCGCTTTTCCTATACATCTGTTCTACCGACGCTGGAACGCCCCGCTTTTCCTATACATCTGTTCTACCAACAGAGAACGCCCCGCTTTTCCTATACATCTGTTCTACCAACACAGAACGCCCCGCTGTTCCCATACATCTGTTCTACCGACGCTGGAACGCCCCGCTGTTCCCATACATCTGTTCTACCAACACAGAACGCCCCGCTGTTCCCATACATCTGTTCTACCGACGCTGGAACGCCCCGCTGTTCCTATACATCTGTTCCACCGACGCTGGAACGCTCCGCTGTTCCCATACATCTGTTCTACCGACGCTGGAACGCCCCGCTGTTCCCATACATCTGTTCTACCGACGCTGGAACGCCCCGCTGTTCCCATACATCTGTTCTACCGACGCTGGAACGCCCCGCTGTTCCTATACATCTGTTCTACCAACAGAGAACGCCCCGCTTTTCCTATACATCTGTTCTACCAACACAGAACGCCCCGCTGTTCCCATACATCTGTTCTACCGACGCTGGAACGCCCCGCTGTTCCCATACATCTGTTCTACCGACGCTGGAACGCCCCGCTGTTCCTATACATCTGTTCTACCAACACAGAACGCCCCGCTTTTCCTATACATCTGTTCTACCGACGCTGGAACGCCCCGCTTTTCCTATACATCTGTTCTACCAACAGAGAACGCCCCGCTTTTCCTATACATCTGTTCTACCAACACAGAACGCCCCGCTGTTCCCATACATCTGTTCTACCGACGCTGGAACGCCCCGCTGTTCCCATACATCTGTTCTACCAACACAGAACGCCCCGCTGTTCCCATACATCTGTTCTACCGACGCTGGAACGCCCCGCTGTTCCTATACATCTGTTCTACCAACACAGAACGCCCCCTGTTCCTATACATCTGTTCTACCAACACAGAACGCCCCGCTGTTCCCATACATCTGTTCTACCGACGCTGGAACGCCCCGCTGTTCCTATACATCTGTTCTACCAACACAGAACGCCCCGCTTTTCCTATACATCTGTTCTACCGACGCTGGAACGCCCCGCTTTTCCTATACATCTGTTCTACCAACACAGAACGCCCCGCTGTTCCCATACATCTGTTCTACCAAAACAGAACGCCCCGCTGTGCCTATACATCTGTTCTACCGACGCTCCGCTGTTCCCATACATCTGTTTTACCGACACTGGAACGCCCCGCTGTTCCTATACATCTGTTCTACCGACACTGGAACGCCCCGCTGTTCCCATACATCTGTTCTACCGACACTGGAACGCCCCGCTGTTCCCATACATCTGTTCTACCGACGCTGGAACGCCCCGCTGTTCCC
Source organism: Telmatherina bonti (assembly GCF_933228915.1). NCBI lineage: Eukaryota > Metazoa > Chordata > Actinopteri > Atheriniformes > Telmatherinidae > Telmatherina > Telmatherina bonti. Next base: position 7,368,998 of record NC_136612.1, on the reverse strand, counting down.
ATACATCTGTTCTACCGACGCTGGAACGCCCCACTGTTCCCATACATCTGTTCTACCGACGCTGGAACGCCCCGCTGTTCCTATACATCTGTTCTACCGACGCTGGAACGCCCCGCTTTTCCTATACATCTGTTCTACCAACACAGAACGCCCCGCTGTTCCCATACATCTGTTCTACCAAAACAGAACGCCCCGCTGTGCCTATACATCTGTTCTACCGACGCTCCGCTGTTCCCATACATCTGTTTTACCGACACTGGAACGCCCCGCTGTTCCTATACATCTGTTCTACCGACACTGGAACGCCCCGCTGTTCCCATACATCTGTTCTACAGACGCTGGAACGCCCCGCTGTTCCTATACATCTGTTCTACCGACGCTGGAACGCTCCGCTGTTCCCATACATCTGTTCTACCGACGCTGGAACGCCCCGCTGTTCCCATACATCTGTTCCACCGACGCTGGAACGCCCCGCTGTTCCCATACATCTGTTCTACCAACGCAGAACGCCCCGCTGTTCCCATACATCTGTTCTACCAACACAGAACGCCCCGCTGTTCCCATACATCTGTTCTACCAACACAGAACGCCCCGCTGTTCCCATACATCAGTTCTACCAACACAGAACGCCCCGCTGTTCCCATACATCTGTTCTACCGACGCTGGAACGCCCCGCTGCTCCCATACATCTGTTCCACCGACGCTGGAACGCCCCGCTGTTCCCATACATCTGTTCTACCAACACAGAACGCCCCGCTGTTCCCATACATCTGTTCTACCGACGCTGGAACGCCCCGCTGTTCCCATACATCTGTTCTACCGACGCTGGAACGCCCCGCTGTTCCCATACATCTGTTCTACCGACGCTGGAACGCCCCACTGTTCCTATACATCTGTTCTACCAACACAGAACGCCCCGCTGTTCCTATACATCTGTTCTACCAACACAGAACGCCCCGCTGTTCCTATACATCTGTTATACCAACACAGAACGCCCCGCTGTTCCTATACATCTGTTCTACCAACACAGAACGCCCCGCTGTTCCTATACATCTGTTCTACCGAAGCTGGAACGCCCCGCTGTTCCTATACATCTGTTCTACCGACGCTGGAACGCCCCGCTGTTCCCATACATCTGTTCTACCGACGCTGGAACGCCCCGCTGTTCCCATACATCTGTTCTACCGACGCTGGAACGCCCCGCTGTTCCTATACATCTGTTCTACCGACGCTGGAACGCCCCGCTGTTCCCATACATCTGTTCTACCGATGCTCCACTGTTCCTATACATCTGTTCTACCAACACAGAACGCCCCGCTGTTCCTATACATCTGTTCTACCGACGCTGGAACGCCCCGCTGTTCCCATACATCTGTTTTACCGACGCCACGCTGTTCCTATACATCTGTTCTACCGACGCTGGAACGCCCCGCTGTTCCTATACATCTGTTCTACCGACGCTGGAACGCCCCGCTGTTCCTATACATCTGTTCTACCAACACAGAACGCCCCGCTGTTCCCATACATCTGTTCTACCGACGCTGGAACGCCCCGCTGTTCCTATACATCTGTTATACCAACACAGAACGCCCCGCTTTTCCTATACATCTGTTCTACCGACGCTGGAACGCCCCGCTGTTCCCATACATCTGTTCTACCAACACAGAACGCCCCGCTGTTCCTATACATCTGTTCTACCGACGCTGGAACGCCCCGCTGTTCCCATACATCTGTTCTACCGACGCTGGAACGCCCCGCTGTTCCTATACATCTGTTCTACCAACACAGAACGCCCCGCTTTTCCTATACATCTGTTCTACCGACGCTGGAACGCCCCGCTTTTCCTATACATCTGTTCTACCGACGCTGGAACGCCCCGCTTTTCCTATACATCTGTTCTACCAACAGAGAACGCCCCGCTTTTCCTATACATCTGTTCTACCAACACAGAACGCCCCGCTGTTCCTATACATCTGTTCTACCGAAGCTGGAACGCCCCGCTGTTCCTATACATCTGTTCTACCAACACAGAACGCCCCGCTGTTCCTACACATCTGTTCTACCGACGCTGGAACGCCCCGCTGTTCCCATACATCTGTTCTACCGACGCTGGAACGCCCCGCTGTTCCCATACATCTGTTCTACCGACGCTGGAACGCCCCGCTGTTCCTATACATCTGTTCTACCGACGCTGGAACGCCCCGCTGTTCCCATACATCTGTTCTACCGATGCTCCACTGTTCCTATACATCTGTTCTACCAACACAGAACGCCCCGCTGTTCCTATACATCTGTTCTACCGACGCTGGAACGCCCCGCTGTTCCCATACATCTGTTTTACCGACGCCACGCTGTTCCTATACATCTGTTCTACCGACGCTGGAACGCCCCGCTGTTCCTATACATCTGTTCTACCGACGCTGGAACGCCCCGCTGTTCCTATACATCTGTTCTACCAACACAGAACGCCCCGCTGTTCCCATACATCTGTTCTACCAACACAGAACGCCACGCTGTTCCTATACATCTGTTCTACCGACGCTGGAACGCCCCGCTGTTCCCATACATCTGTTCTACCGACGCCACGCTGTTCCTATACATCTGTTCTACCGACGCTGGAACGCCCCGCTGTTCCCATACATCTGTTCTACCGACGCCACGCTGTTCCTATACATCTGTTCTACCGACGCTGGAACGCCACGCTGTTCCTATACATCTGTTCTACCGTCGCTGGAACGCCCCACTGTTCCTATACATCTGTTCTACCGACGCTGGAACGGCCCGCTGTTCCTATACATCTGTTCTACCAACACAGAACGCCCCGCTTTTCCTATACATCTGTTCTACCGACGCTGGAACGCCCCGCTTTTCCTATACATCTGTTCTACCGACGCTGGAACACCCCGCTGTTCCCATACATCTGTTCTACCGACGCCACGCTGTTCCTATACATCTGTTCTACCGACGCTGGAACGCCCCGCTGTTCCCATACATCTGTTCTACCGACGCTGGAACGCCTCCAGCTGTTCCCATACATCTGTTCTACCGACGCTGGAACGCTCCGCTGTTCCCATACATCTGTTCTACCGACGCTGGAACGCCCCGCTGTTCCTATACATCTGTTCTACCGACGCCACGCTGTTCCCATACATCTGTTCTACCAACGCTGGAACGCCCCGCTGTTCCCATACATCTGTTCTACCGACGCCACGCTGTTCCCATACATCTGTTCTACCGACGCCACGCTGTTCCCATACATCTGTTCTACCGACGCTGGAACGCCCCGCTGTTCCTATACATCTGTTCTACCAACACAGAACGCCCCGCTTTTCCTATACATCTGTTCTACCGACGCTGGAACGCCCCGCTTTTCCTATACATCTGTTCTACCAACACAGAACGCCCCGCTTTTCCTATACATCTGTTCTACCGACGCTGGAACGCCCCGCTGTTCCCATACATCTGTTCTACCGACGCTGGAACGCCCCGCTGTTCCTATACATCTGTTCTACCAACACAGAACGCCCCGCTTTTCCTATACATCTGTTCTACCGACGCTGGAACGCCCCGCTTTTCCTATACATCTGTTCTACCGACGCTGGAACGCTCCGCTGTTCCCATACATCTGTTCTACCAACACAGAACGCCCCGCTGTTCCCATACATCTGTTCTACCGACGCTGGAACGCCCCGCTGTTCCCATACATCTGTTCTACCAACACAGAACGCCCCACTGTTCCTATACATCTGTTCTACCAACACAGAACGCCCCGCTGTTCCCATACATCTGTTCTACCGACGCTGGAACGCCCCGCTGTTCCCATACATCTGTTCTACCAACACAGAACGCCCCGCTGTTCCTATACATCTGTTCTACCAACACAGAACGCCCCGCTTTTCCTATACATCTGTTCTACCAACACAGAACGCCCCGCTGTTCCCATACATCTGTTCTACCGACGCTGGAACGCCCCGCTTTTCCTATACATCTGTTCTACCAACACAGAACGCCCCGCTGTTCCCATACATCGTTTCTACCAACACAGAACGCCCCGCTGTGCCTATACATCTGTTCTACCGACGCTCCGCTGTTCCCATACATCTGTTCTACCGACACTGGAACGCCCCGCTGTTCCTATACATCTGTTCTACCGACACTGGAACGCCCCGCTGTTCCCATACATCTGTTCTACCGACGCTGGAACGCCCCGCTGTTCCCATACATCTGTTCTACCGACGCTGGAACGCCCCGCTGTTCCTATACATCTGTTCTACCGACGCTGGAACGCCCCGCTGTTCCCATACATCTGTTCTACCGACGCCACGCTGTTCCTATACATCTGTTCTACCGACGCCACGCTGTTCCCATACATCTGTTCTACCGACGCCACGCTGTTCCTATACATCTGTTCTACCGACGCTGGAACGCCCCGCTGTTCCCATACATCTGTTCTACCGACGCCACGCTGTTCCTATACATCTGTTCTACCGACGCTGGAACGCCCCGCTGTTCCCATACATCTGTTCTACCGACGCCACGCTGTTCCTATACATCTGTTCTACCGACGCTGGAACGCCACGCTGTTCCTATACATCTGTTCTACCGTCGCTGGAACGCCCCACTGTTCCTATACATCTGTTCTACCGACGCTGGAACGCCCCGCTGTTCCTATACATCTGTTCTACCAACACAGAACGCCCCGCTTTTCCTATACATCTGTTCTACCGACGCTGGAACGCCCCGCTTTTCCTATACATCTGTTCTACCGACGCTGGAACACCCCGCTGTTCCCATACATCTGTTCTACCGACGCCACGCTGTTCCTATACATCTGTTCTACCGACGCTGGAACGCCCCGCTGTTCCCATACATCTGTTCTACCGACGCTGGAACGCCTCCAGCTGTTCCCATACATCTGTTCTACCGACGCTGGAACGCTCCGCTGTTCCCATACATCTGTTCTACCGACGCTGGAACGCCCCGCTGTTCCTATACATCTGTTCTACCGACGCCACGCTGTTCCCATACATCTGTTCTACCAACGCTGGAACGCCCCGCTGTTCCCATACATCTGTTCTACCGACGCCACGCTGTTCCCATACATCTGTTCTACCGACGCCACGCTGTTCCCATACATCTTTTCTACCGACACTGGAACGCCCCGCTGTTCCTATACATCTGTTCTACCGACGCCACGCTGTTCCCATACATCTGTTCTACCGACGCCACGCTGTTCCCATACATCTGTTCTACCGACGCCACGCTGTTCCCATACATCTGTTCTACCGACGCCACGCTGTTCCCATACATCTGTTCTACCGACGCCACGCTGTTCCCATACATCTGTTCTACCGACGCTGGAACGCCCCCAGCTGTTCCCATACATCTGTTCTACCGACGCTGGAACGCTCCGCTGTTCCCATATATCTGTTCTACCAACACAGAACGCCCCGCTGTACCTATACATCTGTTCTACCGACGCTGGAACGCCCCGCTGTTCCTATACATCTGTTCTACCGACACTGGAACGCCCCGCTGTTCCTATACATCTGTTCTACCGACGCCACGCTGTTCCCATACATCTGTTCTACCGACGCTGGAACGCCCCCAGCTGTTCCCATACATCTGTTCTACCGACGCTGGAACGCTCCGCTGTTCCCATATATCTGTTCTACCAACACAGAACGCCCCGCTGTACCTATACATCTGTTCTACCGACGCTGGAACGCCCCGCTGTTCCCATACATCTGTTCTACCGATGCTGGAACGCCCCCAGCTGTTCCCATACATCTGTTCTACCGACGCTGGAACGCTCCGCTGTTCCCATACATCTGTTCTACCGACGCCACGCTGTTCCCATACATCTGTTCTACCAACGCTGGAACGCCCCGCTGTTCCCATACATCTGTTCTACCGACGCTGGAACGCTCCGCTGTTCCCATACATCTGTTCTACCGACGCCACGCTGTTCCCATACATCTGTTCTACCAACGCTGGAACGCCACGCTGTTCCCATACATCTGTTCTACCAACGCTGGAACGCTCCGCTGTTCCCATACATCTGTTCTACCGACGCCACGCTGTTCCCATACATCTGTTCTACCGACGCCACGCTGTTCCTATACATCTGTTCTACCGACGCTGGAACGCCACGCTGTTCCTATACATCTGTTCTACCGACGCTGGAACGCCCCCAGCTGTTCCCATACATCTGTTCTACCGACGCCACGCTGTTCCTATACATCTGTTCTACCAACACAGAACGCCCCGCTGTTCCTATACATCTGTTCTACCAACACAGAACGCCCCGCTGTTCCCATACATCTGTTCTACCGACGCTGGAACGCTCCACTGTTCCCATACATCTGTTCTACCGACGCTGGAACGCCCCGCTGTTCCCATACATCTGTTCTACCGACGCTGGAACGATCCGCTGTTCCTATACATCTGTTCTACCAATGCTGGAACGCCCCGCTGTTCCCATACATCTGTTCTACCGACGCTGGAACGCACCGCTGTTCCCATACATCTGTTCTACCGACGCTGGAACGCTCCGCTGTTCCTATACATCTGTTCTACCGACGCTGGAACGCTCCGCTGTTCCCATACATCTGTTCTACCAATGCTGGAACGCCCCGCTGTTCCTATACATCTGTTCTACCAATGCTGGAACGCCCCGCTGTTCCTATACATCTGTTCTACCGACGCTGGAACGCCCCGCTGTTCCCATACATCTGTTCTACCAACGCTGGAACGCCCCGCTGTTCCCATACATCTGTTCTACCGACGCTGGAACGCCCCGCTGTTCCTATACATCTGTTCTACCGACGCCCCGCTGTTCCCATACATCTGTTGTACCCACGCTGGAACACCCCGCTGTTCCTATACATCTGTTCTACCAACACAGAACGCCCCGTTGTTCCTATACATCTGTTCTACCGACGCCACGCTGTTCCCATACATCTGTTCCACCGACGCCACGCTGTTCCTATACATCTGTTCTACCGACGCTGGAACACCCCGCTGTTCCTATACATCTGTTCTACCGACGCCACGCTGTTCCTATACATCTGTTCTACCGACGCTGGAACGCCCCGCTGTTCCCATACATCTGTTCTACCGACGCTGGAACGCCCCGCTGTTCCCATACATCTATTCTACCGACGCTGGAACGCCCCGCTGTTCCCATACATCTGTTCTACCGACGCCCCGCTGTTCCCATACATCTGTTCTACCGACGCCACGCTGTTCCCATACATCTGTTCTACCGACGCCACGCTGTTCCTATACATCTGTTCTACCGACGCTGGAACGCCACGCTTTTCCTATACATCTGTTCTACCGACGCTGGAACGCCCCCAGCTGTTCCCATACATCTGTTCTACCGACGCTGGAACGCCCCCAGCTGTTCCCATACATCTTTTCTACCGACGCTGGAACGCCCCGCTGTTCCTATACATCTGTTCTACCAACACAGAACGCCCCGCTGTTCCTATACATCTGTTCTACCAATGCTGGAACGCCCCCAGCTGTTCCCATACATCTGTTCTACCGACGCTGGAACGCTCCGCTGTTCCCATACATCTGTTCTACCGATTCTGGAACGCCCCACTGTTCCCATACATCTGTTCTACCGACGCCACGCTGTTCCTATACATCTGTTCTACCGACGCTGGAACGCTCCACTGTTCCCATACATCTGTTCTACCAACACAGAACGCCCCGCTGTTCCTATACATCTGTTCTACCGACGCTGGAACGCCCCGCTGTTCCTATACATCTGTTCTACCGACGCTGGAACGCCCCGCTGTTCCCATACATCTGTTCTACCGACGCTGGAACGCTCCGCTGTTCCTATACATCTGTTCTACCAATGCTGGAACGCCCCGCTGTTCCCATACATCTGTTCTACCGACGCTGGAACGCTCCGCTGTTCCCATACATCAGTTCTACCGATGCTGGAACGCCCCGCTGTTCCCATACATCTGTTCTACCAATGCTGGAACACCCCGCTGTTCCTATACATCTGTTCTACCAATGCTGGAACACCCCGCTGTTCCTATACATCTGTTCCACCGACGCAGGAAAGCCCCGCTGTTCCTATACATCTGTTCTACCGACGCCGGAACGCCCCGCTGTTCCCATACATCTGTTCTACCGACGCTGGAACGCCCCGCTGTTCCCATACATCTGTTCTACCGACGCTGGAACGCCCCGCTGTTCCCATACATCTGTTCTACCGACGCTGGAACGCCCCGCTGTTCCTATACATCTGTTCTACCGACGCCCCGCTGTTCCCATACATCTGTTGTACCGACGCTGGAACGCCCCGTTGTTCCTATACATCTGTTCTACCGACGCCACGCTGTTCCCATACATCTGTTCTACCGACGCCACGCTGTTCCTATACATCTGTTCTACCGACGCTGGAACGCCCCGCTGTTCCCATACTTCTGTTCTACCGACGCTGGAACGCCCCGCTGTTCCCATACATCTGTTCTACCGACGCTGGAACGCCCCGCTGTTCCTATACATCTGTTCTACCGACGCTGGAACGCCCCGCTGTTCCTATACATCTGTTCTACCGACGCTGGAACGCCCCGCTGTTCCCATACATCTGTTCCACCGAAGCTGGAACGCCCCGCTGTTCCTATACATCTGTTCCACCGACGCCACGCTGTTCCCATACATCTGTTCCACCGACGCTGGAACGCCCCGCTGTTCCCATACATCTGTTCTACTGACGCCACGCTGTTCCTATACATCTGTTCCACCGACGCCACGCTGTTCCCATACATCTGTTCCACCGACGCCACGCTGTTCCCATACATCTGTTCCACCGACGCCACGCTGTTCCCATACATCTGTTCCACCGACGCTGGAACGCCCCGCTGTTCCCATACATCTGTTCCACCGACGCTGGAACGCCCCGCTGTTCCTATACATCTGTTCCACCGACGCCACGCTGTTCCCATACATCTGTTCCACCGACGCTGGAACGCCCCGCTGTTCCCATACATCTGTTCTACTGACGCCACGCTGTTCCTATACATCTGTTCCACCGACGCCACGCTGTTCCCATACATCTGTTCCACCGACGCCACGCTGTTCCCATACATCTGTTCCACCGACGCTGGAACACCCCGCTGTTCCTATACATCTGTTCTACCGACGCCACGCTGTTCCTATACATCTGTTCTACCGACGCTGGAAAGCCCCGCTGTTCCCATACATCTGTTCTACCGACGCTGGAACGCCCCGCTGTTCCCATACATCTATTCTACCGACGCTGGAACGCCCCGCTGTTCCCATACATCTGTTCTACCGACGCCCCGCTGTTCCCATACATCTGTTCTACCGACGCCACGCTGTTCCCATACATCTGTTCTACCGACGCCACGCTGTTCCTATACATCTGTTCTACCGACGCTGGAACGCCACGCTTTTCCTATACATCTGTTCTACCGACGCTGGAACGCCCCCAGCTGTTCCCATACATCTGTTCTACCGACGCTGGAACGCCCCCAGCTGTTCCCATACATCTTTTCTACCGACGCTGGAACGCCCCGCTGTTCCTATACATCTGTTCTACCAACACAGAACGCCCCGCTGTTCCTATACATCTGTTCTACCGATGCTGGAACGCCCCCAGCTGTTCCCATACATCTGTTCTACCGACGCTGGAACGCTCCGCTGTTCCCATACATCTGTTCTACCGATTCTGGAACGCCCCACTGTTCCTATACATCTGTTCTACCGACGCCACGCTGTTCCTATACATCTGTTCTACCGACGCTGGAACGCTCCACTGTTCCCATACATCTGTTCTACCAACACAGAACGCCCCGCTGTTCCTATACATCTGTTCTACCGACGCTGGAACGCCCCGCTGTTCCTATACATCTGTTCTACCGACGCTGGAACGCCCCGCTGTTCCCATACATCTGTTCTACCGACGCTGGAACGCTCCGCTGTTCCTATACATCTGTTCTACCAATGCTGGAACGCCCCGCTGTTCCCATACATCTGTTCTACCGATGCTGGAACGCCCCGCTGTTCCCATACATCTGTTCTACCAATGCTGGAACACCCCGCTGTTCCTATACATCTGTTCTACCGACGCTGGAACGCTCCGCTGTTCCCATACATCTGTTCTACCGATGCTGGAACGCCCCGCTGTTCCCATACATCTGTTCGACCAATGCTGGAACACCCCGCTGTTCCTATACATCTGTTCTACCAATGCTGGAACACCCCGCTGTTCCTATACATCTGTTCTACCGACGCAGGAAAGCCCCGCTGTTCCTATACATCTGTTCTACCGACGCTGGAACGCCCCGCTGTTCCCATACATCTGTTCTACCGACGCTGGAACGCCCCGCTGTTCCCATACATCTGTTCTACCGACGCTGGAACGCCCCGCTGTTCCCATACATCTGTTCTACCGACGCTGGAACGCCCCGCTGTTCCTATACATCTGTTCTACCGACGCTGGAACGCCCCGCTGTTCCCATACATCTGTTCCACCGAAGCTGGAACGCCCCGCTGTTCCTATACATCTGTTCCACCGACGCCACGCTGTTCCCATACATCTGTTCCACCGACGCTGGAACGCCCCGCTGTTCCCATACATCTGTTCTACTGACGCCACGCTGTTCCCATACATCTGTTCCACCGACGCCACGCTGTTCCCATACATCTGTTCCACCGACGCCACGCTGTTCCCATACATCTGTTCCACCGACGCTGGAACGCCCCGCTGTTCCCATACATCTGTTCCACCGACGCTGGAACGCCCCGCTGTTCCTATACATCTGTTCTACCGACGCTGGAACGCCCCGCTGTTCCCATACATCTGTTCCACCGAAGCTGGAACGCCCCGCTGTTCCTATACATCTGTTCCACCGACGCCACGCTGTTCCCATACATCTGTTCCACTGACGCTGGAACGCCCCGCTGTTCCCATACATCTGTTCTACTGACGCCACGCTGTTACTATACATCTGTTCCACCGACGCCACGCTGTTCCCATACATCTGTTCCACCGACGCCACGCTGTTCCCATACATCTGTTCCACCGACGCTGGAACACCCCGCTGTTCCTATACATCTGTTCTACCGACGCCACGCTGTTCCTATACATCTGTTCTACCGACGCTGGAAAGCCCCGCTGTTCCCATACATCTGTTCTACCGACGCTGGAACGCCCCGCTGTTCCCATACATCTATTCTACCGACGCTGGAACGCCCCGCTGTTCCCATACATCTGTTCTACCGACGCCCCGCTGTTCCCATACATCTGTTCTACCGACGCCACGCTGTTCCCATACATCTGTTCTACCGACGCCACGCTGTTCCTATACATCTGTTCTACCGACGCTGGAACGCCACGCTTTTCCTATACATCTGTTCTACCGACGCTGGAACGCCCCCAGCTGTTCCCATACATCTGTTCTACCGACGCTGGAACGCCCCCAGCTGTTCCCATACATCTTTTCTACCGACGCTGGAACGCCCCGCTGTTCCTATACATCTGTTCTACCAACACAGAACGCCCCGCTGTTCCTATACATCTGTTCTACCGATGCTGGAACGCCCCCAGCTGTTCCCATACATCTGTTCTACCGACGCTGGAACGCTCCGCTGTTCCCATACATCTGTTCTACCGATTCTGGAACGCCCCACTGTTCCTATACATCTGTTCTACCGACGCCACGCTGTTCCTATACATCTGTTCTACCGACGCTGGAACGCTCCACTGTTCCCATACATCTGTTCTACCAACACAGAACGCCCCGCTGTTCCTATACATCTGTTCTACCGACGCTGGAACGCCCCGCTGTTCCTATACATCTGTTCTACCGACGCTGGAACGCCCCGCTGTTCCCATACATCTGTTCTACCGACGCTGGAACGCTCCGCTGTTCCTATACATCTGTTCTACCAATGCTGGAACGCCCCGCTGTTCCCATACATCTGTTCTACCGATGCTGGAACGCCCCGCTGTTCCCATACATCTGTTCTACCAATGCTGGAACACCCCGCTGTTCCTATACATCTGTTCTACCGACGCTGGAACGCTCCGCTGTTCCCATACATCTGTTCTACCGATGCTGGAACGCCCCGCTGTTCCCATACATCTGTTCTACCAATGCTGGAACACCCCGCTGTTCCTATACATCTGTTCTACCAATGCTGGAACACCCCGCTGTTCCTATACATCTGTTCTACCGACGCAGGAAAGCCCCGCTGTTCCTATACATCTGTTCTACCGACGCTGGAACGCCCCGCTGTTCCCATACATCTGTTCTACCGACGCTGGAACGCCCCGCTGTTCCCATACATCTGTTCTACCGACGCTGGAACGCCCCGCTGTTCCCATACATCTGTTCTACCGACGCTGGAACGCCCCGCTGTTCCTATACATCTGTTCTACCGACGCCCCGCTGTTCCCATACATCTGTTGTACCGACGCTGGAACGCCCCGTTGTTCCTATACATCTGTTCTACCGACGCCACGCTGTTCCCATACATCTGTTCTACCGACGCCACGCTGTTCCTATACATCTGTTCTACCGACGCTGGAACGCCCCGCTGTTCCCATACTTCTGTTCTACCGACGCTGGAACGCCCCGCTGTTCCCATACATCTGTTCTACCGACGCTGGAACGCCCCGCTGTTCCTATACATCTGTTCTACCGACGCTGGAACGCCCCGCTGTTCCTATACATCTGTTCTACCGACGCTGGAACGCCCCGCTGTTCCCATACATCTGTTCCACCGACGCCACGCTGTTCCCATACATCTGTTCCACCGACGCTGGAACGCCCCGCTGTTCCCATACATCTGTTCTACTGACGCCACGCTGTTCCTATACATCTGTTCCACCGACGCCACGCTGTTCCCATACATCTGTTCCACCGACGCTGGAACGCCCCGCTGTTCCCATACATCTGTTCTACTGACGCCACGCTGTTCCTATACATCTGTTCCACCGACGCCACGCTGTTCCCATACATCTGTTCCACCGACGCCACGCTGTTCCCATACATCTGTTCCACCGACGCCACACTGTTCCTATACATCTGTTCCACCGACGCTGGAACGCCCCGCTGTTCCTATACATCTGTTCTACCGACGCTGGAACGCCCCGCTGTTCCCATACATCTGTTCCACCGAAGCTGGAACGCCCCGCTGTTCCTATACATCTGTTCCACCGACGCCACGCTGTTCCCATACATCTGTTCCACCGACGCTGGAACGCCCCGCTGTTCCCATACATCTGTTCTACTGACGCCACGCTGTTCCTATACATCTGTTCCACCGACGCCACGCTGTTCCCATACATCTGTTCCACCGACGCCACGCTGTTCCCATACATCTGTTCCACCGACGCTGGAACACCCCGCTGTTCCTATACATCTGTTCTACCGACGCCACGCTGTTCCTATACATCTGTTCTACCGACGCTGGAACGCCCCGCTGTTCCCATACATCTGTTCTACCGACGCTGGAACGCCCCGCTGTTCCCATACATCTATTCTACCGACGCTGGAACGCCCCGCTGTTCCCATACATCTGTTCTACCGACGCCCCGCTGTTCCCATACATCTGTTCTACCGACGCCCCGCTGTTCCCATACATCTGTTCTACCGACGCCACGCTGTTCCTATACATCTGTTCTACCGACGCTGGAACGCCACGCTTTTCCTATACATCTGTTCTACCGACGCTGGAACGCCCCCAGCTGTTCCCATACATCTGTTCTACCGACGCTGGAACGCCCCCAGCTGTTCCCATACATCTTTTCTACCGACGCTGGAACGCCCCGCTGTTCCTATACATCTGTTCTACCAACACAGAACGCCCCGCTGTTCCTATACATCTGTTCTACCGATGCTGGAACGCCCCCAGCTGTTCCCATACATCTGTTCTACCGACGCTGGAACGCTCCGCTGTTCCCATACATCTGTTCTACCGATTCTGGAACGCCCCACTGTTCCCATACATCTGTTCCACCGACGCCACGCTGTTCCCATACATCTGTTCCACCGACGCCACGCTGTTCCCATACATCTGTTCCACCGACGCTGGAACGCCCCGCTGTTCCCATACATCTGTTCCACCGACGCTGGAACGCCCCGCTGTTCCTATACATCTGTTCTACCGACGCTGGAACGCCCCGCTGTTCCCATACATCTGTTCCACCGAAGCTGGAACGCCCCGCTGTTCCTATACATCTGTTCCACCGACGCCACGCTGTTCCCATACATCTGTTCCACTGACGCTGGAACGCCCCGCTGTTCCCATACATCTGTTCTACTGACGCCACGCTGTTACTATACATCTGTTCCACCGACGCCACGCTGTTCCCATACATCTGTTCCACCGACGCCACGCTGTTCCCATACATCTGTTCCACCGACGCTGGAACACCCCGCTGTTCCTATACATCTGTTCTACCGACGCCACGCTGTTCCTATACATCTGTTCTACCGACGCTGGAAAGCCCCGCTGTTCCCATACATCTGTTCTACCGACGCTGGAACGCCCCGCTGTTCCCATACATCTATTCTACCGACGCTGGAACGCCCCGCTGTTCCCATACATCTGTTCTACCGACGCCCCGCTGTTCCCATACATCTGTTCTACCGACGCCACGCTGTTCCCATACATCTGTTCTACCGACGCAACGCTGTTCCTATACATCTGTTCTACCGACGCTGGAACGCCACGCTTTTCCTATACATCTGTTCTACCGACGCTGGAACGCCCCCAGCTGTTCCCATACATCTGTTCTACCGACGCTGGAACGCCCCCAGCTGTTCCCATACATCTTTTCTACCGACGCTGGAACGCCCCGCTGTTCCTATACATCTGTTCTACCAACACAGAACGCCCCGCTGTTCCTATACATCTGTTCTACCGATGCTGGAACGCCCCCAGCTGTTCCCATACATCTGTTCTACCGACGCTGGAACGCTCCGCTGTTCCCATACATCTGTTCTACCGATTCTGGAACGCCCCACTGTTCCTATACATCTGTTCTACCGACGCCACGCTGTTCCTATACATCTGTTCTACCGACGCTGGAACGCTCCACTGTTCCCATACATCTGTTCTACCAACACAGAACGCCCCGCTGTTCCTATACATCTGTTCTACCGACGCTGGAACGCCCCGCTGTTCCTATACATCTGTTCTACCGACGCTGGAACGCCCCGCTGTTCCCATACATCTGTTCTACCGACGCTGGAACGCTCCGCTGTTCCTATACATCTGTTCTACCAATGCTGGAACGCCCCGCTGTTCCCATACATCTGTTCTACCGATGCTGGAACGCCCCGCTGTTCCCATACATCTGTTCTACCAATGCTGGAACAC
This sequence comes from Telmatherina bonti, assembly GCF_933228915.1. Classification (NCBI taxonomy): domain Eukaryota; kingdom Metazoa; phylum Chordata; class Actinopteri; order Atheriniformes; family Telmatherinidae; genus Telmatherina; species Telmatherina bonti. Next base: position 7,353,614 of record NC_136612.1, on the reverse strand, counting down.
CCCGCTGTTCCTATACATCTGTTCTACCGACGCTGGAACGCTCCGCTGTTCCCATACATCTGTTCTACCGATGCTGGAACGCCCCGCTGTTCCCATACATCTGTTCTACCAATGCTGGAACACCCCGCTGTTCCTATACATCTGTTCTACCAATGCTGGAACACCCCGCTGTTCCTATACATCTGTTCTACCGACGCAGGAAAGCCCCGCTGTTCCTATACATCTGTTCTACCGACGCTGGAACGCCCCGCTGTTCCCATACATCTGTTCTACCGACGCTGGAACGCCCCGCTGTTCCCATACATCTGTTCTACCGACGCTGGAACGCCCCGCTGTTCCCATACATCTGTTCTACCGACGCTGGAACGCCCCGCTGTTCCTATACATCTGTTCTACCGACGCCCCGCTGTTCCCATACATCTGTTGTACCGACGCTGGAACGCCCCGTTGTTCCTATACATCTGTTCTACCGACGCCCCGTTGTTCCTATACATCTGTTCTACCGACGCCACGCTGTTCCCATACATCTGTTCTACCGACGCCACGCTGTTCCTATACATCTGTTCTACCGACGCTGGAACGCCCCGCTGTTCCCATACTTCTGTTCTACCGACGCTGGAACGCCCCGCTGTTCCCATACATCTGTTCTACCGACGCTGGAACGCCCCGCTGTTCCTATACATCTGTTCTACCGACGCTGGAACGCCCCGCTGTTCCTATACATCTGTTCTACCGACGCTGGAACGCCCCGCTGTTCCCATACATCTGTTCCACCGACGCCACGCTGTTCCCATACATCTGTTCCACCGACGCTGGAACGCCCCGCTGTTCCCATACATCTGTTCTACTGACGCCACGCTGTTCCTATACATCTGTTCCACCGACGCCACGCTGTTCCCATACATCTGTTCCACCGACGCTGGAACGCCCCGCTGTTCCCATACATCTGTTCTACTGACGCCACGCTGTTCCTATACATCTGTTCCACCGACGCCACGCTGTTCCCATACATCTGTTCCACCGACGCCACGCTGTTCCCATACATCTGTTCCACCGACGCCACACTGTTCCTATACATCTGTTCCACCGACGCTGGAACGCCCCGCTGTTCCTATACATCTGTTCTACCGACGCTGGAACGCCCCGCTGTTCCCATACATCTGTTCCACCGAAGCTGGAACGCCCCGCTGTTCCTATACATCTGTTCCACCGACGCCACGCTGTTCCCATACATCTGTTCCACCGACGCTGGAACGCCCCGCTGTTCCCATACATCTGTTCTACTGACGCCACGCTGTTCCTATACATCTGTTCCACCGACGCCACGCTGTTCCCATACATCTGTTCCACCGACGCCACGCTGTTCCCATACATCTGTTCCACCGACGCTGGAACACCCCGCTGTTCCTATACATCTGTTCTACCGACGCCACGCTGTTCCTATACATCTGTTCTACCGACGCTGGAACGCCCCGCTGTTCCCATACATCTGTTCTACCGACGCTGGAACGCCCCGCTGTTCCCATACATCTATTCTACCGACGCTGGAACGCCCCGCTGTTCCCATACATCTGTTCTACCGACGCCCCGCTGTTCCCATACATCTGTTCTACCGACGCCCCGCTGTTCCCATACATCTGTTCTACCGACGCCACGCTGTTCCTATACATCTGTTCTACCGACGCTGGAACGCCACGCTTTTCCTATACATCTGTTCTACCGACGCTGGAACGCCCCCAGCTGTTCCCATACATCTGTTCTACCGACGCTGGAACGCCCCCAGCTGTTCCCATACATCTTTTCTACCGACGCTGGAACGCCCCGCTGTTCCTATACATCTGTTCTACCAACACAGAACGCCCCGCTGTTCCTATACATCTGTTCTACCGATGCTGGAACGCCCCCAGCTGTTCCCATACATCTGTTCTACCGACGCTGGAACGCTCCGCTGTTCCCATACATCTGTTCTACCGATTCTGGAACGCCCCACTGTTCCTATACATCTGTTCTACCGACGCCACGCTGTTCCTATACATCTGTTCTACCGACGCTGGAACGCTCCACTGTTCCCATACATCTGTTCTACCAACACAGAACGCCCCGCTGTTCCTATACATCTGTTCTACCGACGCTGGAACGCCCCGCTGTTCCCATACATCTGTTCTACCGACGCTGGAACGCTCCGCTGTTCCTATACATCTGTTCTACCAACACAGAACGCCCCGCTGTTCCTATACATCTGTTCTACCGACGCTGGAACGCTCCGCTGTTCCCATACATCTGTTCTACCGACGCTGGAACGCTCCGCTGTTCCCATACATCTGTTCTACCGACGCTGGAACGCTCCGCTGTTCCCATACATCTGTTCTACCAATGCTGGAACGCCCCGCTGTTCCCATACATCTGTTCTACCGACGCTGGAACGCTCCGCTGTTCCCATACATCTTTTCTACCGATGCTGGAACGCTCCGCTGTTCCCATACATCTGTTCTACCGACGCTGGAACGCTCCGCTGTTCCCATACATCTGTTCTACCGATGCTGGAACGCCCCGCTGTTCCCATACATCTGTTCTACCGATGCTGGAACGCCCCGCTGTTCCCATACATCTGTTCTACCAATGCTGGAACACCCCGCTGTTCCTATACATCTGTTCTACCGACGCAGGAAAGCCCCGCTGTTCCTATACATCTGTTCTACCGACGCTGGAACGCCCCGCTGTTCCCATACATCTGTTCTACCGACGCTGGAACGCCCCGCTGTTCCCATACATCTGTTCTACCGACGCTGGAACGCCCCGCTGTTCCCATACATCTGTTCTACCGACGCTGGAACGCCCCGCTGTTCCTATACATCTGTTCTACCGACGCCCCGCTGTTCCCATACATCTGTTGTACCGACGCTGGAACGCCCCGTTGTTCCTATACATCTGTTCTACCGACGCCACGCTGTTCCCATACATCTGTTCTACCGACGCCACGCTGTTCCTATACATCTGTTCTACCGACGCTGGAACGCCCCGCTGTTCCTATACATCTGTTCTACCGACGCTGGAACGCCCCGCTGTTCCTATACATCTGTTCTACCGACGCTGGAACGCCCCGCTGTTCCCATACATCTGTTCCACCGAAGCTGGAACGCCCCGCTGTTCCTATACATCTGTTCCACCGACGCCACGCTGTTCCCATACATCTGTTCCACCGACGCTGGAACGCCCCGCTGTTCCCATACATCTGTTCTACTGACGCCACGCTGTTCCTATACATCTGTTCCACCGACGCCACGCTGTTCCCATACATCTGTTCCACCGACGCCACGCTGTTCCCATACATCTGTTCCACCGACGCCACGCTGTTCCCATACATCTGTTCCACCGACGCTGGAACGCCCCGCTGTTCCTATACATCTGTTCTACCGACGCTGGAACGCCCCGCTGTTCCCATACATCTGTTCCACCGAAGCTGGAACGCCCCGCTGTTCCTATACATCTGTTCCACCGACGCCACGCTGTTCCTATACATCTGTTCCACCGACGCCACGCTGTTCCCATACATCTGTTCTACCGACGCTGGAACGCCCCGCTGTTCCCATACATCTGTTCCACCGACGCTGGAACGCCCCGCTGTTCCCATACATCTGTTCTACTGACGCCACGCTGTTCCTATACATCTGTTCCACCGACGCCACGCTGTTCCCATACATCTGTTCCACCGACGCCACGCTGTTCCCATACATCTGTTCCACCGACGCCACGCTGTTCCCATACATCTGTTCCACCGACGCTGGAACGCCCCGCTGTTCCCATACATCTGTTCCACCGACGCTGGAACGCCCCGCTGTTCCTATACATCTGTTCTACCGACGCTGGAACGCCCCGCTGTTCCCATACATCTGTTCCACCGAAGCTGGAACGCCCCGCTGTTCCTATACATCTGTTCCACCGACGCCACGCTGTTCCCATACATCTGTTCCACCGACGCTGGAACGCCCCGCTGTTCCTATACATCTGTTCCACCGACGCTGGAACGCCTCGCTGTTCCTATACATCTGTTCTACCGACGCCACGCTGTTCCCATACATTTGTTCCACCGACGCCACGCTGTTCCTATACATCTGTTCCACCGACGCTGGAACGCCTCGCTGTTCCTATACATCTGTTCTACCGACGCCACGCTGTTCCCATACATCTGTTCTACCGACGCTGGAACGCCTCCCTGGTATTACATATCTGTTCTACCAATCAGCTTTTCGATATGAGGATCAAACTATCCAGGATTTGGAGTCTTTGTCAAAGATCATTCTAATGATGTTTTAATGCTTTTCTTTTACCGTGGTTTTTACATTTTGGTGTTTTTGCATTTTGATCATCCAGTTCTTCAGACTTACGCTTGCTTCTCACACATTCCCGTTTATGTTTTATGTAGTTTTTATGGGGTTTAACAATGTCATAGTCCAATCAGATCCAATTGCGTCCAACATGCAGTTATCCCTCCAGAGAGTAAGCTGGACAGCTGAGAAATTCTTTCGTATTGCTAAACACTCCCTCGGGATGTTTGTGGGGGAAAAAAAACAACTTTGTAACTTCCACACTTGTTGTTTTGGCTTTCGAGTAATGTTTGTAAAGAGTGGAAAAACTAAGATATAAACACAAATTAATGCCAACAACATGAGACATTTCTACATGGAGAGAAACGAGACTGGCCCAGTGCATTGTGGGACGTCTCCCAGCAGCCTCGGCCTCAAGCAGCAGGTCTAATGGGCTGGATCAGAGTCACCAAGCCAGACCTGACTGGAAGATTCATCAAGAAGAAAAGCCTGAAGTCTGATTTCACCAAACTTTTCTCTGTTTTATCTGAAAAATCTTGAAATGATTTAATTTTGACTGGCAGAGAATAAATTAAGTGAACTGATTATTTATTTTTTTCCAAATCCAAATGGAAGAAGAGTTTTAATGGGAACGGGTGCTCCACTGAACCAAAGGCTGAGTACAAGTCCAGAAATTACATGAAACCTTCTGTTTAAAAACAGGATGTCCACAAAGACCCTCTGCAACTCTCAGAATGTATTTCAAAGTTGATTCATGGACACCTGAATCAGATTTGTTACTCAGTGGCGACAACCATTTGAATAACATTTCATTAGTCTTGTTAAAGCTCCAGTTGGTAACGTTGCTCAAAGACATGTTCCTCTGGATGAAGTGGTTCCTCGTCCTGATAGTAGTCTATACATTCTGTAATCATGAACAATAACAAATATAGTTAGACCCCTCAGTTTACTGTAAATCTGTAAAAACTCTGACCAATCCAAACATTCAGACCCAAAGGAAATTGTTCATTTCTTATATTTCGTAGCTTCTTCTCCCGGCTCCCCTCCTCCCCCTCCAGCAGAACATACCTGATAGCCACACCCTGCATATAAACAGCGTGTTAGGATGAAAATACAAAGTAGTGAAGAAGAAACTCAGAAGGCAAACATGGCTGAGAAAATGCAGGAAGGATTTCCCGACCCGGCTCGGTTTATTTGCCGCCTCCTGCTAAACAGCCGAGAAAGAGAAAATCGTTGGTGGAAAAAGCTGCGAACTAGAAAAGCACTCGGAGTGCGCAAACTTCCACCAAGGCCTTTAAAAAGTTCCTGGATCCAAACAGTGATCCGGATCACCACCAAAATTAAATCAGTTCTTCTTTTTCACATTTTTAAAAAGTCCTAAAAGTTTAATCAAAATCTGACCATAACTTTTTGAGTTATCTTGAACACAAATAGATAAACACCGGTAAAAACATAACCTCCTTGGCGGAGGTCAGAAAAAAGCCTTGGATCATGCAAGGAGCAAAACCAGAGAGGGAGGAACCAATGCAAGGGGAGGGGCCAATCAAGGGGGAGGAGCCAATGCGGGGAGGAGCCAAAACAGGGCGCTACTTTCACATCTTGCTAGCTCCCCAACGTTACCCACCCCAGCTTTCAGGTACCCTGCTGATGATGACAGAAGTTCTGTTAAATAAAACCTGGAAAAAACAGCAACTTCTCAAACTGGGTTTAGTGAAACAACATTCCGACTTCGTGAAACTACAGGACAGATATCCACCTTCACAGCTCCCAGTTTGTTCTCGGCCAAAGAAATGCATGGAGACAGGGGCGTGTTGGATGGCGGTGGGAGTGACTGGCCGAGAACATTGGAGAAAAACATGTTGAGAGGTGCATTAAATTAATGATTTCTACAGATTTCTCTTCATTTGCTTTAAGAAACTTTACAGAAACCTGCATATGAAGGCAGCTGTTCGAACCAGCCTCGTGTTGTCCTGAACAGTTTTCCACCTGAAAGTGTGACGGTTTCTCTTCTTCGTCCTGTCATTCCAGAAGATTTACAGAAACCAGGTGTGCCCTCCTCTGAACCGGACAACTCCTTTCCTTACTCTGTTCTATGTCATACATTACTTCAACTATTTAATTTCCAGGAAATATGTGTGATGTTCTTTAGTAATTTGGTGGAATGGGAGTAAGTAAAGTTTAACACATCTGCGTAGAGCTGGAGATTTACACATCAGCACAGATGGAGTGTTTGATGCTGGAAAAGTACAGGTTAGAGAAGGATGCATGTTAGATTAGCTATCTTGTCAGGAGGAAGTTAGAAATCTAAAGAATGCAGTGTTTATGTGTGTGAGACAAGCAGGATTTTTATGTTAAGTCATTAATCATCTCAGAGTTCAGTCAGAGGTCAGTGTGAGCTCGAAACAACGGTATAAATATGGAAAAACACGTCTTCAGCTTGGATACGCCGACGTGCATGTCTGAACATGGAGATAAAAGCCAAACAACCTGCGTTCTGTGTGAACAGAGGGAGATCCACCACACACAGAGACAAATGTTTACTGCATTGATCACACATGTGCGTGTCTCGGTCAAACACAAAAACCTGAAGGACTTTTTATGGAAGAGGATTTTAAGACTTAAATGTCAAGTGACGCACGGTAGTCGCACCTTCTATATAGCAGGGTTCAGTTTTCTCTTCTGGAAGTTTAACGATGGTTTTTCTTCAGCTAATCGTTTATATTTGGAATAGCAGTCATAGTTTAATCTTTAACGCTGATACAACACCAGTCCCTCATACTCCCACACCTTCTCCCCCAGCCTGCCTGGGAAAGCTCTCACCAGTAAAACCACTTTCAGCTAAATATTCTCACCGACTCAAGAACAGACTCTACTTTTTCACTCGGCTTTGTTTCATGTTCTCAATCTGCAATGTCAACCTTCATGTCATTATTTATGTCATCTGGATGTCACGTAAAAGCTGAGGTGGCAATTCCTGGTCCAGAATGTAAAAGTCCTGTCCGGCAGCTGTTCCGACCAGTCAGCAAACCAGAGTTTATTTGCCAGGTAAACTCGCCTGTTGGTGAAAACACCTGTTCTAAATGGACAGGTAGATCCAAAAACATGGCAGGAATTTTACCTTCTGGACCAGGAATTGCCACCTCTGTGTAAAAGTGAGCTGGGCAGCAGGCAGAGAACTGGGGGGTGTTCATTCCCAGTGCCTCATGATGGGATTTGGAGAGTCACTTCACTGTGGGGGGGGCAGGAACCAAGCAGACATAACCAGATCTGATCGCCTTCATCCACACCAAACATCTGCAGAGAGGCTGAAGTTTTACTGGAGATACCCGGAACAGAGACACTGGTGAGTGTGAGGATATCCACAGCCCCTGGCCGAGCGCTGGGAACGTTGGAGTTTTCCCTGGTGAGTCAGGGGGTCATCTCTCTGTGACCGCTCCCACACATCAAAAGGGATGTGGTCTGATCAGGACGCCTCCTCCCCATCTCCCCTTGGCAGTTTGAGAACATCCAGCTTCAACATGGCGACATGCAGAGGAAAACGGATGGATCCATGTCAGCTGCTCCCATGACGTTTTCTAAATATTCGGCCATGTTTCATCGCTTGTCGGTCATTGGGGGACATTAGAAATGTAGTAGATGGAGTCGAGTTGCGGTTCCTTTAGACCAGCTATGAGAAGTCTGAGGACTCATCACAAGTCCTCTACACAGAATATGAACATTTACCCACTAAGCCCGGGTCCAGTAGCAAAGCTGCTATAAAAAGCCAGTTGATGTCTTGATATCTCTTAAAATGACTTTTATTAATTCTATGGAGTGTGTTTGTGTGTGTATGGAGTGTTTTAAGCTGATTGCAATGAGTTGGGAAGTTGCAATGATAATAAAATTGATTCCTCTTCATATTGGAGCTGCACGGTGGAATAGTGGTTAGGGCTATGGCCTCACATCAAGAAGAAGGTTGCTGGTTCAATCCTCTGCTGGGGGGAGGTTCTCTTTGCTGGAGAACTCTGCTGGGATGGACTCTAGCTCCCCCCCAACCCCTAATTGGACTGAGCGGTACGGATAATGAATGATTGGTTGGAATGATTTATTGGTCTGGTGATAACATTAAGTTTGCCGAAGAAAATGTAAAATAAAAGCAAAAATATCTTTCGATAAATTAGAGACCACAATAATCTTGTTGGACTCATGTTGATCACAATATAGTGTGACCATATCGGCAGGCACAGGGTGTCGAGCAGATCTGACCCCCAGAGTAGGTCTGGTACCTACACCGGCTCTGGGCATAGGCGACCTAGGAAAAACTAGAGGTTTGTTTAAGTTAATTAACATTAATGCTGCGTGTGTTAAATTTTTACTTTGATTTAGCCAGTGGTCTAACACTAGCTTACACGCTATTGTACCATAACAACACCTCTACGACATTACTACAGAAATCCACCTTTACTCTGCAATAAAAAGCTGCATGACATAATGTCAAAATGACCAAATGTAAAGGTTTAATATCACGTAATAATTACAGTATTTATGCAACTGTGGGTGTGTTTATTGTAAAGGTAGGCTGCTTAAAGTAATGTATGAAATGTGTGTTTGTCCAGATGAGCAGAGAAAATGTTTGCAGCCACCACAGACACCTGTAGAAGCTTCTAGAGAGGCTCCACCTCACCGTCTTTACAAGAAGCTGGAAATGAAGAATGGAAGTTAATTCAACATGGTATCAATATTCATCTTTTTTTTTTTAATTTAGTGTTTCAGTGTAAATGTTTGTCAATAAACAGACAAGAATTTGTAAATTAGTTACAAAATGTGTGTGACTGAGCTATGTAGCTTCAGTTTGGGTAAACATTTTGCTGAGTGGGGGGGGGGCAAACCTCTTCTTTGCCTGGGACACCTGCTGGTCCAAAGTCGGCCCTGATGAAATGTGTTTGAAAAATTCACCTCAAGGGAATTTCTTCATGCCACGTTTACTGATAACACTGTTGTATTGTGACAGCACGAAGGCGCACAACAGTGAGCCCCATGCAGGCAAGTCTCTTTATAGGGAGATGAAAAGATATCATGTGGTATCATACCGTACCACATCGTATTGTTTGGTATCGCATTGCAACGCATCGTAACACTTTGTATCACATTGTATTGTATCACATCACATCGCATTAAATATCGCACGGTATCGTATCGCACCGTATCGTATCGCACCGTATCGTATAACACCGTATCGTATCGGATTAAATCACATTGCACCAGATCGTATCGCACTGTATCATATCGCACCATACCGTATCGCATATCGTACCGAATCGTATCGCACCATATAATTTCGCATCGTATTGCATCGTATCGTATCACATTGCATCGTATCACATTGCATCATATCATATTGCATCGTATCGTATCACATTGCATTGCATTGCATATCACATTGTATCGTATCATATTGCATAGTATTGTATTGTATCACATCATATTGTATCGCATCATATTGTATTGTTTTCTCTTTACTTCATCAATCAAATCAGAAGGTTTTTTTCTTACAGTTTCTCTCAAGTTGAACTGTAATGTAGGTACGATATGACCTAAGGCTCTGATAATATGTTTTTGTCCTGATTGGGTCTGATTCCAAGTTTTTGGGTGCCGATTCAATTTAAATTGCAATTCTCACATTTCTTCAACATTGCGGATTTTTGTACACTAAAAACAAAAAAAATGTACAAAACTTTTTTGCTCATCATTTTTCTTAATTTCAGTGAGGAAAACTCAACACAGTAGCCAGACCACCATTCTACTGCTATAATGCCCAAAGAGGAAAAGAAAAAAGATCAATACAAACAAAAAAAATATGAAAATTTTTATAGTGGATTATCTCAATTTATTTGAAAAAATACATTTTTAACAAAAAGATCCATTCAAAATTGTGAAGCTAAAAATGGCCATATTTAATTTTTTTATTCAATTTCTCACTCCTAATATGAGCACAAACAAAAGTTGAGCTCATTTCATAATTCCTTTGAGAGCTGGTAGAAACTTACAGCTGTATTCAACGTGAATTGCCAGTATGAACATGAGGGACAGATGCAGACAGTCAAGTTTATTTCTGGAAGTGTTCCTGAGCCTATTAAGTTATTTAGAAAGTAGAAAAACTCAATCTATCTGTTTTTATTGCAATGCTGCCCGACGACCCAAGACCAATAGCATCTATGATCCCATGCGCACAGAGATTCCTTCTGATTCTCTGTATCTACAGTGAAGATGGTTGAATTTTCAGTCTTCACCATTTTATGAAAGAAGATTTTTCTTAAAAGACTCAGTTTGTCTGAAATCTTTCCATCTGAAAGACTGCCTCTCTGAAATGCTTTCATTCCCAGTCATGTTGCCAACCAATTCACCTAATTAGTTGTCAGATGATCCTCATTTTAGTTTTTATTTGTACCAGTTATAGCCGGTTCAAGCATCTAGCGACATCAGGGTTGTCTTGTTGGCCGTGTCTGTGGAGGATGTCGACACACTCCACAAATGAACAGAGGAATAAATAAATAAACAATCATAAAACTTTAGAAACAAAATGTTTTACAGAACATCAAATATGTCTGACAGAGCAAAGAAAAAAAAAAAGAGTCAAGTGATCCGCAGATCAGGTCAGCAGAGATATGTTGACTGAAGAGACAGTTCAGGGAATATTCTCAAGACCACAAAGACCAGTGAGACAGTCTGTCTGGTCAGGCTGGTATCCGCAGACTCAGAAACTGAAACCAAAGACCTTTATAGACCGTGGAAAAGGAACTGGGGGAATATTTCTAAAACTCTCAAGGTGCCGACAGATTGCAGTAAAACTGAGGAGACATTACAGATTAAGGAACGGGTGGGATATCTGTGAAGTCAATGACAGGAAAAGGTGGAACATCCTCAGACTCAAGGTGAAGAACAGATAGGTTGATCCACTGAACTGACCTTAACCCTAACAGCAGGAAGAGGACGGACGTCAGCTGACAGCAGGATGTTAAATACGTACTTTTTATCTGTATTTACGAAAATAACTCCCAGCAGACTCTGCAGTGTGTCTCTCTGACGGGTCATGATCCCAATGGAACCTCCCTGATCCAACACGGAGAACAGCACTTCTCCGTATCACTACGGACTCCACACAAGAGATTTGGTTTCTCCACAAAACTGACTCAATGAAAAAGGCAGAAGTAATGGTAAGTAGTTTCAACCTCCGCAGGCTGGTCTAACCACAGGTCCAACCAAAACCTGGTCTAACCACAGGTCCAACCAAAACCTGGTCCAACCACAGGTCCAACCAAAACCTGGTCTAACCACAGGTCCAACCAAAACCTGGTCCAACCACAGGTCCAACCAAAACCTGGTCTAACCACAGGTCCAACCAAAACCTGGTCCAACCACAGGTCCAACCAAAACCTGGTCCAACCACAGGTCCAACCAAAACCTGGTCTAACCACAGGTCCAACCAAAACCTGGTCCAACCACAGGTCCAACCAAAACCTGGTCCAACCACAGGTCCAACCAAAACCTGGTCCAACCACAGGTCCAACCAAAACCTGGTCTAACCACAGGTCCAACCAAAACCTGGTCTAACCACAGGTCCAACCAAAACCTGGTCCAACCACAGGTCCAACCAAAACCTGGTCCAACCACAGGTCCAACCAAAACCTGGTCCAACCACAGGTCCAACCAAAACCTGGTCTAACCACAGGTCCAACCAAAACCTGGTCTAACCACAGGTCCAACCAAAACCTGGTCTAACCAAAGGTCCAACCAAAACCTGGTCTAACCACAGGTCCAACCAAAACCTGGTCTAACCACAGGTCCAACCAAAACCTGGTCTAACCACAGGTCCAACCAAAACCTGGTCCAACCACAGGTCCAACCAAAACCTGGTCCAACCACAGGTCCAACCAAAACCTGGTCCAACCACAGGTCCAACCAAAACCTGGTCTAACCACAGGTCCAACCAAAACCTGGTCTAACCAAAGGTCCAACCAAAACCTGGTCTAACCAAAGGTCCAACCAAAACCTGGTCTAACCACAGGTCCAACCACAACCTGGTCTAACCACAGGTCCAACCACAACCTGGTCTAACCACAGGTCCAACCAAAACCCGGTCTAACCACAGGTCCAACCACAACCTGGTCTAACCAAAGGTCCAACCAAAACCTGGTCTAACCAAAGGTCCAATCAAAACCTGGTCCAACCACAGGTCCAACCACAACCCGGTCTAACCAGAGGCCCAACCACAACCCGGTCTAACCACAGGTCCAACCCCAGCCTGGTCTAACCACAGGTCAACCACAACCCGGTCTAACCACAGGTCCAACCAAAACCCGGTCTAACCACAGGTCCAACCAAAACCCGGTCCAACCACAGGTCCAACTACAACCTGGTCTAACCACAACCTGGTCAAACCACAGGTCCAACCAAAACCCGGTCTAACCACAGGTCCAACCAAAACCCGGTCCAACCACAGGTCCAACTACAACCTGGTCTAACCACAACCTGGTCAAACCACAGGTCCAACCAAAACTTGGTCTAACCAAAGGTCCAACCAAAACCTGGTCTAACCACAGGTCCAACCACAACCTGGTCTAACCACAGGTCCAACCACAACCTAGTCTAACCAAAGGTCCAATCAGAACCTGGTCCAACCACAGATCCAACCACAACTTGGTCTAACCACAGGTCCAACCACAACCTGGTCTAACCACAGGTCCAAGCAAAATCTGGTCTAACCACAGGTCCAAGCACAGGTCCAACCACAACCTGGTCTAACCACAGGTCCAACCACAACCCGGTGTAACCACAGGTCCAAGCACAACCTGGTCTAACCACAGGTCCAAGCACAAACTGGTCCAACCACAGGTCCAAGCAAAACCTGGTCCAACCACAGGTCCAAGCACAACCTGGTCCAACCACAGGTCCAAGCACAAACTGGTCCAACCACAGGTCCAAGCACAACCTGGTCCAACCACAGGTCCAAGCACAACCTGGTCTAACCACAGGTCCAAGCACAACCTGGTCTAACCACAGGTCCAAGCACAACCTGGTCTAACCACAGGTCCAAGCACAACCTGGTCTAACCACAGGTCCAAGCACAACCTGGTCTAACCACAGGTCCAACCAAAACCTGGTCTAACCACAGGTCCAACCAAAACCTGGTCCAACCACAGGTCCAACCAAAACCTGGTCCAACCACAGGTCCAACCACAACCTGGTCTAACCACAGGTCCAACCACAACCTGGTCTAACCACAACCTGGTCAAACCACAGGTCCAAGCAAAACCTGGTCTAACCACAGGTCCAACCAAAACCTGGTCTAATCACAGGTCCAACCACAGGTCCAACCACAACCCGGTCCAACCACAGGTCCAACCACAACCCGGTCCAACCACAGGTCCAACCAAAACCTGGTCCATCCACAGGTCCAACCAAAACCTGGTCTAACCACAACCTGGTTAAACCACAGGTCCAACCAAAACTTGGTCCAACCACAGGTCCAACCACAGCCTGGTCTAACCAAAGGTCCAACCACAACCTGGTCTAACCAAAGGTCCAACCACAACCTGATCTAACCAAAGGTCCAACCACAACCTGGTCTAACCACAGGTCCAATCAAAACCTGGTCTAACCACAGGTCCAACCACAACCTGGTCTAACCACAGGTCCAACCACAACTTGGTCTAACCAAAGGTCCAACCAAAACCTGGTCCAACCACAACCTGGTCTAACCACAGGTCCAACCACAACCTGGTCTAACCACAGGTCCAACCACAACCTGGTCTAACCACAGGTCCAATCAGAACCTGGTCTAACCACAGGTCCAACCAAAACCTGGTCTAACCACAGGTCCAACCACAACCTGGTCTAACCAAAGGTCCAATCAGAACCTGGTCCAACCACAGATCCAACCACAACCTGGTCTAACCACAGGTCCAACCACAACCTGGTCTAACCACAGGTCCAACCACAACCTGGTCTAACCACAGGTCCAATCAGAACCTGGTCTAACCACAGGTCCAACCACAACCTGGTCTAACCACAGGTCCAACCACAACCTGGTCTAACCAAAGGTCCAATCAGAACCTGGTCCAACCACAGATCCAACCACAACCTGGTCTAACCACAGGTCCAACCACAACCTGGTCTAACCACAGGTCCAACCACAACCTGGTTTTCATTAACAGCTGCAGATTCACACCTGTGAGAGGGGGGTGTACTAACAGATACGTAGCATTTCATACCATGAATTCTAGAAAACGAGTATCTGATGATGCATGAAAAGGTCTGAGGTGACCTTGTGAACCACAGTGAGGCTCAGATGACCGAGAGACCAGTGGAAGAAGCCTCTTGCTCTTATGATTAATCATCTGATTGAACTGAAAGGATGTCAGCAACACTTATATCAAGCAGCTTCTTTTTATTTATGTTGAAGTAGTAAGACGGATCAGCTTGGATGGAGCCGGTTCACTTGGACAGAGGAGCCCACTGATAAACACATAAAGACAGATATTGTGATCTGCTTGTTGCAAACTTTTCTCATCTTCAATGAAGTTTAAGTTAAAGCTGTATAAGCTAGATATATCCTGAGTAAACTCCTGATAGCAACAAAATCATTTGCTACTTGTTTTTACAAATGATCCTAGAAGACGTCTTCTTTTCCTAGAATTTAAATCTTTTTTAAAAACAGTCTCACTTATTTGTTCCGGCTCTTTTCTGCTGGTTGGTGCCCCTGTCTGCCCCCCACCCCTCATGAAACACTGCTTTACGCCGCTGGACTTGTCTATTTACACCAACACAACTTCCTGAAACTAATTTGAGGGGAAACACTGTGAGAGGCTGAACTCTGCTTCCAAGAGGGGGGGTTGTGGGATCCATGCAGAAAGGGGTGGGAAAAGGGAAGGCTCAGGTTTCCAAAGTTCCTCTTCCTCCCGCTCAGACTTCATTCTTCTCGCCTCGGTTCTCCAGAGATGGTAGAGAAGATGAACTCGCTGGTAAAATGGCTGCTTATCGTTTTTGTCCTCATCTCGGCCATTCTGAACATAGTCCTGGTCTGCATTTACTCTGGCAGGATGCCCAAATGCTCCAGGCAGCGCGCGCACCCGCTGCGGCGCGAGCACGACGAGCGCAGCCTGGTGTTTGCAGATCTCTCCCGGGAGGAGTATGTCCAAGTCCAGCAGTTCATGCTGAAGCAGCATCTGAACATCTCCACCAGCCAGATCACCAAACCATCGGAGAACTTCTTGTTCCTGATCGACCTCTCTCCTCCCAGGAAGGCAGAAGCTCTGGCTTTCCTGGACAGGAAGGCTCCGAAGCCCACCAGAGAGGCCACCGTGGTGGTTTTCTTCGGCACAAAAAACTGCATCAGGGAGTACGTAGTGGGACCTCTTCCCCAGCCCACCTCCCTGAGGGACGTCACGCAGAAGCGCTACGGCATGGACCTGGCCCTCAACAAGCGCACCGTCACCATCGGGGAGTACCACCTGATGTTTGACTTCTTCCAGAGGGAGGTCTTCTCCAAGCTGGAGCAGCTCCTCAGGGAGAGCTTCGGCGTGGGGCCAGACAGACAACTGAATGTCTTCGAGCAGATGCCGCGTGGAGTCCGGTCTGGGGACAGGAAGACCTGGGTGTCTTTCTTCAGAGACATGAGTGGGATGTACATCCACCCGGTGGGCTTCGAGGTTCTGCTGAACCACGAGAGCCAGGACGCGTCCCAGTGGCGCGTGGAGCGGCTGCTGTACAACGGGAGATACTTCCAGTCTGTGGAGGAGCTGAGGGGGGAATATGAGAAGGGGAATGTGAAGAAAATAGTGTTCAGGGAGCCTCGGGACTACGGCTCCCTGAAGCCCAGGACGACGCCTCTCCAGATCGGCCCGCAGCAGTTTTACGCAGAGGGGGAGCGCTACAGCGTCCGGAACAACCAGGTCCTGTACCTGGACTGGAGCTTCGCCTTCGGGCTCAGCTCCCTCACCGGCATGAGGGTGTTTGATGTCCGCTTTCAGGACGAGCGGATCGTGTACGAGCTGAGCGTGCAGGAGGCCATGTCCGTGTACGGCTCCGTCACGCCCGGGATGATCCTGACCAAGTTTCTGGACTCCAGCATCGGGATCGGACGCTTTGCGCACGAGCTGGTCCGCGGAGTGGACTGTCCCTACCAGGCCACTTATGTGGACACGTACCGGTACATAGACGTCCCGGTTCCGGTCCGGTTCCGGAACTCCATCTGCATCTTTGAGCACAACCTGGGCCAGCCGCTGCGGAGACACTTCTCCGACTTCTTCCACAACAGCTACGGCGGGATGGCGAACAGCGCGCTGGTGTTCCGGACCATCACGGCCATCGGGAACTACGACTACATGTGGGACTTCATCTTCTACCAGAGCGGCTCGGTGGAGGCCAAGGTGCACGCGACAGGCTACATCTCTTCATCTTACCTGGTGGGTGGGAGCCTGAAACACGGACACCAGGTGGCGGAGAATGTCCTGGGAAACATCCACACACACTTCATCAACTTCAAGGTGGACCTGGACGTGTCTGGTGAGAAGCTGCATGTGGGCAGAATCTGCAGACAAAGAAAACACATGTGGACAACACACATGTCATACTTACATACTATATACATATATATATATATATATATATATATATATATATATATATATATATATATATATATATATATATATATATGAATGAAAGAATTTTCTGGCGGGATTTGGACAAGGGTAGAGTGACATAAACACTCTCTGACTTAACAAGAAACGAACAAAGAGAATCGCAAATTCTCTGTTTATCATAAACAGCAGTTATGCTACTGAGTGGGTTTGAGCCGGAGTGGGTCAGAAACCAGAAACGTCGTAGTTATTATAACAATAATAATAATAATAATAATAGTAATAATAAAATAATAATAATAATAATAACAATAATAATAGTAATAATAATAATAATAATAATAATAATAATAACGATAATAATAGTAGTAGTAGTAATAATAATAATAATAATAACCTTATTAGTGATGTTGAGTTTCTACCCATTTCAGTGGGTTTTAACTGGTGTTTCTGCTTATGCCAGATCATGGTTAAAGGCAGTTAAGTCATTTATTTATATATTAAATATATATATAAATATATATATTATTTATTATACCCTCCTACGACTTTTCAGTGTCAATTTTAATGTCCAGCAATGAGGCTTGAAGTTCATGAAAGTGTCTCCATGGTAGTTTGAATTTGATTTAGAACTTGCTGTGTTTGTTTTTTGTCATTTCTGTGCTATAAAACTATTAATCTATAGATCAATTTATAGATCTACATGTAAGTATCAGCCATGTTTTTGTCACATTTCTGAGTGACAAACTGACAGGAAGTCATGAAGGGAGTGCCACCACTTATTCTGTTCCACTGTAAAAATCCCAGATAAAATTTTGTTTAAAACAGAGTACATTTCAGTCATCTACAAGTAAAATGAAGAAGTCTTCCATGCATGTTTTCGTTGCCATTTTGACCAGATTTGTAGCTTTTTGTGGAGTTTAACATGACCAGCTCGGCGGTGGACTCGCATGTCCTTGTCTTCCTGCAGACAGCTTTGTCTGGTGTGTGTTTAGACATAAAGACTGCTGTATTCCTCCTGTTCTGCCTGGGAGTTTCTTGCTTGGTGGAATATTAAAAACAGTTTCTTCATTTGGTTCTTAATCACATTGTGAAACTAGAACTTGTGAATTTATTTCAAGATAATATTAATAGAGCAGCACCACTGTCACTGATTCCACTCTTGGTTCACTCTGGTGGTGATAAACCAAAGGCCACGGAAACATGGCAGTCAGTCCACAAAACAATCATTTATGATGAAAGATGAGTTCCAGAGTGTCGCATGTTGTTCCTGCAGCGTGATGTTGCTGGACCTGCTTCCTCCTGACGTCCAGTCCTCCACTAATGGACTTGTATCATTCCAGTTCTCTGGGTCCTGTTCAGAGCTGTACTGGAGCCTTTTCATGTGGACTTTCCTGTCCATGCATGCAGGACTTTTATCCTGATTAAGGTGGAACTTTGCAGGATTCCAGCTGCAACCAAACCTCTGCAGCTGGGAATGAAAACCGCAGACGCAGCTCTGCATGGGCACATCATTGCATTGCTTTGCCACATGGGGGCAGTGTTGCAACTGCGGGAGTTTGGCTTCATTGCTTTTTGTCATTATTTGTAATGTTGGAGAAGCACTGCAGTGTTTTACAGCATGGACTTGTAGCTTGTACAGCATGTGTTCGTTCAGTTAATGTGTTCCTCAGAGGGCTTCCTTTTAGATGAGTGTGTTTACCAAGTAAGCAGAAGTCAAGTCGCAGGTTGAAGCTGGGACTTTAGGTCTCAGGAGACCGCTGCTATAAAACATGGCATGACAGATATCTTTCTGAAACTACAGCCACGCAGCAGAGGGTTTAGTGTTCTGTGATATTCCAAAACCACCTCCAGACAACCTGGAAACGTCCACTGAGGAATTCATGACCATGTAGCTGAAAAACCCACAGAAACAAGCAAGAACAAAACCAAGCGGTTCTGATCGTAGCTAAACACGTTAACCAAACAGAAAAAGTCACATGACCTGTGAGAGGAGCAAGCTTCAGGCAAAATGATCAATATCCATGAGAATTTCTTCAACAGTGCCAGAAATGTCTCCACATCCAGAAGTGAGCAATAAAAGGAGGAAAGACAGCAGTGAGTTCAGCAGATGGAGACAACTGTTGCCATGGAGATGGACATGAAAATGAAAACACAGACCTGATGTCCTAGCCTGTGTGCGACAGACAGAGTCGTTAGTGCATTAACAGAGCGTCTGCAGAGCCTGGAGGTGTGATGGGTGCAATCAGAGGGATGGGGGGGTTTGTGGGGGGGGTAAAGCCACCGGGTGAAAGAAGTGGACATGCATAGCACACACACACACCCAACACACACTTCTCTGCTGCTGTTCAGAGCTGCAGCGTTGCCCGTTTGGTGAAAACACGTTTGCATCCTACATAAACCCCGTTTGCAGTGTTTGACCTGCTGATGATGATTGTTTCATCTCCTGCGCTTGTTGGGAATCCCGGCTGTGCACTAAGTCACACCAAGCCAGTCTCATGACGAAACTGTCGCCTTAAAACATGTCAGTTATGTAAGATGAGAGCATCTCCCCGTTTAAAGTCCAACACACAACGTCGGTGTGTGTATTCAACAGTAGTGTTTAGTCTGACGTACTCAGCTGCAAACTGGGTGAAGTAAAAATCTTTTGCAATGTCAAATTCTTCCTGGATATTTATTACCTTTAACCTTAAAGTCCAGTGCCCTAAGCGTCCACTTGATTTAATATGAAATTATTTGTCGTAATAATTTCAGTCTCCCTGTGAAACGACATGGTGACCCTGGAAGCACGAAGCACTCGGCGAGCGCAGACCTCCACCCGTGCTGTGAAAAAACCTTTTAAAGCTTCATGTGTCCTCAGTTCCTAACAGATCAACTCCTCAACTGAATGGAATTCATAAACAAGAGAAAAATCCACTCAGTTTCTTCCAAACAGGCAGATAAACGCAGGCAGAAGCATCACCTCCTGCGTGGGGAAAAGCAAAGAACAGGATGATATCATGTTTTAACTTTTCACCTCCCAGCATGTAAAATCAATCAACGCGACTTGACTTTATATCATGATTTAACAAAAGAGTTTTCCCGTGTAAATTTAGTCCACTAGGGGCGCCAAACCCCTAACTTCCCACAGACCTCACGACACTGTCGCCATATTATAGTCTCCATGATCCCCACCATGTCGATACAGAGGATTCCCTGTCCAGTTTAACTGGACAAGTCCCGCTCAGCCGGACCCTAACAAAGAAGGAAACACAAAGAATTACATCTGGATGATGTATTCACACACACACACACACACACACATCTTCCCTAGAGAGGAAAGATGAGGGGAATTGTAAGAGAAGCTGTAAAAGGTGTGAAACCTGGATGAGGTTCTGTGTAATGTGAACGTTTATGGTGCTGCCGTGTGATTGGCTCATTCAAACGTCTTAAACTGCAGTTTTATATCAAAGTTTGATGCTAAATCACCTGCTGGAGCACAGATCATGTCAGAACTTCACACTGACCTGCTGCCACGCATTACATCTGATTCCATCAGCCTGCTGCAGGGATCCCCAGTCCTGGCCCTGGTCCTGGTCCTGGTCCTGGTCCTGGTCCTGGTCCTAGTCCTGCAGAACCATCTGGTCCTCCAGAACCGTCTGGTCCTGCAGAACCGCCTGGTCCTGCAGAACTGTCCCGTCCTCCAGAACCGTCTGGTCCTGCAGAACCGCCTGGTCCTGCAGAACTGTCCCGTCCTCCAGAACCGGCTCGTCCTGCAGAACCGGCTCGTCCTCCAGAACCGTCTGGTCCTGCAGAACTGTCCCGTCCTCCAGAACCGGCTCGTCCTGCAGAACCATCTGGTCCTGCAAAACTGTCCCGTCCTCCAGAACCGGCTCGTCCTCCAGAACCGTCTGGTCCTGCAGAACTGTCCCGTCCTCCAGAACCGGCTCGTCCTGCAGAACCGCCTGGTCCTGCAGAACTGTCCCGTCCTCCAGAACCGGCTCGTCCTGCAGAACCGCCTGGTCCTGCAGAACTGTCCCGTCCTCCAGAACCGGCTCGTCCTGCAGAACCGCCTGGTCCTGCAGAACTGTCCCGTCCTCCAGAACCGGCTCGTCCTGCAGAACCGCCTGGTCCTGCAGTGTGTCTAACTGGGATCTGCTCCAGCTCCCAGAGACCCTGAACGTGATGAACTTGCACAGAACCTGAACGTGTTGCCATGTTTTTCTCTCTGCAGGTGTGAAGAACGTGTTTCAGACGAAAGACATGGAGTTTGTTAATGTGTCGTTGCCGTGGATGACGGACCACTACGCCATGGTTCCTCAGCTGGTGGAGAAGCAGCTCCACACAGAACAGGTCCACACTTCACTCACTTTGATCCACAGTTCATGTAAACTAAATCAAACATTTCAAACTACAGAGGAGAAAATATTCTCACATTTTAAAATCTCCTCCTCGGTCCCATGTTGCTCCCTGCTGGTCTGTCCGTCTGTTTGTCTGTCTGTCTGTCCTTCTGTCTGAGTTGGTGTCAGCAAGAAAAGATCCAACAGGAGAACAAAACAGAAGATGTAGCACAAACGTTGAAATTAAGAAATCAAAAGATAAATAAACAAAAGGATTGTTGATAAAACCATCATGTCCAGCTGTTGTACAGCAACACTGGTTTCCATCTGATCCCAGACATACTGGACTTTCAAAGATCAATAAAAGTATCCGTTACTGTCTCCATCCATCAGAGAACATCATGTTAGATATAAACATCATGTTGGACCAGTTTGTCTCTGGAGATCTATGATGTGCTATGTGTCCACTGTGTGTAGCATCTTATGTAATAATAATAATAATGATGATGATAATAATAACTAGAAAAAGCTAGTGTTGAAATAATAGCAACTGTGAATGCCCATTTATTGTACTGTGCTGATTGATTGAAATAAAATTGCATAAGTATAAGAAAGTGAAAAAAAAGGACAGCTGACATTTTTTTAATTGCCCCACATTGGGATAGAACCCATGAACTTATGTACTGAACCACACGGACTTACTCACTACGTCGCTAATACTCTTAGTTGCACCTTGGAAAAAGCGTTGAAATTTTTTGGGATGGGAACGCCTTTTTTCACTTCCAGCAGGGTGTAATTAGTGGGACTGCAAAAACATGTGCATGGTTGAACTAAATTCCAGTGAAGATGTGAAAGACTTTATTCAATGTGAAAAACTTTTTTTTTTTAAATGTGTTTAAGATTTATCAGTGTTGAAATGTTGCAGGGAGCATTGTTGGAAACAATCCTTCATATTTGACTGTGACATTTGTAAATAAATTCCTTTGCTCCTTAAAGTGTGCAGCTGAGACCAATAGTTCACATTAAGTAGCCTGCAGACCTGCACGCCGTCACACAAGCAACAACAGAGCTATATGTTAAATGCTGCATTTGAACCCATGCCTTGTATGTGTACCTGTGTCCTGGTGCACAAAATGGACCAATTGCTGAGCTGAATTCTGTTTTGTCCAATCACAGGAAATGATTTGCAAATTTGACAAAAACCTGAATAACTGGAAAAGTTTAAATGTTAGAAAGACCAAAAGACGCAGAACAGATCTCCTGAATGAGCTGAACAGTTTGATATTTGAATGGTTGAAGTGAGGCAAAAGGTGTAGGAGGAGTAGCATTTCAAACATTTTGCAGGAAAGACACTGGGGACGGGAAATTGATGAACCGGACACTGCAAACCGTTGCAGAGTTTTCATCTCATTATGCAAAAACTGACCAATCGCAGAGCTGCAGGGTTTGAGATGTAAACTACTGACGTGACCTGAACGGCACAGGAGGAGTAGCGCAGCAAAGTTTGGCGGAATAATAATAAAAATGGCAGAACAGGATCTCAATAATGTGAATACCCCCACAGACATTCACATTAATAATAACGGTACGACTTCACTTCAGGATGTCCTGTAGAGATTTCAGAGTAAAACCCATAGGTCACATGGTGTGTGTGAACAGTCAGTGTGATGTATTTTTACTGATGAATTAATTTATTGATGAGTTCCTCTGTCAGATTTTTCTCACATGGTGACAAACCTTCATCTCCAGCTTCAGCAATCATCTGGTAGTACTGATGTACACGCTTCATCTATTTGTATATATTTTAATTTGACCCCTGTGAACTTCAGCTGTCAGAGCAGACAGGAAACACAGTTCAGGTCACACAGCTTGAGGCTGATGATGAGAGGAGTTCTCAGTCACAGGAACCTGTTTTGTATTTTCTTCTTAACAGGAGGCCGCCCTCCGTTACGACACCAAGACGCCTCGCTACCTTCACATAGCCAGCAAAGCCAAAAACCGCTGGGGTCATCAGCGCTCCTACAGGCTGCAGGTCTTCAGCTTCGCAGGGGACCACTTACCAGAGAGCCAGCCTGAGGAGAAGTCCATGTCCTGGGCCAGGTAGGTACCAGTTTGTACTGGTGATAAGTTGGTTTTACTGGTTGGAAAGGCTCATCGATGTACAGGAAGTGTCATGATTCAGGAGATTTTCTCCACATCCTAAAGGATTTCTGTCCTAGTTCTTTAGTTTCAGTTCATCTCAGTTTATCTTTATTTGCACAGCATCATGTTGCGTTAAAGTCACCTGACCGCACTTTACAGACACAATCAATTTATTGTGATTAAATTACAGCAAATGTATTTTTCAGATATAAATGAATTCAGATTATAACTGTGTTCATGTAAACTAACTCATTAAATCGCCTGAGGAAACCAACGTAGCACATCAGATCTTTTTAATTTAATCCTCTATCCTGAGCTGCAAACCTGAAGGAAAACCTCTGTCAGAACCAGAACCATCTGCCTGGACTCCAGTTCTTCAGTCCAGCACTGGAGAAGACAGAAAGAAGAACCAACAAGCAGCATAACTGTCATCCAGGGATCCTGCTGCAAAAGAAGAGGAGAGGCGCAACTGAATGACGACAATGTCAAACGTTGTTCTGCTGCCAGGTTTCTGCAAGATGGCGACCGATGGTAGAGAGGAGGTCGCCGTCTCGCTGGCTGTGCTTCCATTCCTGCCTTTCCTTTTCCAGCTGGTCTCCTGCCTGCCTCTCTCTGAGACGGACTCCAGGAGGTGGTGAAGCTGAAGGCCTCGCCAGCGCCAAGGCCCCAGCCACTACAGCATTCCCACCTCCCACGCTGTCTGCTTCATGTTGGTGACACCAGATGGCTGTTGTTCCCGCGGCTCCTGGTTGTAGCACTGCTCCTGATCCTGTTGCAGAGCAAATCCCAGACCTGGAGCTCCTCCATTGGTCCCTGCTTGCCTGACATCTGGTCGTCTTCATGTGGACTTCCTGCTCCTCCATCCCTTGATGTCTCATGGTGTGCTCAGCTCAGGAGGGAACATCGCAGTCATCCTCCAGAGAGCTCCTTCCTGATGTGGCTTTGGGTCTGTTCGACCCCTGAATGAAATCAGAATGCAGTCGTGGGTTCTGTAATCTTTGCTACTGGTGATTTAACTAAACTAAACTAATCTAAGTTAGGTTTTGTCAATGGAAAGATAATGACTTGCTTTTGTTCATACCATTTATTGTTAGAGTGAATGCGACTGGGTTTGACTGGACAAACTGGTTTCCACACATCTAACAGTGCTGCGAGGAAGACCTATGCGCCTGCACATCGTGTTAAGTTTTTATTAATGTGCATGGAAACATCCTTTTTACATGCACATGGTTTATAAATGAGTTTTGAAATGAGTGTGAATTTATGTGATTCCTTTCCGACCTTCTAGAAGGATCTGTATTCTTATCTGCCCTTTCTGTTTAGGTATAAAGTTGCCATCACCAAGCATAAGGACTTGGAGCAAACCAGCAGCAGTCTGTACAGTCAAAATGACGTCTGGAACCCAGCAGTCGACTTCAGCAAGTTTATTGAAGACAATGAAAGCATCGTTGATGAAGTATATAAACTGGACCTGCATGTGCAGCCCTCATGTCAGAGAAGTTGTCAGGCTGCGTTGTCTGATGCTGAACTCCCTTCAGAGGGCAGAAAAATGTCAGATTACCAGCATCTTATGGCCACATTTTCCACTCACATCTCCTCCAAAATAAAAATAGACGCACTACATGAACATATTATTTAAGTTTGGCTGCATCACTGATAAATGATTTCATCCTGAACTTGGAGAAATGAAAAAAATCCTGCTTCATATGTAAAGAAAAACTTATATTTTAGGATAAAAATAAGGTCTTTATAAAAAAGAATAAATAAAGTCCTCAATATTTATGATTCTATTTGAAACATCAGTTTAGCTTAAAAACAGCAAGGCTAACTGACTAACAACCAGGCTAACAGTCAGGCTAAAAGCTAGGTTAATTGCTAGATCAGCAGCCAAGCTAACAACCTGGCTAACAGTCAGGCTAACATCTAAATTAACTACTAGATTAACAGCCAGGCTAATAACCAGGCTAAGAGCTAGGTTAAATGCTAGATCAACAACCAAGCTAACAACCAGGCTAACAGTCCGGCTAACAGCTAGATTAACTGCTTGATTAATAGCCAGACTAATAATCAGGCTAACAGTAAGGCTAACAGCCAAGTTAACTGCTAAATTAACAGCCAGGCAAACAACAAAGCTAACACTTAGGCTAACCACAAAACTACATACACGTGTCATTTAGTCTATTTCAAGGGATTTAGCTATCAGTCACTTGATGCAGAAAATGGTGCAATTCCACCAGAATTGGGTCAGTGTTGAGTTGTACAGCTGACCGGAAGCAAACGCCACAAACCACCAAATAAAAAGCGCTTGAAGAAGACGCAGAAGAAGTTAAGAAGAGCAGTAAAAAAAAAAATAAAAAAAAACCTTATTGAAACTAAATACTGTGTCTATTTTATATGTCAAGATTTTCTGAGGTGTGTCATGTAGAGTGTCAGCTTTAAATGAGATGAGTGAGTTAAATAATATTTTTGGTGTTTTTGCAGGATCTGGTTGCCTGGGTAACGACTGGTTTCCTACACATCCCTCATGCTGAGGACATCCCCAACACAGTCACAGTTGGAAATGGGGGTGGGGTTTTGCTGCGACCCCATAATTACTTTGATGAGGACCCGTCCATTAACTCTGCAGATGCAGTTCACTTCTACCCTGGAGCTGAAGACAGCTGTGAGAACAACAGGATGGCCTGCCTTGCTCAGGAGACCTGTGGCACCACCCTGGAGCCATTCACCTACCATGGTTTTGATGGTGTGATGAACTTTGAAGACTGGATTTGATTTGGTGTTCAGTGATACCAATGAAGCTGTGATGACTTCAGACATACAGTGGGAGTCTGACGCTGCACACTGTGTGTTAAGATTTTATTAATTTAATTTAGTAAATGTTTAATCTGTTACCTAAAAGGCCATTGGTGGTCATTTAGATCAACGTTCACTAAATTAAGTATCAACTTCCACCATCCACTTGATCAGATCCACCTCTCTAGTACCAGATTGGACCTGCTCTGTTCTCCAGAACCATCTAATTTTTGGTGAGACAGATGAAAAAAAGGTGATTGGCATGAAGCACTACAAAGTTGCTGCAGATTATACCAGCTGCACATCTATGATAAGAGTGTCCCGTTCCACCACATCATGATGAGAATCTCCCGTTCCACCTCATCACCATGAGAATCTCCGGTTCCACCTCATCACCATGAGAATCTCCCGTTCCACCACATCATGATGAGAATCTCCCGTTCCACCTCATCACCATGAGAATCTCCCGTTCCACCACATCATGATGAGAATCTCCCGTTCTACCTCATAACCATGAGAATCTCCCGTTCCACCACATCATGATGAGAATCTCCCGTTCCACCACATCACCATGAGAATCTCCCGTTCCACCACATCATGATGAGAATCTCCCGTTCTACCTCATAACCATGAGAATCTCCTGTTCCACCACATCATGATGAGAATCTCCCGTTCCACCACATCACCATGAGAATCTCCCGTTCCACCACATCATGATGAGAATCTCCCGTTCCACCTCATCACCATGAGAATCTTCCGTTGCACCTCATCATGATGAGAATCTCCCATTCCACCTCATCACCATGAGAATCTCCCGTTCCACCTCATCATGATGAGAATCTCCCGTTCCACCACATCACCATGAGAATCTCCCGTTCCACCTTATCACCATGAGAATCTACCGTTCCACCTCATCACCATGAGAATCTCCCGTTCCACCTCATCATGATGAGAATCTCCCGTTCCACCTCATCATGATGAGAATCTCCCGTTCCACCTCATCATGATGAGAATCTCCCGTTCCACCTCATCACCATGAGAATCTTCCGTTGCACCTCATCATGATGAGAATCTCCCATTCCACCTCATCACCATGAGAATCTCCCGTTCCACCTCATCATGATGAGAATCTCCCGTTCCACCACATCACCATGAGAATCTCCCGTTCCACCTTATCACCATGAGAATCTACCGTTCCACCTCATCACCATGAGAATCTCCCGTTCCACCTCATCATGATGAGAATCTCCCGTTCCACCTCATCATGATGAGAATCTCCCGTTCCACCTCATCATGATAAGAATCTCCAGTTCCACCTCATCACCATGAGAATCTCCCGTTCCACCGCATCATGATGAGAATCTCCCGTTCCACCACATCATGATGAGAATCTCCCGTTCCACCTCACCATGATGAGAATCTCCCGTTCCACCTCATTACCATGAGAATCTCCCGTTCCACCTCATCATGATGAGAATCTCCCGTTCCACCTCATCACCATGAGAATCTCCCGTTCCACCTCATCATGATGAGAATCTCCCGTTACACCTCATCATGATGAGAATCTCCCGTTCCACCACATCACCATGAGAATCTCCCGTTCCACCTCATCATGATGAGAATCTCCCTTTCCACCTCATCATGATGAGAATCTCCCGTTCCACCACATCACCATGAGAATCTCCCGTTCCACCTCATCATGATGAGAATCTCCCGTTCCACCTCATCATGATGAGAATCTCCCGTTCCACCTCATTACCATGAGAATCTCCCGTTCCACCTCATCATGATGAGAATCTTCAGTTCCACCTCATCACCATGAGAATCTCCCGTTCCACCTCATCATGATGAGAATCTCCCGTTCCACCACATCACCATGAGAATCTCCCGTTCCACCACATCACCATGAGAATCTCCCGTTCCACCTCATCATGATGAGAATCTCCCATTCCACCACATCACCATGAGAATCTCCCGTTCCACCTCATCATGATGAGAATCTCCCGTTCCACCTCATCATGATGAGAATCTCCCGTTCCACCTCATCATGATGAGAATCTCCCGTTCCACCTCATCACCATGAGAATCTCCCGTTCCACCTCATCATGATGAGAATCTCCCGTTCCACCACATCATGATGAGAATCTCCCGTTCCACCTCATCATGATGAGAATCTCCCGTTCCACCTCATCACCATGAGAATCTTCCGTTCCACCTCATCATGATGAGAGTCTCCCGTTCCACCTCATCACCATGAGCATCTCCCGTTCCACCTCATCATGATGAGAATCTCCCGTTCCACCACATCACCATGAGAATCTCCCGTTCCACCTTATCACCATGAGAATGTACCGTTCCACCTCATCACCATGAGAATCTCCCGTTCCACCTCATCATGATGAGAATCTCCCGTTCCACCTCATCATGATGAGAATCTCCCGTTCCACCTCATCATGATAAGAATCTCCAGTTCCACCTCATCACCATGAGAATCTCCCGATCCACCTCATCACCATGAGAATCTCCCGTTCCACCGCATCATGATGAGAATCTCCCGTTCCACCTCATCACCATGAGAATCTACCGTTCCACCTCATCACCATGAGAATCTCCCGTTCCACCTCATCATGATGAGAATCTCCCGTTCCACCACATCACCATGAGAATCTTGCGTTCCACCTCATCATGATGAGAATGTCCCGTTCCACCTCATCACCATGAGAATCTCCCGTTCCACCTCATCACCATGAGAATCTCCCGTTCCACCTCATCATGATGAGAATCTCCCGTTCCACCACATCACCATGAGAATCTCGCGTTCCACCTCATCATGATGAGAATGTCCCGTTCCACCTCATCACCATGAGAATCTCCCGTTCCACCTCATCATGATGAGAATGTCCCGTTCCACCTCATCACCATGAGAATCTCCCGTTCCACCTCATCACCATGAGAATCTCCCGTTCCACCTCATCACCATGAGAATCTCCCGTTCCACCTCATCATGATGAGAATCTCCCGTTCCACCTCATCATGATGAGAATCTCCTGTTCCACCTCATCATGATAAGAATCTCCAGTTCCACCTCATCACCATGAGAATCTACCGTTCCACCTCATCACCATGAGAATCTCCCGTTCCACCTCATCACGATGAGAATCTCCCGTTCCACCTCATCACCATGAGAATCTCCCGTTCCACCTCATCACGATGAGAATCTCCCGTTCCACCTCATTACCATGAGAATCTCCCGTTCCACCTCATCACGATGAGAATCTCCCGTTCCACCTCATCACCATGAGAATCTCCCGTTCCACCTCATCATGATGAGAATCTCCCGTTCCACCTCATCACCATGAGAATCTCCCGTTCCACCTCATCATGATGAGAATCTCCCGTTCCACCTCATCACCATGAGAATCTCCCGTTCCACCTCATCATGATGAGAATCTCCCGTTCCACCTCATCACCATGAGAATCTCCCGTTCCACCTCATCATGATGAGAATCTCCCGTTCCACCTCATCACGATGAGAATCTCCCGTTCCACCTCATCATGATGAGAATCTCCCGTTCCACCTCATCATGATGAGAATCTCCCGTTCCACCACATCACCATGAGAATCTCCCGTTCCACCTTATCACCATGAGACTCTCCCGTTCCACCTCATCACCATGAGAATCTCCCGTTCCACCTCATCATGATGAGAATCTCCCGTTCCACCTCATCACCATGAGAATCTTCCGTTCCACCTCATAATGATGAGAATCTCCCGTTCCACCTCATCACCATGAGAATCTCCCGTTCCACCTCATCATGATGAGAATCTCCCGTTCCACCACATCACCATGAGAATCTCCCGTTCCACCTTATCACCATGAGAATCTCCCGTTCCACCTCATCACCATGAGAATCTCCCGTTCCACCTCATCATGATGAGAATCTCCCGTTCCACCACATCACCATGAGAATCTCCCGTTCCACCTCATCATGATGAGAATCTCCCGTTCCACCTCATCATGATGAGAATCTCCCGTTCCACCTCATTACCATGAGAATCTCCCGTTCCACCTCATCATGATAAGAATCTCCAGTTCCACCTCATCACTATGAGAATCTACCGTTCCACCTCATCACCATGAGAATCTCCCGTTCCACCTCATCATGATGAGAATCTCCCGTTCCACCACATCACCATAAGAATCTCCCGTTCCACCTCATCATGATGAGAATCTCCCGTTCCACCTCATCATGATGAGAATCTCCCGTTCCACCACATCACCATGAGAATCTCCCGTTCCACCTCATCACCATGAGAATCTCCCGTTCCACCTCATCATGATGAGAATCTCCCGTTCCACCTCATCATGATGAGAATCTCCCGTTCCACCTCATCATGATAAGAATCTCCAGTTCCACCTCATCATGATGAGAATCTCCCGTTCCACCTCATCATGATAAGAATCTCCAGTTCCACCTCATCACCATGAGAATCTACCGTCCCACCTCATCACCATGAGAATCTCCCGTTCCACCTCATCACCATGAGAATCTCCCGTTCCACCTCATCATGATGAGAATCTCCCATTCTACCTCATCACCATGAGAATCTCCCGTTCCACCTCATCACCATGAGAATCTCCCGTTGCACCTCATCATGATGAGAATCTCCCGTTCCACCTCATCACCATGAGAATCTCCCGTTCCACTTCATCATGATGAGAATCTCCCGTTCCACCTCATCACCATGAGAATCTCCCGTTCCACCTCATCATGATGAGAATCTCCCGTTCCACCTCATCATGATGAGAATCTCCCGTTCCACCTCATCACCATGAGAATCTCCCGTTCCACCTCATCATGATGAGAATCTCCCGTTCCACCACATCATGAGGAGAATCTCCCGTTCCACCTCATCACCATGAGAATCTCCCGTTCTACTTCATCATGATGAGAATCTCCCGTTCCACCTCATCACCATGAGAATCTCCCGTTCCACCTCATCACGATGAGAATCTCCCGTTCCACCACATCACCATGAGAATCTCCCGTTCCACCTCATCATGATGAGAATCTCCCGTTCCACCTCATCATGATGAGAATCTCCCGTTCTACCTCATCACCATGAGAATCTCCCGTTCCACCTCATCACCATGAGAATCTCCCGTTCCACCTCATCACCATGAGAATCTCCCGTTCCACCTCATCACCATGAGAATCTCCCGTTCTACTTCATCATGATGAGAATCTCCCGTTCCACCTCATCACCATGAGAATCTCCCGTTCCACCTCATCATGATGAGAATCTCCCGTTCCACCTCATCACCATGAGAATCTCCCGTTCCACCTCATCATGATGAGAATCTCCCGTTCCACCTCATCATGATGAGAATCTCCCGTTCCACCTCATCACCATGAGAATCTCCCGTTCCACCTCATCACCATGAGAATCTCCCGTTCCACCTCATCATGATGAGAATCTCCCGTTCCACCACATCATGATGAGAATCTCCCGTTCCACCTCATCACCATGGGAATCTCCCGTTCCACCACATCATGATGAGAATCTCCCGTTCCACCACATCATGAAGAGAATCTCCCGTTCCACCTCATCACCATGGGAATCTCCCGTTCCACCACATCATGATGAGAATCTCCCGTTCCACCTCATCATGATGAGAATCTCCCGTTCCACCTCATCATGATGAGCATCTTCCGTTCCACCTCATCACCATGAGAATCTCCCGTTCCACCTCATCATGATGAGAATCTCCCGTTCCACCACATCATGATGAGCATCTCCCGTTCCACCTCATCACCATGAGAATCTCCCGTTCCACCTCATCACCATGAGAATCTCCCGTTCCACCTCATCACCATGAGAATCTCCCGTTCCACCTCATCACCATGAGAATCTCCCGTTCCACCTCATCACCATGAGAATCTCCCGTTCCACCTCATCACCATGAGAATCTCCCGTTCCACCTCATCACCATGAGAATCTCCCGTTCCACCTCATCACCATGAGAATCTCCCGTTCCACCTCATCACCATGAGAATCTCCCGTTCCACCACATCACCATGAGAATCTCCCGTTCCACCTCATCATGATGAGAATCTCCCGTTCCACCACATCACCATGAGAATCTCCCGTTCCACCACATCATGATGAGAATCTCCCGTTCCACCTCATCATGATGAGAATCTCCCGTTCCACCTCATCACCATGATAATCTGCCGTTCCACCTCATCACCATGAGAATCTCCCGTTCCACCTTATCACCATGAGAATCTCCCGTTCCACCTCATCATGATGAGAATCTCCCGTTCCACCTCATCACCATGAGAATCTCCTTTTCCACCGCATCATGATGAGAATCTCCCGTTCCACCTCATCATGATGAGAATCTCCCGTTCCACCTCATCACCATGAGAATCTCCAGTTCCACCTCATCATGATGAGAATCTCCCGTTCCACCTCATCACCATGATAATCTCCCGTTCCACCTCATCACCATGAGAATCTCCCGTTCCACCTCATCATGATGAGAATCTCCCGTTCCACCTCATCACCATGAGAATCTCCCGTTCCACCTCATCATGATGAGAATCTCCCGTTCCACCTCATCACCATGAGAATCTCCCGTTCCACCTCATCACCATGAGAATCTCCCGTTCCACCTCATCATGATGAGAATCTCCCGTTCCACCTCATTACCATGAGAATCTCCCGTTCCACCTCATCATGATGAGAATCTCCCGTTCCACCTCATCACCATGAGAATCTCCCGTTCCACCTCATCATGATGAGAGTCTCCCGTTCCACCTCATCACCATGAGAATCTACCGTTCCACCTCATCACCATGAGAATCTCCCGTTCCACCTCATCATGATGAGAATCTCCCGTTCCACCTCATCATGATGAGAATCTCCCGTTCCACCTCATTACCATGAGAATCTCCCGTTCCACCTCATCATGATAAGAATCTCCAGTTCCACCTCATCACTATGATAATCTACCGTTCCACCTCATCACCATGAGAATCTCCCGTTCCACCTCATCATGATGAGAATCTCCCGTTCCACCACATCACCATGAGAATCTCCCGTTCCACCTCATCATGATGAGAATCTCCCGTTCCACCTCATCATGATGAGAATCTCCCGTTCCACCTCATCACCATGAGAATCTCCCGTTCCACCTCATCATGATGAGAATCTCCCGTTCCACCTCATCACCATGAGAATCTCCCGTTCCACCTCATCACCATGAGAATCTCCCGTTCCACCTCATCATGATGAGAATCTCCCGTTCCACCTCATTACCATGAGAATCTCCCGTTCCACCTCATCATGATGAGAATCTCCCGTTCCACCTCATCACCATGAGAATCTCCCGTTCCACCTCATCATGATGAGAGTCTCCCGTTCCACCTCATCACCATGAGAATCTACCGTTCCACCTCATCACCATGAGAATCTCCCGTTCCACCTCATCATGATGAGAATCTCCCGTTCCACCTCATCATGATGAGAATCTCCCGTTCCACCTCATTACCATGAGAATCTCCCGTTCCACCTCATCATGATAAGAATCTCCAGTTCCACCTCATCACTATGATAATCTACCGTTCCACCTCATCACCATGAGAATCTCCCGTTCCACCTCATCATGATGAGAATCTCCCGTTCCACCACATCACCATGAGAATCTCCCGTTCCACCTCATCATGATAAGAATCTCCCGTTCCACCTCATCACCATGAGAATCTCCCGTTCCACCTCATCATGATGAGAATCTCCCGTTCCACCTCATCACCATGAGAATCTCCCGTTCCACCTCATCACCATGAGAATCTCCCGTTCCACCTCATCATGATGAGAATCTCCCGTTCCACCTCATTACCATGAGAATCTCCCGTTCCACCTCATCATGATGAGAATCTCCCGTTCCACCTCATCACCATGAGAATCTCCCGTTCCACCTCATCATGATGAGAGTCTCCCGTTCCACCTCATCACCATGAGAATCTACCGTTCCACCTCATCACCATGAGAATCTCCCGTTCCACCTCATCATGATGAGAATCTCCCGTTCCACCTCATCATGATGAGAATCTCCCGTTCCACCTCATTACCATGAGAATCTCCCGTTCCACCTCATCATGATAAGAATCTCCAGTTCCACCTCATCACTATGATAATCTACCGTTCCACCTCATCACCATGAGAATCTCCCGTTCCACCTCATCATGATGAGAATCTCCCGTTCCACCACATCACCATGAGAATCTCCCGTTCCACCTTATCACCATGAGAATCTACCGTTCCACCTCATCACCATGAGAATCTCCCGTTCCACCTCATCATGATGAGAATCTCCCGTTCCACCTCATCATGATGAGAATCTCCCGTTTCACCTCATCATGATAAGAATATCCAGTTCCACCTCATCATGATAAGAATATCCAGTTCCACCTCATCACCATGAGAATCTACCGTTCCACCTCATCACCATGAGAATCTCCCGTTCCACCTCATCACCATGATAATCTACCGTTCCACCTCATCACCATGAGAATCTCCCGTTCCACCTCATCATGATGAGAATCTCCCGTTTCACCTCATCATGATAAGAATATCCAGTTCCACCTCATCACCATGAGAATCTACCGTTCCACCTCATCACCATGAGAATCTCCCGTTCCACCTCATCACCATGAGAATCTCCCGTTCCACCTCATCACCATGAGAATCTCCTGTTCCACCTCATCATGATGATAATCTCCCGTTCCACCTCATCACCATGAGAATCTCCCGTTCCACCTCATCATGATGAGAATCTCCCGTTCCACCTCATCATGATGAGAATCTCCCGTTCCACCTCATCACCATGAGAATCTCCCGTTCCACCTCATCACCATGAGAATCTCCCGTTCCACCTCATCACCATGAGAATCTCCCGTTCCACCTCATCACCATGAGAATCTCCCGTTCCACCTCATCACCATGAGAATCTCCTGTTCCACCTCATCATGATGATAATCTCCCGTTCCACCTCATCACCATGAGAATCTCCCGTT
The DNA here is from genome assembly GCF_933228915.1 of Telmatherina bonti. Lineage (NCBI taxonomy): Eukaryota > Metazoa > Chordata > Actinopteri > Atheriniformes > Telmatherinidae > Telmatherina > Telmatherina bonti. The sequence goes on along the minus strand of NC_136612.1, from coordinate 7,318,331 downwards.
CCACCTCATCATGATGAGAATCTCCCGTTCCACCTCATCACGATGAGATTCTCCCGTTCCACCTCATCATGATGAGAATCTCCCGTTCCACCTCATCACCATGAGAATCTCCCGTTCCACCTCATCATGATGAGAATCTCCCGTTCCACCTTATCACCATGAGAATCTCCCGTTCCACCTCATCATGATGAGACTCTCCCGTTCCACCTCATCACCATGAGAATCTCCCGTTCCACCTCCAGCAGATTCTGATCATACCATGTGAATGTGGAGCTGAACTGGAGACTCATCAGACCAGCAACGTTTCTCCATCTTCTATTGTCCAGTTCTGGTGAGTCTGTGAGAATTGTAGCCTCAGTTTCCTGTTCTTACTGACAGGAGGGAACCCGGTGTGGTCTTCTGCTGCTGGACACCATCTGCTTCCAGGCTGGACGGGTTGTGTGATCAAAGATGATGTTCTGCATATTTTGGATGGAACCAGTGCTTTCTGGACTTCCTGTTGTCTTTATCATGTCCAACCATTCTGTCCATTCTCCTCTGACCTCTGTGAAAATCCAGTAAATACAACCTTGGATCTCCTTTCGTCCTCATCCTGATGCTCAGTGTGGACATCAGCAGGTTGTCTTCACCATGTCTACATGACTACATGCATTGAGATGCTGTCATGTGATTGGCTGGTTAGATATTTGTGCAAACAGGTCCTTGAACAGGTAGAGCTGATAAAGTGGATGAAGAGCGTGCACTGATGTATCTGTCATGTATAATACCAACTCTTCGTTTATTTTGTTTTGTATCCTATCAAATGTCTCTCCTCATGCATTATTAACTCTTTTCTTTGATTATATTATAAACACATCTGCATATAGGTTTGACATATTGAGTTGGTCCCACCCACATTTAAATTCAAGTATCCACAAATAACCTGTATCTAAGTGTGGTGAGAATTCTGCAAAATAAAGATGAACATAGTTGTGTTTTATAAGCTTTATTCCTGTAAAGACTGTTTCTGTACGAGCAGCAAAATGCAGCGAAGCATCATTTTAACACGTGGAGAAGGACAAAGGAGTTATTTGACATAAGCTAAAGAATAGATGTGAGAATTAGACACAAGAATTTATATTTATGTTAGAATCAGAGCACATACACCTGGTTACACCTGATGACAGTTTAATGCATTAACACATAAACAGCAAAGCTAGTTAACAGTAAAAATCTTAATTTGGCATTTCCTCAATGAGAGGCATTGGTTTTGTCCATTTGGTTTTTTGTCACAGTGGTAAACTAAATTTATCAAAAACCAGCTTTGACTCCTTTTTCCAGAACACATTGGGTCATTTTCAAGCCTTACATTTAGCAGTTTTATCTTTTGGTGGCCAAAAATGAAGTTATTTCTCACGTTAAAAGTCTGAATGTGGTATGATCTTCAGGGAAAGCTGATTTTGGCAATGGTGAACAGAAAATACTACAACACCCTTACATTCCCGTGGTTTATTCCAACATTTTTACTGTTTCACACATTTTAAGCATATTTAACACATTTATGTGTCGTTGTAAAGCTGCTTTTAGTTGTTTTTTCATTTAAAGAAATGCTTCAAATGAGAACTTCTCCACCTTTCAGTATGAGACACAAACACTTCATCATAACATCTATGACAGAGCTCTTCAACGCTGGATTTATACTGATGTGGCCTGCGCATACAACAACTGATGGGGGTGAAATTTACTCCGGCACTCGAGTGAAGGGTACAGCGCCGTGTAGCGCCATTCTCTTCCACAGTTACTGGACAAATTCAGCAAGAAGCTCCAGAAACATAGGAATGCACATTGATGACTGCCTAATCATGGTGCATGCAGGGGTGCATGTAGGGTCCAGAAGAGGTGTGCATCAAGCCTCCACAGACTTACCTGGAGCACATGTCAGCAGGTTGTTCCTTGTTGCCTTTAAGTAGAACTAATTTAAAACGGAAGACAGTAAATTACAGAGCAATGGTGGCATGGAATACATTAACAGATTCTTTTATTTTAGAGAACAATATGGAGAGCTTTAAAAAGAGACAAAGTATTTTTGTTGGTAAAAATAATACTGTGGTGATCTTTTTATGTTGAGACGATGGGATCATTTCTAAACAGAAACAGTGGCTTGTAAACATAATGCCACTGTGTTGGCTGTGATGTCTTGAACTTTGAGTAAGTGCTTTTGTGTTTGGTGTCTGTTGTTTGTATGTATATTTATTTTAAGCTAATGCTGTAATAAGATGTGGAGACCCCAGGAGGAGTAGCGGCTGTGAATTAACAGCAGCTAATGGGGATCTGCTGCGATGGACTGGCAAGCTGTCCAGGGCGTACCCTGCCTGTCGCCCAAAGCCTGCAGGGATAGGCTCCAGCTTCCCCGCGACCCTTCATCAGACTAAGCAGTTATAATGAATGAATGAATGATGGGGATCTGATAAACAAAACAAAACATAGCCTCATGGTTATGCTGCAACTGACCTTATGCAGATGAATCCATCTTAAATTAGAACCCAGCCTAGAAATTCTGTCCATGAAAGGGCCGCCTTGGCGGAGTCCAACTCTCACTGGAAACGACTCCAACTTACTGCCGGCAATGCGAACCAAGCTCTGACACCTGTCGTACAGGGACCGGACAGCTCGTACAAGGGGGTCCGGTACCCCATACTCCCAGAAAACCTCCCACAGGAGCCCCCGGGGGGGCATCGTCCGATCATTTCTCCACACCAACAAGGCGTCATATGAAAGCAGAGACTCTGCTGGCTACAGAGACGTCCGTCTCTTCACTGTGAGGCAGAAACTCTGGAAGACATCTGTCTCTTGTTAGAAATGAATGATGAAGGTCCTGCTAGTTTCCATGGAGATGAAGGTCCTTTATTTTTTAGGTTGTATAGTGAAGTGCCTTCAGATCTTTCTGGACCCTCATGGTGTTTCTTTGGTGAATGTGGAGTCTATCCCTGGATTCTCCTGACTGACCATTGATAGAGGTTTCCCTCATCATCATCGTCAGACATCACTTCACTCTTAGGACTAGTTAAATCCTAAGACCATTGCACCCATTCTTAGCATTTTCCTACATACTACTGACCTGACTGAAGTCACACTGACACAGTGAGACATGGAATCTGACACTTCTGTCATCTCACTGTCTTAGATTCATTTTGAGACCAAGATTACACATTCAACTCTTGTAGTTGTGAAGATTCACATCATTTAGTTTGTGTCAACCCCCCCCCCCCCCCTGTCGATAACAGGAAGGGGAGGAGGACGTTGGGTTCAACGCTGCATCATTTAGCCAGAAGCTGCTGTGTGATTGCAGCAGCAGCAGGACTAACCTCACCCTCCTCTCGTCCTCATACTCTCCTCTCCTTTGTTTAATGAACCTAACCATGTTGTGATCAGAACTGGGATCATATGTTGCAGTTCTACATAGATCAGTGGGGGCTACATAGACAGTTAAGGCTCTGAGAGAGGGAGCAGAAAGAGGAGATGAATCAGGGGGAGGGAGGGGACACTGCAGCATTTTCTGCTGTGAAGTTCCTTCATTTGGCCTTTAGATGCTGCTGTTCACCACCTGCAGAAACACATGCAGGTAGCAGGAGCTGCAGCACACTGCTTCACAACTTTCACTCACGTTCTCCTCCATGGTCTTCCAGTTGGCTCCTAGTAACTACTAAACACAATGTTTTAGTGTAGGTTACATTTTGGAGTCTTGATTTGAGAAAAACTTGGAGAACAATTGACAGTTTTTAACTAGAGTGGATGTGTTTCTGTCTTATATGAGTATTTTTCAACAAAACAGGTGATTATTAGTCATGTGATCAATAAGTCTGTAAGTTTCCCAATGTGGACTGATAAAGGATGATCTTATCTTATCTTATCTTGTCTTATCTTGTCTTGTCTGTCTTGTCTTGTCTTGTCTTGTCTGTCTGTCTGTCTGTCTGCCTGCCTGTCGCGTCGCGTCGCGTGACGTGTCGTGATGTGTCGTGACGTGTCGTGTCGTGACGTGACGTGACGTGTCGTGACGTGTCGTGTCGTGACGTGACGTGTCGTGTCGTGACGTGACGTGTCGTGTCGTGTCGTGTCGTGACGTGACGTGACGTGTCGTGTCGTGACGTGACGTGACGTGTCGTGACGTGTCGTGTCGTGTCGTGACGTGTCGTGTCGTGACGTGACGTGTCGTGTCGTGTCGTGTCGTGACGTGTCGTGTCGTGTCGTGACGTGACGTGACGTGACGTGACGTGTCGTCGTGTCGTGTCGTGTCGTGACGTGACGTGTCGTGTCGTGTCGTGACGTGTCGTGACGTGTCGTGTCGTGTCGTGTCGTGTCGTGACGTGTCGTGACGTGTCGTGACGTGACGTGACGTGTCGTGTCGTGTCGTGTCGTGTCGTGTCGTGTCGTGTCGTGTCGTGACGTGACGTGACGTGACGTGACGTGACGTGACGTGACGTGACGTGACGTGACGTGTCGTGTCGTGTCGTGTCGTGTCGTGTCGTGTCGTGTCTTGTCTTGTCTTGCTGTCTCAAGCTATCAAATGAAAAGTTAAGCAAACTAATCAGTACAAGAATCCAAAATACGACAATTAGAACAATGACTGAAAATAAACTTTTGAATAATAATGAGCTGAGAGAAGCTTGCTCAGTGACATGAAGACATTGTTATGTACCAAAGCCAATGTCAGAGACAGCTTATACCCCCTCAGATGCATCATTGCAGTCGTTAATCACCTACATAATAACCAAACATATGCAGGAACGGGGTTTTCGTATCTGGAGACTAAAATAAATCTAGTTTCTTCAGCCCATTGTATTTGTAACAGTCTATGAGGGTAAGAGCAATGTTCTATGAAGCTTCTTCCATTGGAATAAAGCATCTTTATGGGGTGGTGTGTAGATGAACAGATTCCTCTGGTACTATCCAGTCAGCTCAGGTCTGAGTCCAGGCTTGGATCCTTTTGTTGCATGGCATTCCCTGCTCTTTCTGAAACGCTTCCCTGTCAAGCTGCGGAATAAGGACCACTCCAAGGAACCAAAAGCCAAAATCATATAATAATATGAAACAAAAGAACTCCAACTATTTCAACTGTTTTAATGGGACCTGGAAAGACATGTGGAAAAGCTCAAAGTGCAAACAAGGACACAGAAGGAATACAGAGAATACAGTAATATGTTATTCACTGACACATAGCTGCAGGAACACATCATGGACTGTGTCTTCACATGAGGGGTACCATAGTACTTTTTAACCACCGTTAGTGCCATCAAAAAGGAGAAAAGCTTCATAAAGGAGATTAAAGTGTTAGCTGAAAGCTTTTGCCGATATTGTTTACCCAGAGAGATAATCTGTTATTCTGGTACTGGTTTATATCATACTTGGTGCTGCTGCAGAGACAGCCTGTCTCTTTATCAGTGCACAGCTCTGTTGCTAGGCTACAAATGCAGCATCCCAACGCATTCATTTCAAAGTTGACAAAACTTTAGCAACATCTTTCTCTGCACAACTTTACCAACATTCCAGCAGTTTGTCAGCTGCTCCATGACCAAAGACAAGATGCTGGATTTCTTTTATACAAATATTAAAGTGCATCCAGCTCCTCTGTCCTGCATCCGACAGGAAGATCAGACCATAATCCGCTTCTTCTCACTGCCACCTCGTGTCATCACAACCAGTCATCACACAAAACCTAGTCAAATGAAGCTTAAGACGCTCCGAGAGGACGCTCCGAGAGGACGCTCCGAGAGGACGCTCCGAGAGGACGCTCCGAGAGGACGCTCCGAGAGGACGCTCCGAGAGGACGCTCCGAGAGGACCTCCATCAGGACCAGAACCCAGAAGTATACACCGCCAAGAGCAAAGTGGTGTGTACTGGTGGTGTATGCTGGCTGTGTATACTGTTCGTGTGTACTGGCGGTGTTTACTGGTGGTGTAAACTGAAATGAAATGAAATGAAAAATACTTTATTAATCCCCAAAGGGAAACTCAATATTGTAGTATATAATAATAACTTGAGGAGGTCTTGTTCCGGAGGCTGATGGCTGCTGGCAGGAATGATCTTCTGTATCTTTCAGTCTTACATCGGACCTGAAGAAGCCTCTCACTGAACACACTTTGTTGTTTCATCACTGTGTTGTGGAGAGGGTGTGAAGAATCCTCCATCATCTTCATCAGCTTGTGCAGCATTCTTCTTTGGACAATCAGCTCCAGCGGCTCCAGAGTTACTCCAAGCACAGAAGCAGCTTTCTGGATCAGTTTGTTGATTCTCTTCAAGTCTCTGGTTCTGATGCTACTACCCCAGCAGATGCTGCAAAGCTGACTGCACTCTCCACAACAGACTTATAGAAGATATGCAACATCTTGGTGCAGACGTTAAACCATCTCAGCTTCCTTAAGAAGTACAGTCTGCTCTGACCTTTCTTGTAGATGTAGTCAGTGTTGCATTTCCAGTCCAGTTTGTTGTCCAGCTGAACTCCAAGATACTTGTATTCCTCCACCACCTCCACCTCCTCTCCCAGGATGGAAACAGTGCTTTGTTTATTCTTCTTCCTCCTGAAGTCAACAACCATCTCTTTTGTTTTGCTGCTATTTAATATGAGATGATTGTCACCGCACCATTTAACAAACTGACTGACCAGTTCTCTGTACTCTGCTTCTTGTCCATCCCTGATACACCCCACAACTGCAGAGTCATCAGAGTATTTCTGCAGATGACAGGACTCAGAGTTGTACTGGAAGTCTGAGGTGTACAGAGTGAAGAGGAATGGCCAGAGTACAGTTCCTTGTGGTGCACCAGTGCTGCTGACCTCCATCTCAGACACACAACCTTTCAGTCTCACAAACTGGGGTCTGTTTGTGAGGTAGTCATAGATCCAGGTGGTTGTGGAGGTATCCACCTGGAATTTATGGAGCTTCTCACATAACAAAGCAGGCTGAATGGTATTAAAAGCACTGAGAAATGAAAGAACATGACCCTCAGAGTGCTGCCTGAATGGTCCAGATGAGAGTGTGCTCTCCGGAGCAGGTATATGATGGCATCTTCAACCCCAAGTCCATTACGATATGCAAACTGGAATGGGTCCTGAAAGGTGTTTACTTGCTTGTTGAGGTGAGCCAGTAAGAGTCTCTCCAGGACTTTCATGATGTGAGATGTCAGGGCAACTGGTCTGTAGTCACTTGGTTCAGCTGGTTGTGTTTTTTTAGGCACTGGAACAAGGCAGGAGGTTTTCCACAGCACTGGGACTCTATTTTGTCTCAGACAGGTGTTGAAAAGGTGCTGGAGAACCGGACATAGTTGTTCTGAGCAGGTCTTGAGAACTCTGGGACTGACACCATCTGGACCTGCAGCCTTGTTCTGGTTCAGTTTCTCAAGTTGCTTCTTAACCTGATTGCAGGAGACAAACAAGGTGGAGGTCTCAGGATGTCCTGATGTGGAGGGAGATGAAGCTGTGTTCTGGTCCATGACTGAGCTGCAGGGTGACAGATTGGAGGCGTGACAGGAAAGCAGTGGGCTTATGGAGGGTGTGTGGTCTGTTGGGCTGGAGGTAGGGGGTGAACTGAACCTGTTGAAGAATATGTTCAGCTCATTAGCTCTGTCCAGACCTCCATCAGGCTGGTCCCCCTTTAACTTGAAGCCGGTGATCTTCTTCATTCCAGACCACACATCCCTCAGGTTATTCTGCTGGAGCTGACTTTCTAACTTCTTCCTGTAGTCCTCCTTGCACTTCTTAGTTTGTGTTGTAAGTTGTGTTTGTGTTGCCCTCAATAACTCCCTGTCTCCATCCCTGAAGGCTTTCTTTTTGATGTTCAGCAGCTTTTTCAGGTCACTGGTGATCCAGGGTTTGTTATTGGGGAAGCACCTCACTGTTCTTGTTGGGACGATGCTGTCCACACAGAAGTTTATGTAATCTGTCACACACTCAGTCATGGCGTTGATGTCGTCTCCATGAGGTTCACAGAGGACGTTCCAGTCTGTAGCCTCAAAGCCTCCTCTAAGAGCATCTTCAGCTTCAGCAGACCAGATTTTGATAGTCTTTGTGATGACTGGTTGCTGCTGAACGATGGGCTTGTAGGTGGAGGTGAGAAGAACCAGATTATGGTCAGATCTTCCTAAAGGAGGCAGGGCAGAACAACTGTATCCATTATTCATATTTGCATAAAATAAGTCCAAGATCTTATTTTCTCTGGTGGAGCAGCTGACAAACTGCTGGAATGTTGGTAGAGTTGCAGAGAGGGAGACGTTGTTGAAGTCTCCGGAGATCGCCATGAATGAGTTTGGATGCTGTGTTTGTAGCCGAGCAACGACGGAGCTGATGACATCACAGGCTGTGTCTGGTGCGGTACCAGGTATTATATAAACCGCTACCAGAATAACACAGGTAAACTCTCTGGGTAAATAATATGGACGGAAGCTCACAGCTAACAGTTCCATGTCCCTTGTGCATATCTTCTCCTTGACAGTAACATGTCCAGGATGACACCAACGCTGGTTAACCAGCACTGCAATTCCACCACCCTTTAGCTTTCCGCTGTGTTGTCTACTGCGGTCTGCACAGACCGTTTTAAAGCCCGGTACAGACACATTACAGTCAGGGATGTGTTCATGCAGCCACGTCTTGGTGAAGCACATAATACTGCACTCTCTGTATTCTTTCTGAGACCTTGTTAGCATCTCCAGCTCGTCCATTTTGTTAGCTAGCAATCTCACATTACCCATTAAGACAGTTGGAAGAAATGGTTTAAATCTCCATCGTTTTCTCCTCTGTCTTACTCCCGCTCTGCATCCTCTTCTCTTTTGTTTCAACTCCATCGGCATTTGATGTGTTGTTTTGCTGATAATCCTGATTTGGGAAAGATTAATCAGTTGATCCCGATTGTAAACAAGTCTTCAGTTACCATGGAGACTCATCATCAAGTCTTGAAAGAGCGAAAATATGCAGAAAAATCTTCCTTGCAGCACACCCTCCGAACCGGCATGAAATCCTCAGAAAAAAAATACCTAATGTGAGGTAATATCTATGTGAGGTGACTTTGTACTTTTAAAAAAATCAAGATAGCAGGTCAGAGCTACTACAGTTAGCTGCCATCAGCAGCGCAATCTGGAATGGAATATATATATATATATATATATATATATATATATATATATATATATATATATATATATATATATATATATATATATATATATATATATATATATATATATATATATAAAATGAAATATACTGGTGATGTATACTGGTGTGGGAACTGGTGGTGTATACTGGTGATGTATACTGGTGGTGCATACTGGTGGTGTAAACTGGTGCTGTATACTGGTGGTGTAAACTGGTGCTGTATACTGGTGGTGTAAACTGGTGGTGCATACTGGTGGTGTAAACTGGTGCTGTATACTGGTGGTGTAAACTGGTGGTGTAAACTGGTGCTGTATACTGGTGTGGGAACTGGTGATGTATACTGGTGGTGTATACTGGTGATGTATACTGGTGGTGCATACTGGTGGTGTAAACTGGTGCTGTATACTGGTGGTGTAAACTGGTGGTGTAAACTGGTGCTGTATACTGGTGTGGGAACTGGTGGTGTATACTGGTGATGTATACTGGTGGTGTAAACTGGTGATGTATACTGGTGGTGTAAACTGGTGCTGTATACTGGTGTGGGAACTGGTGGTGTATACTGGTGTGGGAACTGGTGGTGTATACTGGTGGTGTAAACACGTGATGTATACTGGTGGTGTAAACTGGTGCTGTATACTGGTGTGGGAACTGGTGGTGTATACTGGTGATGTATACTGGTGGTGTAAACTGGTGATGTATACTGGTGGTGTAAACTGGTGCTGTATACTGGTGTGGGAACTGGTGGTGTATACTGGTGATGTATACTGGTGGTGTAAACTGGTGATGTATACTGGTGGTGTAAACTGGTGCTGTATACTGGTGTGGGAACTGGTGGTGTATACTGGTGATGTATACTGGTGGTGTAAACTGGTGATGTATACTGGTGGTGTAAACTGGTGCTGTATACTGGTGTGGGAACTGGTGGTGTAAACTGGTGATGTATACTGGTGGTGTAAACTGGTGATGTATACTGGTGGTGTAAACTGGTGCTGTATACTGGTGTGGGAACTGGTGGTGTATACTGGTGATGTATACTGGTGGTGTAAACTGGTGCTGTATACTGGTGTGGGAACTGGCGGTACTGCGGCTGTACCGCTCCGGTGGAACTGTCAGTGTGGAGCAGAGTGCTGCAGGGTGTTCTCAACAGGCCGACACAGCACATTAGCTTTGCACCAGAGAGAGAAGGAGGGGGAGGGGAGAGCTGCAAAGATGATAAGGAGAGATGGAGAGGGAAACGAAGAGAATATCCTGCGTGAGAGAAGGAGTGAGAAAATGGGAGAACACTAATAATCTGATGGTCTGCAGTATTTCCTCTCTTTTCTGTGGACCTCAGCAAATACTTCTGTTCTGCTTCTGGTTGCAGGAGCTCCCCCCCCCCCCCCTCCCCTTATTTCTGGTTGGTAGTGTAGGGACTAACAGAAAGAGAGAGACAGAGGGGGAGAGATGGGCATGAAAGACTGAACCATATCCCTTTTGCTTTGCTCCAATTAAAGCGAGTGTGTTCGCAGACTGAGGAGCAGAGCGATGCAGAGGAGGAAAACAGGACGTTTCACAAAGGAATCGACGCTTCATAGAGACTCCACATTCACTCTTACTGCCCTGACATCTCTCTCTCACTCGTCTTTTCTTCCACACATTCATGTTCTTCACGTCTAAAAGAAGAAAACCTGCCAACAGATCATCTGTCAGAGCGAACATTACTGCTGTCAGCTGCAACATCGCTGCTGCTTGTTGTAAAAACTGCTTAAAAACACGACGTTTAATGCATCATTTATCTCACATGCATGTAAAACGTTTGTGTCCTTTCTGCAGCTGAGGCGACAGACTGAGAGGAAACTAAATCCAGCCATGGGGGGGGGGGGGGGGTCTCCACTTCCTGATTTTCCCACCAGTTTTCTCTCATTTCAGTAATCTTCACTCTGCCAGACCCAAACAACCTGTTTTGCAGATGAACGTTCCCCTGATGGTTCACATTTCACACAGTTATTCTGCTCCTACTTCCTCTCAGCAGATTTTCTCTGGAATAAAGAACTTTGGTCCATCTGCGGTCGAGCTGGGGATACTGGTGGTCCAGTGACAGACAGGGATCTAAAGCGACGCCACATGCAGGCTGTGAATAGAAACTCCCCTGCAGGGGATTTGTTCAGAGAAATCACAACTTGTCACTCATTTTCTGTACCATTTCGTCCAGTTCAGAGTTACAGGGAAGCTGGAGTCTTTCCCAGCAATCATCAGGCGAGAGGCAGGTACACCTGGACAGGTAGCCAGGTCATCGCTGCGCCAACACACAACACACTCCTGGAGGGGATGTAGAGCGATAACTTAGCCTAACAAGCCTGTGTTTGGGAGGAAGTTGGAGTTCCCAGACAGAACCCACGCAGAAAGCCCCCCAGCCCTCCAGCCGAGGCCCAAACCAGCAACCTTCTTCTTGTCAGGCTGCTGTTGTAACCACCACACCACCGTGCAGCCCAGAAGATCCCACTTATTTAACTAAATGAAACAATGTTTACCTGTTTGTTTACCTGTGTGTTTGCTGCTGTGAACATCCATACAGGTTTCTCATGTGGTTCAGAACTGAACGTCGCTGTTTGTGATTATTCAGCAGAAACACAGGACTTGTTGGCACTATCCATGTTTTGGCCACACTATGTGCACATGCACATGCTGTGGTGCATGCCTCAGAATATACTCCTCTGAAAACTCTGGCATGTCGGAGCCCTGCGATGGCCCGGCCCAGTGAGGGATTGGAAATGTCTGTGAATACATGTGCATGTTGGCAAGCTCAGGCTCTCATCCCATCTGGTCCTGCAAGCCTCCTGGCAGCCACAGAGCTGAGCGTTCGCTCACCTCATGGTCCTGCAGGATCGGTGGCTGATCTGCAGCAGCTCCTCTGCCGTCAGAACATCCAGCTGAGCTCCTCTGCAGAGCTGATGTGGTACAGGATCTTCAGCTAAGCAGGTTTTAGCGGTTTCTTTATGAATAATTTGTGTCCACCAGCTGGTGCAGAGGTGTGATCCTGAAGCAACGCTGGACGTCTGAAGCTGGACTTCACTTCTGATGCACCAGCTTCATTGTTTGATTCGACAGCTGCATTGTCTGGAGATGTCAGCGTCATGTCTGAGCAGTTGCAGTGGATGTCCTGCATCATCATCATCATCATGCAGATGAAGACTTTAACCCCGTAACACCTGAACTAGAAGCTTTCAGAGAGCACAGACCCCCACCGAGTCAATGCGGTTGTTTTGTTAATGGGAACATCGTCTCTCCATGGTAAAGAACCCTTTAAAAGATTCCTGGATCCAGGTCCGGGTCATCCCTGAAATCCAATCACTTGTTTCTTATTCTAATTCTAAATTTTCCTGAAAGAGTCATTAAAATCCGTCCGTAGTGTTCTGAGTGAAGTTGCTAACAGACAGAAAACCGATGCTGGTGAGTTAACTCTCACTATAAATACAGGAACAAGTCTTTATTGACGATATCCCACACTGGACTCAGCTCTACTTTATTTAATCAAACTGGACTCAGTGTGTTGTGTTACAAACCCAGTGATGCACAAACTGGAAATGTTTTATGTTCAGTTTAAAATGTACGTCGTCTCTAAACATCTTTTACATTCAGAGTTCACTAAAGTACAACTTTTGTCATGTTTTTACAGTATTTCTGAACTCTTCGCCTATGAATGGAAACGTGGATGTAACCTGTGATGTAACCATGACGCTGACACGTCGCATGTCTGGTGGATGTAGGTCTTACACCTGCTCGCTCAAACCAAGACACATTATGTCACTTTCTGACCTTAAAACTCTGCGTCCCGGCCTTGTTAAATGACACAGTGTCCCAGCAGCGTCCCGGGGCTGAGAAAGCGACACTTTACAACTTTTACATTCGGGACGCAACGTGACGTTTCGCTGCACGGTATAATAAGGAACTAACTGTTTTCAACACGCAACGTCGCTGATTCAGCCAAAAAAAACAAAAAAAAAACAAAACAGGAAGATTAAAAGACAGAAAGAGACCAAACAAAAGTCATGGTAAGATGATCTTCTGCTACTGGAGAGAGCTAACAGGTCAGGTAGGATGCAGGTTAGCCGTTAGCCGTCGATAGGAGGCGCATGGCGGGAAAATGGCAGAAGTTCTGCTGCAGGTCTTTAAGGGTCTTTGGCGACATGATGAGACAAATAAAACCTTTTCTTAACTAAAGACACAACGGAAAAGGTCTTTACCTGGAGAACGATGAGTCAGAATGATGTCTTCATGTGGAATGTTGACCTAACCCTAACCCTATCTGAAGGCTCATAATGTAACAACTGGAGGGTCAGAAGGCACGGGACCAGCAGTTAGAGCGCTCTGGACCTGAGCTGTGATGAGTCATACCTGCCAAATGTTGACACATTTCCATCCATTTAACAATTATTTCATTCAGATCTGCATCTGCAGAGGGATTCGTCGTTATTTAGTTATTTCTACAGCTTATAATTAGATGCAAAACGCTGCTGTTATGAAAGAACTCCAACTCCCTGCAGCAGCGCCATGCAGCTGAAAACAAACCAGAGGATCAGAACAGCTCTTATGATGAACTTGTGAAAATCTAAATCTGTTTGGGAACCAGGTACCAAACGAAGCTGAACTACTAGTTACTCTCCTGCTGATGAAAGGTAACTATGGTGGTTTATTTCAACACAAGTGATTATTCAGTCACTAAATGATGGTGAGAACAGTAAACATGTGGGACAGCGGTGACGTCTCCAGGATTCCTCCTGGTGTCTCCTGGTGGGGCGTCCTGAAAGTGTCCCACTGGGAGGAGGGTGCCGACCAGTTCCAGGATGTTCTGAATGGACTGGTTTCTTGTTTGGCATTGGAACGCTTCAGGATCCCCCAGGCTGAAGGAAGTGGTCAGGGAAAGGGAAAGTCTGCTGCCTCCACAAACCAAACGCAGATAAACTGAATAAAACGGATATATATATATACGTATACACACATCACTGAGTTTATAAGCTGAATGAATTTCCTCCACAGTTTGCCGTCACTGTTGACGATCCTCCAACCAAACAGCCAGAAGACAGAACCTGCAGGCGGTGAAGCTGGTCTCGGGTGAAACCTGTGAGCTGCAGCTGCAGTGGTGGACTAGTTCCTGTCAGTTCTGGTAAGCTTCGTTTTCCCAGCATTGTGAACTGTCTGACTAACATGACACTGCAGAGGATTCAGAAAGCAAAAAGTGTGAGTTTGTGTGAATGAACACATAAAATGTGGTTTAAATGGCTGAAGTCATCGTCTGTGGTGAGAAGCAGCTGGTCTGGTGCTGGGCGACTGGGGGTCCATGTTTTGGGCTTTCTGGTCGCTGCATGAGGGGGTCTTCAGGTTGGAAACCACTGATTCCATTCAGCCATCGGGTCTGTGTGCACCAGCAGTCTGGCTTCAGGGAGTCTCTGCAGCTCCTCTGTTGCAGAGCGACTCAGGAGGAGAGGCTTCTGGAAACACTTCAATGATAAACCATGATTTCTATCAGTCAGGTTAAATGTTTTAATTCATTTCATAGCAGCCAAACTTCCTGATTCATAAAATACGCATCCATCTCTCTCTCCCTCCCTGCACCTCTCCGATCAGACTCCTCCTCCCTCTGCTCCTCTCCTCGCGCTTTCTGCCCAGCAGCTGCTGCAGACTTCCAGCAGAGAGCAGGAGCATCGCTGGATGGGACGCAGCAGCAGCAGCAGCAGCAGCAGCAGCAGCAGCAGGGCGCACCGACCGAAGCATGCCCCAGCGCAGTCATGACTTGCTCGGCGTCAGATAGCGAGAAGATCGTCATCAACTGCGGAGGGATCCGACACGAGACCTACCGGAGCACCCTGAAGACGCTGCCGGGCACGCGCCTGTCCTGGCTCACCGAGCCCGACGCCTTCAGCAACTTTGACTACGACCCCAAGTCCGACGAGTTCTTCTTCGACCGCCACCCGGCCACCTTCGCCTTCATCCTCAACTACTACCGCACTGGCAAGCTCCACTGTCCCAACGATGTGTGCGGGCCGCTCTTCGAGGAGGAGCTCGCCTTCTGGGGCATCGACGAGACGGACGTGGAGGCGTGTTGCTGGATGAACTACCGGCAGCACCGCGACGCGGAGGAGGCTCTGGACAGCTTCGAGACCCCCGAGCCAGACGCGCCGGAGGACGACCCGGCGCTTACAGGCGGCGCGGATGGCGACCTGAGGCGGCTGTGCATGCAGGAGGACGGCCGCAGGGCCACCTGGTGGGAAGTGTGGCAGCCCAGGATGTGGGCGCTGTTCGAAGACCCCTACTCCTCCAAATACGCGCGGGTGAGTGGCCAGTCTTCTGTACATGTGTAGCCTGCAGTGCGACCCTCTCCTCTGCTCCTGGAGAGGTGAACTGCTGCGCCTTGCTGTGCGTAAATCTCTGCCTGAAACTTGTGGAAAGGTGCTGGTGCGCGTCACAGTGATGCGCAGCGGGAAGTTCCTGAAAGAATGTCATATTTTCTGGTTTTAACCTCATTCAGAACAACATGCTGCTTGGTTTCTAAAGGAAAAACATCATTTAGTTTCCTGAAACAACTCTTAGATGAAGCTGCCAACACTAAATCTGAGCAGATGAGCTCGTGGGTCCATCACTGCACAGCTCCAGCTTGGTGTTCAGATGAGAGGCATGAAGCTTTGTGGGTGTTCTGGTCAGTAGGAAAGTCATGTAAAAAAAAAAGAAAAAAGATGAAGGTGTGAAAATGGCTGATAAAGTAATCAGCTTGGTCACGTTGTGACATTCAGCACTTTGCATCAGTTTTCAGCCCTCC
>NC_136612.1:7144917-7297417 GCF_933228915.1 Telmatherina bonti | reverse complement strand
ACCCAAACGTACCACAATGTACTCCAACGTGCTACAATGTACAACATCTCACAACGTACCCCTGTGTACCACAAAATACACAATGAACCCCAACGCATCGCAACATTCAGCTATGACAAGTGGTGGGTGATGAACTAGTAATGTGTCAAACCAGAGGAACTGATTCTTGTCAGGAGAAACCAGTCTGATGTCCGTCTGTTCAGGAGGGAAATGTGTTTGGTTACGTGATTAAACACATACTGAAGCAGGGGGACCACAACTCTAGTCGTTCAGTCCAGAAGCACTAATAAAACCTGTTCCAACTCCTCATAACTGATTCCAAAATAATTAGAAAAGTCAAACATTGTATGCAACAAGGCCAAATGTCCAACTGCATTTAGCAGCAACATCTGACTGTTTTTGTTGGTACGATGCCGTTCATACAGAAGTTTATCAAATCTGTCACACACGCAGTCATGGCAAATAATGTCCTCTTCATGTGCTGCACAGAGGACGTTCCAGTCTGTGTCCTCTGTGTCCTCAGAGCGTCCTCTAGAAACATCCTCTAGGAGCATCCTCTAGGAGAGTCCTCTAGGAGCGTCCTCTAGGAACGTCCTCTAGGAGCGTCCTCTAGGAGCGTCCTCTAGGAGCGTCCTCTAAGAGCGTCCTCTAGGAGCGTCCTCTAGGAGCATCCTCTAGGAACGTCCTCTAGGAGCGTCCTCTAGGAGCGTCCTCTAAGAGCGTCCTCTAAGAGCGTCCTCTAAGAGCGTCCTCTAGGAGAGTCCTCTAAGAGCGTCCTCTAGGAGCGTCCTCTAGGAGCGTCCTCTAGGAGCGTCCTCTATGAGAGTCCTCTAAGAGCGTCCTCTAGGAGCGTCCTCTATGAGCGTCCTCTATGAGCGTCCTCTAGGAGCGTCCTCTAGGAGCGTCCTCTAAGAGCGTCCTCTAAGAGCGTCCTCTAGGAGCATCCTCTAGGAGAGTCCTCTAAGAGCATCCTCTAGGAGCGTCCTCTAGGACCGTCCTCTATGAGAGTCCTCTAAGAGCGTCCTCTATGAGCGTCCTCTATGAGCGTCCTCTAGGAGCGTCCTCTAGGAGCGTCCTCTATGAGAGTCCTCTAGGAGCGTCCTCTATGAGCGTCCTCTATGAGCGTCCTCTATGAGCGTCCTCTAGGAGCGTCCTCTATGAGCGTCCTCTATGAGCGTCCTCTAGGAGCGTCCTCTAGGAGAGTCCTCTATGAGCGTCCTCTATGAGCGTCCTCTATGAGCGTCCTCTATGAGCGTCCTCTAGGAGAGTCCTCTAGGAGCGTCCTCTAGGAGCGTCCTCTAGGAGCGTCCTCTATGAGAGTCCTCTAAGAGCGTCCTCTAGGAGCGTCCTCTATGAGCGTCCTCTATGAGCGTCCTCTATGAGCGTCCTCTAGGAGCGTCCTCTAGGAGCGTCCTCTAAGAGCGTCCTCTAAGAGCGTCCTCTAGGAGCATCCTCTAGGAGAGTCCTCTAAGAGCGTCCTCTAGGAGCGTCCTCTAGGACCGTCCTCTATGAGCGTCCTCTAAGAGCGTCCTCTAGGAGCGTCCTCTATGAGCGTCCTCTATGAGCGTCCTCTAGGAGCGTCCTCTAGGAGCGTCCTCTAAGAGCGTCCTCTAAGAGCGTCCTCTAGGAGCATCCTCTAGGAGAGTCCTCTAAGAGCGTCCTCTAGGAGCGTCCTCTAGGACCGTCCTCTATGAGAGTCCTCTAAGAGCGTCCTCTAGGAGCGTCCTCTATGAGCGTCCTCTATGAGCGTCCTCTATGAGCGTCCTCTATGAGCGTCCTCTATGAGCGTCCTCTATGAGCGTCCTCTATGAGCGTCCTCTATGAGCGTCCTCTATGAGCGTCCTCTATGAGCGTCCTCTAGGAGAGTCCTCTAGGAGCGTCCTCTATGAGCGTCCTCTATGAGCGTCCTCTAGGAGCGTCCTCTATGAGCGTCCTCTATGAGCGCCCTCTATGAGCGTCCTCTAGGAGCGTCCTCTAGGAGAGTCCTCTATGAGCGTCCTCTATGAGCGTCCTCTATGAGCGTCCTCTAGGAGAGTCCTCTAGGAGCGTCCTCTATGAGCGTCCTCTAGGAGAGTCCTCTATGAGCGTCCTCTATGAGCGTCCTCTATGAGCGTCCTCTATGAGCGTCCTCTAGGAGCGTCCTCTAGGAGAGTCCTCTAGGAGCGTCCTCTAGGAGCGTCCTCTATGAGCGTCCTCTATGAGCGTCCTCTAGGAGCGTCCTCTAGGAGAGTCCTCTAGGAGCGTCCTCTAGGAGCGTCCTCTAGGAGAGTCCTCTATGAGCGTCCTCTATGAGCGTCCTCTAGGAGCGTCCTCTAGGAGCGTCCTCTAGGAGCGTCCTCTATGAGTGTCCTCTAGGAGCGTCCTCTAGGAGCGTCCTCTATGAGCGTCCTCTAGGAGCGTCCTCTAGGAGAGTCCTCTAGGAGAGTCCTCTAGGAGCGTCCTCTAGGAGCGTCCTCTAGGAGAGTCCTCTAGGAGCGTCCTCTAGGAGAGTCCTCTATGAGCGTCCTCTAGGAGCGTCCTCTAGGAGAGTCCTCTATGAGCGTCCTCTAGGAGAGTCCTCTATGAGCGTCCTCTAGGAGCGTCCTCTAAGAGCGTCCTCTAGGAGCGTCCTCTAGGAGAGTCCTCTAGGAGCGTCCTCTATGAGCGTCCTCTATGAGCGTCCTCTATGAGCATCCTCTAGGAGCTTCCTCTAGGAGCGTCCTCTAAGAGCGTCCTCTAGGAGCGTCCTCTATGAGCGTCCTCTAAGAGCGTCCTCTAGGAGCGTCCTCTAGGAGAGTCCTCTAGGAGAGTCCTTTTGGAGCGTCCTCTCAGAGCGTCCTCTAGGAGAGTCCTTTTGGAGCGTCCTCTAGGAGCGTCCTCTAAGAGCGTCCTCTCAGAGCGTCCTCTCAGAGTGTCCTCTAGGAGAGTCCCTTTGGAGCGTCCTCTAGGAGCGTCCTCTAGGAGAGTCCTCTAGGAGCGTCCTCTAGGAGCGTCCTCTAGGAGAGTCCTCTATGAGCGTCCTCTAGGAGCGTCCTCTAAGAGCGTCCTCTAGGAGCGTCCTCTAGGAGCGTCCTCTAGGAGCGTCCTCTAGGAGAGTCCTCTAGGAGCTTCCTCTAGGAGCTTCCTCTAGGAGCTTCCTCTAGGAGCTTCCTCTAGGAGCGTCCTCTAGGAGCGTCCTCTATGAGCGTCCTCTAAGAGCGTCCTCTAGGAGCGTCCTCTAGGAGAGTCCTCTAGGAGAGTCCTTTTGGAGCGTCCTCTCAGAGCGTCCTCTAGGAGAGTCCTCTAGGAGCGTCCTCTAGGAGCGTCCTCTAAGAGCGTCCTCTCAGAGCGTCCTCTCAGAGCGTCCTCTAGGAGAGTCCCTTTGGAGCATCCTCTAGGAGAGTCCTCTAAGAGCGTCCTCTAGGAGCGTCCTCTAGGACCGTCCTCTATGAGAGTCCTCTAAGAGCGTCCTCTAGGAGCGTCCTCTATGAGCGTCCTCTATGAGCGTCCTCTAGGAGCGTCCTCTAGGAGCGTCCTCTAAGAGCGTCCTCTAAGAGCGTCCTCTAGGAGCATCCTCTAGGAGAGTCCTCTAAGAGCGTCCTCTAGGAGCGTCCTCTAGGACCGTCCTCTATGAGAGTCCTCTAAGAGCGTCCTCTAGGAGCGTCCTCTATGAGCGTCCTCTAGGAGCGTCCTCTAGGAGCGTCCTCTATGAGAGTCCTCTAGGAGCGTCCTCTAGGAGCGTCCTCTATGAGCGTCCTCTATGAGCGTCCTCTAGGAGCGTCCTCTATGAGCGTCCTCTATGAGCGCCCTCTATGAGCGTCCTCTAGGAGCGTCCTCTAGGAGAGTCCTCTATGAGCGTCCTCTATGAGCGTCCTCTATGAGCGTCCTCTAGGAGAGTCCTCTAGGAGCGTCCTCTATGAGCGTCCTCTAGGAGAGTCCTCTATGAGCGTCCTCTATGAGCGTCCTCTATGAGCGTCCTCTAGGAGAGTCCTCTAGGAGCGTCCTCTAGGAGCGTCCTCTATGAGCGTCCTCTATGAGCGTCCTCTAGGAGCGTCCTCTAGGAGCGTCCTCTAGGAGCGTCCTCTAGGAGAGTCCTCTATGAGCGTCCTCTATGAGCGTCCTCTAGGAGCGTCCTCTAGGAGCGTCCTCTATGAGTGTCCTCTAGGAGCGTCCTCTAGGAGCGTCCTCTATGAGTGTCCTCTAGGAGCGTCCTCTAGGAGAGTCCTCTAGGAGAGTCCTCTAGGAGCGTCCTCTAGGAGCGTCCTCTAGGAGAGTCCTCTAGGAGCGTCCTCTAGGAGAGTCCTCTATGAGCGTCCTCTAGGAGCGTCCTCTAGGAGAGTCCTCTATGAGCGTCCTCTAGGAGCGTCCTCTAAGAGCGTCCTCTAGGAGCGTCCTCTAGGAGAGTCCTCTAGGAGCGTCCTCTATGAGCGTCCTCTATGAGCGTCCTCTAGGAGCTTCCTCTAGGAGCGTCCTCTAAGAGCGTCCTCTAGGAGCGTCCTCTATGAGCGTCCTCTAAGAGCGTCCTCTAGGAGCGTCCTCTAGGAGAGTCCTCTAGGAGAGTCCTTTTGGAGCGTCCTCTCAGAGCGTCCTCTAGGAGAGTCCTTTTGGAGCGTCCTCTAGGAGCGTCCTCTAAGAGCGTCCTCTCAGAGCGTCCTCTCAGAGTGTCCTCTAGGAGAGTCCCTTTGGAGCGTCCTCTAGGAGAGTCCTCTAGGAGCGTCCTCTAGGAGCGTCCTCTAGGAGAGTCCTCTATGAGCGTCCTCTATGAGCGTCCTCTAGGAGCGTCCTCTAAGAGCGTCCTCTAGGAGCGTCCTCTAGGAGCGTCCTCTAGGAGAGTCCTCTAGGAGCTTCCTCTAGGAGCTTCCTCTAGGAGCTTCCTCTAGGAGCGTCCTCTAGGAGCGTCCTCTATGAGCGTCCTCTAAGAGCGTCCTCTAGGAGCGTCCTCTAGGAGCGTCCTCTAGGAGAGTCCTCTAGGAGAGTCCTTTTGGAGCGTCCTCTCAGAGCGTCCTCTAGGAGAGTCCTCTAAGAGCGTCCTCTCAGAGCGTCCTCTCAGAGCGTCCTCTAGGAGAGTCCCTTTGGAGCGTCCTCTAGGAGCATCCTCTAAGAGCGTCCTCTCAGAGCATCCTCTAGGAGAGTCTTCACTGTGGAGGTTCGGTTTGGGTGCATTCACACCAGGATAGACTCGGCCCAACTGGGAACTCGTTCAGTCAGGGGGGACTAAGATTGTGTTCATGCAGGGACAACTGGACCTTTAAAATCCTTCCACTCGTTGGAACACTGTAGCGCTACACCATGAATTACTTGACGACAAGCCAAGATGACCAGTAAAGCTGAAAGTTTGGTCTTCTCTTGGTTAATGCAGTTTGGTTTCCAGTACATAACAGCTAAACATGGAGCTCAGATTTCTATCATGTCCAAGCTTTCAATCCAAGGTATGTTATGGTAGTATTTACCCACAATGCACTGCTTTGTAGTTCACTTCCTGAAACAGGCTTATTTGAAACAGACCGAGACCTGCGTTTGTAGGTGGCCTGAGTGTGTTTCTCTGATTGTTAATCAATATTTGTTTACGCATTAATATTACCCCAAACAAAAGGGACTTTTTGAGCAAACAGACTAGGATCAGAATAAAAAAAGTCTGCTGTGAATTCACCGTGAGTGGACCAATGGACTGTTCCAACCAGTTTAAGTAATGATGTGATTCTCAGTTGGGTCTGCTGGGTTATTGGGGTTTCTTTTCCACTTTTTGATTGTGTCCAACCCAAAGGTTAATGTTTTTAGCTCGAGACAATTTATTTAACTCTGAGTGTCCCAACAAGCTAACAAAAAAACGGTCTTGGGAAAAAAAACATTTAATTTTATTTCTATTCAAAGCAGCAGAAAAAATAGAAAATAAATCACTGACCAAAACTGAACAGACCAGAGCAGGAAAATAGCTAAACATTGCGTCAAAGTCACAAGTTTATAGCTGAAGTCTGTTGTGTGCATCGGTGTAAGCAGCGTACCAGAAACCTATGCACTAACAAAGGTTCCACGATTAAATGTTTTAATTTATTTCAATGCATTAATTTGCTGTAATCAGTTAATTGCTATTAACATGCAACAGTCCCAGTATTTTCAGAAACCTGCTGTCAGTCAGGCTGCAGTGTGGGTGGTGAATGCTATAGTTCTAATATAATCAGGTAACTGGAACAGTACAGTTAATTTACAAGAGGTTGACCTGTTTCTATTTTTTGACAAGCAGTTTTGAGTGTGCAGCTGACAGGATCTATACTGGTGGTGCCTCAAACTTAGCACGTGACAAAATTCACTAAAAACAGTTTCTGCTTGGTTGGAGTACATTTACAAAATAAGTAGCAATTGTTGTATATCTCCACACACTAACCAGTCAGGACGCTAACTGGTTGGAATGGGCATGCCTGCTTTAGAAGGAGGTAAACATCAGCAGGATCACCCATCACTCAAACAATAAACATATGGACAATAAATCCATATGTTCCCAATAACAACCGCTGTCATTTTTAACCCAACTTTAACGTTTTACACCTTTGGTCTTTAATACCTTTAAGAGAGTCTCTTTGAGCATGTTAACTAGCTGTAATTGAGAAATATTCAGATATGAATGTGCTTATTAATAAAAAAAAAATAAAAATAAAAATAAAACTTATACACACTGGCCCTGATTGGTCAAACTCTGGTCCACTTCCACAGATAGTACGTTTAGTTTGGTGCAGTGTGAACACTTCTCTCACTCTGGATCAGATCATAGGCATGAACACTGGTCCACTTGGTTCAGTTCTCTTCCAGTGTGAAAGCAACCACGCAGTCATCGATCGGGTGGACAGTAGAAAAGTGTTGTGTCTGCGTGGCCGTTCTCGGTCCAGGCCAATCAGTCAGCAGCATTTTCTTCTTCTTTCTCTTTTTGTCCATGGCGGTTATGGGGAATTTCCCCCCCTTCTGAGCCGCTGTTGTTACAGTGTGGCATGGTCTGGTTTGGTCCACTTCAGTAAAGACATATAAAAACCATTGAAAAGGATTTTATTAGCTAATATATTTTATTAGCTAATATCAATAATTATATACAAAAGTAAAATGTGTGTCAGAATAACTCAACCTGCCTCTCAGCTGTCAGTAAACCACTGAAAACCACTCTGACCCAACATTGTGGTATAAATAAACAAAAAAATACATATATATATATATATATATATATATATATATATATATATATATATATATATATATATATATATATATATATATATATATATATATATATATATATAATATTAATATTCGTATTTGATAGATAGATAGATAGATAGTTAGATAGATAGATAGATAGATAGATAGATAGTTAGATAGATAGATAGATAGATAGATAGTTAGATAGATAGATAGATAGATAGATAGATAGATAGTTAGATAGATAGATAGATAGATAGATAGATAGATAGATAGATAAAAATTTGGTATAATTTAATTTATCCTAGACTGGTGATGGACTGGTGGTCAGACCAGACCAGGGTGTACTGCAACTGGGATAGATGTCTTTGCAGCATATTTGAAGCCCTGCACTCACTGATGCATTTTTCATTTACATTCATTTGAACCAAAGAGATGATAAAGTCTTTAGTTTTATACCTCAGTAAAATATATCGAGGCTGTAGACAGAGTAATAATATATGTCGTCACGCTGCTGTCATGCCCGGGGATTTCCTCCCTGCAGGCCTTTACATAAAGGAGAACTAAAGTTTGGACATCGGCTTATTTTTCAGACCTAGAACCTTTCATATATATATGTATATATATATATATATATATATATATATATATATATATATATATATATATATATAACTGATTTAATTAAACTTAAATTAAGTAGAGTTACGTTTCTGAACGCATTGATTTTCTTGACCAAAACTAAATTCAGGATCAATAAATGACCTTGGGGCGCTGGATGAAGTGAACTGAATGTATCTATCCACATTCAGGTCACTAAGTGGCCTGTGAGGGGTCAGAACTGGTGTTGCGGTTTGGTTCAACCAGATGAGACGATGTCCTTAACAGAAGTCATGACGATACGGATGTTTCGTGGAAGATTCTTCTCAGAGTTTCTACTCTGCTTCAGGAAGAGTCCGGCTTTGTGCGCCGTCGTCCACGTACCAGAGTATAATAATGAGATATGGAGGTATAATATGGAGGTAAGACGAGAGCCGTGGTGGGATGGCCGGACCAGCGCGACCGCTGAGGTGACTTTGAAATTGTTGCAGTCAATAAGTTTAGTGCCAAAAGTGTGACATAAAGATGAGGCTGGAGGGGTGGAGGGTTACTGCAGAAGCAGCAGCGGGGTGCTGAGGTAGGTGGAGCCGAGGCGGCTGCTCCGTTTCAGCTGATCAGCTTGACGAGGAATCACAGGAACACCGTCAGCTGTTAGGAGAAGCATGCTGTTCATTTCTTCCTCCTCACTCAACATCACATCACTGTCCTCCGTCCTCTCCTGTCCTCCGTCCCTTCATGTCCTCTCCTGTCCCTTCATGTCCTCTCCTGTCCTCCGTCCCTTCATGTCCTCTCCTGTCCTCCGTCCCTTCATGTCCTCTCCTGTCCCTTCATGTCCTCTCCTGTCCTCCGTCCCTTCATGTCCTCTCCTGTCCCTTCATGTCCTCTCCTGTCCCTTCATGTCCTCTCCTGTCCTCCGTCCCTTCATGTCCTCTCCTGTTCTCCGTCCCTTCATGTCCTCTCCTGTCCTCCGTCCCTTCATGTCCTCTCCTGTCCTCCGTCCTCTCCTGTCCCTTCATGTCCTCTCCTGTCCTCCGTCCCTTCATGTCCTCTCCTGTTCTCCGTCCCTTCATGTCCTCTCCTGTTCTCCGTCCCTTCATGTCCTCTCCTGTCCTCCGTCCCTTCATGTCCTCTCCTGTCCTCCGTCCCTTCATGTCCTCTCCTGTCCTCCATCCTTTCCTGTCCTCTCCTGTCCTCCATCCTCTCCTGTCCTCCGTCCTTTCCTGTCCTCTCCTGTCCTCCGTCCTCTCCTGTCCTCCACTCTTCCTGTCCTCTATCCTTTCCTTCCCTCCATCTCTTCCTGTTCTCAGTCTCATCCTGTTCCCTATACCTTCCTTCCCTCTGTCCCATCCTGTCCTCAGTCCTTTCTGTCCTCTGTTCTATGCTGATCTATGTTCTGTCCTGTCCTCTATGTCTTCCTGTCCTCCGTCCCTTCCTTCTTATGTCCTTTCCTGTCGCCTCTCCTCCATCCATCCTGTATCCTGTCCTCTGTGCTCCGTCCTTCCTGTCCTTTAGTTTTTTGTCCATTTCTAAGACTTAGTGCTGCATTGCTTATCATCACCATGGAGTCCTCCATGCCAACTCTACGCTGCATGTCTCCCCCCCTGCACCCCCCCATCAGCTTGTGCTATAGCGTAACACTGCAGTCCCCATAGTAGCTGACTTTGCTCGAGTCTGCTGCAGAGAAGGAGGGAGAGAAGTACAGACAGAGGGGAGGGAGGGACAAAGTGGGAGGTGTTTTGTTTGGGGGAGAGGGGGTTGGGTGCAAGTGTGTGTGTGTGTGTGATGGTGGGGGGGACACTTTCTGTATCGCCTCCTCTTGGTTTTATTTACTGCTTTGACATGGTGAAGCTTGGACGGCAGCGTCCCCTCTCTCTTGGACGGCAGCGTCCCCTCTCTCTTGGACGGCAGCGTCCCCTCTCTCTCTTGGACGGCAGCGTCCCCTCTCTCTTGGACGGCAGCGTCCCCTCTCTCTTGGACGGCAGCGTCCCCTCTCTCTTGGACGGCAGCGTCCCCGCTCTCTTGGACGGCAGCGTCCCCGCTCTCTCTTGGACGGCAGCGTCCCCGCTCTCTCTTGGACGGCAGCGTCCCCTCTCTCTCTTGGACGGCAGCGTCCCCTCTCTCTCTTGGACGGCAGCGTCCCCGCTCTCTCTTGGACGGCAGCGTCCCCTCTCTCTCTTGGACGGCAGCGTCCCCTCTCTCTCTTGGACGGCAGCGTCCCCTCTCTCTCTTGGACGGCAGCGTCCCCGCTCTCTTGGACGGCAGCGTCCCCTGTCTCTTGGACGGCAGCGTCCCCGCTCTCTTGGACGGCAGCGTCCCCTCTCTCTTGGACGGCAGCGTCCCCTCTCTCTCTTGGACGGCAGCGTCCCCTCTCTCTCTTGGACGGCAGCGTCCCCTCTCTCTTGGACGGCAGCGTCCCCGCTCTCTTGGACGGCAGCGTCCCCTCTCTCTTGGACGGCAGCGTCCCCGCTCTCTTGGACGGCAGCGTCCCCTCTCTCTCTTGGACGGCAGCGTCTCCTCTCTCTTGGACGGCAGCGTCCCCGCTCTCTCTTGGACGGCAGCGTCCCCTCTCTCTTGGACGGCAGCGTCCCCGCTCTCTTGGACGGCAGCGTCCCCGCTCTCTCTTGGACGGCAGCGTCCCCTCTCTCTTGGACGGCAGCGTCCCCGCTCTCTCTTGGACGGCAGCGTCCCCTCTCCCTTGGACGGCAGCGTCCCCGCTCTCTTTGACGGCAGCGTCCCCCCTCTCTTGGACGGCAGCGTCCCCCCTCTCTTGGACGGCAGCGTCCCCGCTCTCTTGGACGGCAGCGTCCCCCCTCTCTTGGACGGCAGCGTCCCCGCTCTCTTGGACGGCAGCGTCCCCTCTCTCTTGGACGGCAGCGTCCCCGCTCTCTTGGACGGCAGCGTCCCCTCTCTCTCTTGGACGGCAGCGTCCCCTCTCTCTCTTGGACGGCAGCGTCCCCCTCTCTCTTGGACGGCAGCGTCCCCGCTCTCTCTTGGACGGCAGCGTCCCCGCTCTCTCTTGGACGGCAGCGTCCCCGCTCTCTCTTGGACGGCAGCGTCCCCTCTCTCTTGGACGGCAGCGTCCCCTCTCTCTCTTGGACGGCAGCGTCCCCTCTCTCTCTTGGACGGCAGCGTCCCCTCTCTCTCTTGGACGGCAGCGTCCCCGCTCTCTCTTGGACGGCAGCGTCCCCTCTCTCTCTTGGACGGCAGCGTCCCCGCTCTCTCTTGGACGGCAGCGTCCCCGCTCTCTCTTGGACGGCAGCGTCCCCGCTCTCTTGTGCTCACATGGTTCATGCGAACACCTTTCCCACACTCACTCTCCTCATCGCCTCACTTGCTCCCTCCTTTCCACACTGCGTCATCACACGGCAACGATGTCATAACACACCTGATGGGTCGATGACATCATGAACAAATCCATAATCAAATGGATGAATGAATGAACAAACAAAGAAATGAATGAATGAATGAATTGATGAACAAACAAATGAACGATTAAATGGATGAATGAATAAATG
This sequence comes from Telmatherina bonti, assembly GCF_933228915.1. Lineage (NCBI taxonomy): Eukaryota > Metazoa > Chordata > Actinopteri > Atheriniformes > Telmatherinidae > Telmatherina > Telmatherina bonti. The sequence continues at coordinate 7,286,162 of NC_136612.1, read as the reverse complement.
AATGAATGTTGTATCTTAGATGTACCTAACTGGACAAGTAAAGTTAACTGAATGTTATTTAAATGAATGAATAAATGAATAATTAATTAGTGTTCGATAGTCATGAGAACTGTAGACAGGAATGACTTAGAACACGCCCAATCCGAGTCCGTTTGCTCGGAAAGTCGCTTCGTTTGGGGAAATGTGAACGCACCAAACTAATTCTGATTCTGATCAAACAAGCAAACTCGGTCCGCCTACAAACGCAGGTCTTGGTCCGTTTCAAGCGGACCAAATCCAGGAAGCGGACTACAAACCAAGTCCCTTCCTGCATGTGGCGTAGCATTGCATTGTGGGTAAATCCATAGCGATGGCGTTAAGGGTCCTCTGCCTCGTCTGGTGTTCATACTGCGTCCATTGTTGCAGTGGATTTCTGCAGTATACTTGCATAAGACACAATAAAAACCCAAAACAGCCATAGTTTGGTCTCCATGTTTAACTGGCAGGTGGAGGAAACAGAGTTTTCTTCTTCACGCCGGTCTGGTCCTCTCTTCTGCTGAATACTAGTGCAGCGCCACCTCTGGTGGGAATGGGGACATATTATTCTAGGGATGCAGCGATCCTCTTTTTGGGAGTTCCGATTCAATAGAATGTCTGAAACCTGAATATCTGCCGATACCAGATGTGTTTATGTGAACGTTATTATGGTTATTACTGCTGTTATAACTGTGCACGATGTCATCAGGTTGTAATAAATGATCCATCCTTTCTGAAGTTACCTCATCAATACAAATATAATAACATTACAGATCTAACAATTCCAACAAGTTTTATTCTGATTTGGCACATCTTACCTAAATACAATTATAAATGTCTGGTTTTGGAACAAAGATCTGCTTTTGGTGGAACAAAAATGTCACATTTCAACATGTGAAGCATTTATTTCTTTTAAAACACGTCCGAAGCATGTCATCACACACATCTGCATTGGCTTGACTAGTGTGGTATCGGCACACTTCTATTAATACCGAGTACACAAGCTTGGTATTAAGCCGATACCGATATCGGTATCGGTATCCTAATATTATTCTAACGGTTTGGCTGGTTTGACCAAAGTGCAGCGTGAACACGATCTCGGTACGTATGGATACACCCCCCTACAGCTGGACCCCAATTGGACCGAGTCTACCAGACAATCCTGATGTGAATACAGCCTTGATGAAGAAGCCTCTGACTGAACACTCCATTGGCGTTCTTCTCAGGACCGTCAGCTCCAGGAGTTCCAGATCCTTCCCCAGATTAGAACCAGAACTTCTGGATCAGTGTGTTGAGTTTCTTCATGTCTGGTTCTGGTTCTGCTGCATCACCAGATGCTGCACAGCAGATGAAGCTCAACGCCACGGCTGACAGAAGATGTGCAACATGTCGGATCTCAGCTTCCCTCAGCCCGCTCGCTCAGACGGTCGGGGTGTCCAGGTGACCGTCCGGGGGACGCAGGTGTTTAGATATGAACATGGTCATGTTCACACCTGTTTCTCCTCGCTGGTATTTACGAAGCAACGGACGCTCTTTTCAGCCTTTTACAGGTTAAGAGTTAATAACTTCCGTTATTCTCAATCAATCCTTTCTGCCGCTGATTCCTGAGCGAGGACAAAAGTCACTTGTGTCCTCCTGTGCAGGTTGTCTCACTCTCACAGGCTGGGCTGTCTCTAAACGGTTTATTTCAGGGTCATTTACCTTTTGCTGTGGCAAGATGAATGTCCTTCATGATGGAAGTGAAGAAAATGATTTTACAATGATCAATATCTCCATCAGAGAACTGCATGTACACACGGCTTTTTACATCTACGTAGACTTCTGCCTTCACACGTCAACATGTCATGAATGTAACCCAGGCATCTGTATCCTCCCACCACCTGCTCCACAAGAATGAAAACTAACATTCACAATCGTACGGAAAACAAGCTTGAATGGAAGGATCTGTACAGGAGTCCTATTTGCAGACGGACCAAAGCGTCCTCTGTGATGGAGAAGTGTTTCAGGACGGGATTGGCTGCTTCCCGTCATCAGTGTGAATGCTGAGCAGCCATATCTGCAGGATCTCTGCAGCAAAACACTGGCACATAGATGGGAACATCTACGCTCACACTTCAGCTGCTTCAAGACTCGCTCACTTCTTTTCTCCTCTGACGTTTTTTCCCCTGTTGTAAAAACCTTTAGACCCCCCCACCCACCTTTCTCTCTCTCTGGTGGTTTTGTTGCACTATATGCAATATATCCACCAGGGTCCCCCATCCCCCTCTGTGCTTTTCAAGATAATGCTGCGACAGAGCTTTCTTTCTCTCTGTGTTGCCAACTGCAGGGGAGAGAGAGAGGGAGGGAGGGAGAGCGGCAGAGAAAGAGGGGTGAATGTACGAGGAGAGGGAGAGGGACACCAGAGTATATTTGATGACATGTCAAGAAATAAAGCGTTTAACCTCTAAATGATTTCCACTGTCCTCTTGCTTTGTGGGAGGTCAGTAACACAGTCAACAACCACACACACACACACACACACACACACACACACACACACACACACAGCTAAACGCAGAGGAACATACCCAAACCTGCTAGTTTAGGTCTGAACAGAGCATGTGCGGTGTGTCCGTAGCCTTACTGTACACACACTCGTGCAGCGTATTGGTCCAGAGGGATCTGCTGAGATGTGCAGCGTATTTGTGTCCCCACTGTTTCACTGCTTGTCGTTAACGATGTGATAAAACAAAACAAGGAGCTGCTAACATCTAAAAAGGCTCTTCAGAGTATCTGCAGCATTTCAAAGTTCTCTCGGTGCTCAGCTTCCTCCTTCCTGCTGTTTCTACCATGTTTTCTTCATGTTTTCTGACTTATCTGCAGTGTAAAAGGATTCATCATCACACAACAAGAAGACGAGTCATGTGTGCAAGTTGTCTCATTTCATTTCAAAATGATTTATTCAGTTTATCCAGTTGCCTTGAATTCTCACTTTAACAGTCTGTTTTTCACCAAAATGGCTGCAGTAACATCATCATTCCCAGATCTGCTTGTCCGTGCGAACTCTGCAGCCACAGCAACAATTTACCTCAGTTTCTTTAAATCCAACTTTATTTAAACAACGAAAACTCACAGCTAAGTCATCTCAAGTCCCTTACAGACACAGTTATAATCCCATCAAAACAAATCCATTAGTCTAATTTATTCATTGATTGACTGAAGTATTTATTTAGAATATGAAAAACAAGATCAATTTAAAACAATAGAAGAAAAAAATAACAGATAAGACAAAATATGCATTCAAACTAAGACATACAAATACAAAATTGGAAAAGAGAGAAGAAGTTTAAACTCCCACTGCTGTTCCTTAAAGCTACAGCTTGTAATTCATTTGGCTTTTATTGGCAAAAATCAAGTATTCTTCCATAAAACGTATTTAACTGAATCACAATCCCATCCAAATGAAAACGTTTTGTAGCTTAGAATGAATTATTTGTAAATACATAGGTGGCGGCGCACCCAACAGAAGGCGGCCATGTTGCATCGCCCTCTTTGAATACGGCACCTGAAAAGGGACAAACGTGTTGTTTGGGGGATTATTCAACTTGCTGTTTTCCGTTGAAACGGAGGAGCATCCATACTCTTTGCCCTGTTAGAGGGAGGATGAAATAGCCAAGAAAAGTAAAATAAGTGGGAGAAAGGAGAGTGTACATGGGTGTAGCGTTTACCAGATGGAGACAGTTGATGATGAGGGACGTCTGACTGAGGTGGAGACTGCAGCTTCCTCCTGGACAGGTGAGTTCATTCAGTCTAACAGGGACCTTAACTTTGGTGTTATGTTAGAAACAGGTCAAGTAGTCCAGCAGCTACTTTATCCTCACGGTTGAGTCGCATCATGTACTGTTACTGCTGTATAAAACAGCAGGGACGCTAATCTGTTAGCCTACAGTGGAAGTCATAGAAGTCGTACCAGCATGACTGCGCTGCTTACAGATGTGTTTTCCCAGAGTTCTCCCTCCTGTTTCATCATTTGTTTCAGCTGATTTGTCAAGTGGGCTGGGGGGTCATCACACCATGACATAAGCTTGGTGGGATGACATTAGCAGTAGCACGGTACCAAATACACGGAAGACATACTTGTAATAAAATCAAATCAAATCAAAGATACTTCATTCATCCCCGAGGGGAAATTGAAAGTTCAAGCCAACTCGTCCAGGGTTTGACATACAGACATGTAACATTAATGACAAAAGAATAATACAGAACCAAGCGTTAGCTCAGGCCATGCAGCCAGTTTTACCGGCGCCGCCTTATAACATGTAAGAACAGAGATACATTAGGATAATATGGGGGGGTCGAAGGAAAAAAGGTCATGTAACTCCGGGCTGCACCACAGATGACGCAGTCCGAAGAGACAGAGAAAAAAACCTCATACACTTAAGCACAAACTCAAACTCAAACAAGACACACACAGTCCAGGGAGGCGGTGAGTCATGTGGGAGGGGCCGGGGGTGGTTGAGGAGGGGGGACAGAGTGTCTATGAACATCTCTTCTTCCGTTCTCAGGGGGGGGTTGCGCTGACCCAAGGCTGCTGGGAAGCTGAATCCAGATATGATTGTTCTTTGGGTTCCAGGCGAGGTAAACAATTTGCCCTTGGCCTTGAGTCCATAGCTGGTCTCAGGTGGCAGCTCCAAACAGCCGAATGGGGGGGGGGGGTCAATTTCCACCAATCCTAGCAGACATCTTCTCCATGTTGTTGTCGATTCTGCGGACCAGCTCTGGGACCACGGCCAAATGACCAGTATGGACCAGACTGGTATCCTGCTTACGGTCAAGTCCGGTCAGCAAGAGTCTGTGCACTGCTAGCTCAGCACATACCGTTACAGAATTCAGGCAACCTGCCAGTTGTTGCCAACTTGAGATCTTGAGGTAGATCAGGACTCCACCAGCGCCAATCAGCAGAATCCCGATCACCAATAATCCAAAGATGTAAACGTCCTCCATATCCTCAGAGGACAGAACTGCCAGACACATCGGTCTCCACCTGGCCCATGAGTCCTGAACGTATCCAGCCGGAAGCGTCCCCTCAGGACATGCGGGCTCCCCTCTGCCTGATCTTCGGGTTGAGAAAATTTGATCAATGGCGTTGAGAGACCAGCCATTCAAGTCCATGATGTAAATTTGAGTAAAGAGTAAAGAGATGTAAAAAGAGGCTCCGAGTCAGACAGGACAAAGTCGCAGGCCAGAGTGGGAGGAGAGGGAGGAAACAGGAGCAAAGAGAAAAGCGTCCGCCTTCACTGAGAGCAGGAGTGGAATTAATGTAACTTGTCAGGAACAGAAACGAAACAGAATTATGTATCTTTCTGTACCTCATCGCCTGAAGGAAGACTCCAACCTGTGCAAAATGTTCCGCGTGTGGGACCAACAACGGGCTAGTGGAGGAAGGGGAACTGCAGTTTTTGCCACTTAGGAACAGCCACAAATTGCCACTTGGTTTTGAACATAAATTAAAAAAAAAGAAGATGTAATATAAGATTTTTAATAGCTTTGCAACCTCTGAGTTGTGAAATAGAAATACTTTTTACTTTTAAAATACCGTTTGAGTACATTTCAGAGTACCGGTACTTTTAACATTTAATTGAGTACATGTTTTGATTAGTAATTTTTACTTTTAATCAAGTTGTTTTTTAACATAGGTATTTAACTTTACTTAAGCAGGAAATCTGGGTGCTTTTGTCATCTCTCCTGATAAGTTTAAAATCTGTTTGGTTCAGATTATATTTTTAATTTATAGACTTGAGTTGTTGATATTCTGTGATGTAAGAATGTCAAACAATATGTTTGTTTTGCAATTATATCCTCCACATATTTTATTTCTTGGTTACGTCGGTAAAAGTCAGGATTGTTCCAGATGGGTGTGGATTTAACACAAGTTAAATCCACACCACTAAAGAGGAGATACTTAGTTATTTGAGGGAAGTCCTTCCAGCCGTGGATTTTAGAGAAGCGCACTGACCAAACAGGCCAGACATAAATAAATAAAATCTATTAAGATATCAAACATGCAATTTGTTTCAACAGTCTCTTGAAAATCAACAAACAAAAAACACGCTAAAAAATCATCTAACGTGTATAAAGACTCGTTGATAAAAATAACTTGATATAAAATAAAAATCTGAACACAAAATAAACTAATCAACTCTTTAGGGTTCATTATACATTTCAGATCAACTTGGGACGTTTTGTAAAATGTAAATAAAAACAAAATACAATAATCTGCTAATCCTTTAAACTTATATTCAGTTGAATACACTTCAAAGACAAGATATTTAATGTTCAAACTGATTAACTGTATTGTTTTTTTTGTTGTTGTTGTTGTTTATTTTCTAATATGAACTTATTTTGGATTTGGTGTTCCAGTAACGTTCCAGCGTGATTTTCTGTGTTGAGGAACGCAGAAAAACACCTGTTTGGATCATTTCACAGGCGAACAGGTGAACAGGTGAACAGGTTCACGACAACAGGCAGGTGCCATGATTGGGTATAAAAGGAGCATTCCTGAAAGTTTTAGTCCTTCACAAGCAAAGATGAGGCTAAGTTCACCACTTTATGAACCACTGCGTGAGTAAACAGCCAACAGTGAAAGCACAACATTTCTCTGCAAACTGTTGCAGGAATTAAGTGGTTTTATCATTTACAGTCCATAAAATCATCATAAGATTCAGAGAATCTGGAGAAATCTCTGCAACAAAGCCAAAAAAACAATACTAAATGTCCATGACCTTCGACCTCTCAAGCGGTGCACGTGGGCCGAGGAAGACTTAAAAAAACCATTGTCAGTCAATAGTTCATCTCTACATGTTAAAACTATACCATAGAAAAGCCAGATATCACCCAGAAACACACGACTAAGGGGTCTGGAGAGTCCACTTTTCAGACTTGTATTGAAAATCATGGTGGTTTCTTCTGGACCAAAGAGGAAAAGGACTGTCCAGCGTGTGTCCAGAGTGTGTCCAGAGTGTGTCCAGAATGTGTCCAGAGTGTGTCCAGAATGTGTCCAGAGTGTGTCCAGAGTGTGTCCAGAGTGTGTCCAGAATGTGTCCAGAATGTGTCCAGAGTGTGTCCAGAGTGTGTCCAGAATGTGTCCAGAGTGTGTCCAGAGTATGTCCAGAATGTGTCCAGAATGTGTCCAGAGTGTGTCCAGAGTATGTCCAGAATGTGTCCAGAGTGTGTCCAGAGTGTGTCCAGAGTGTGTCCAGAATGTGTCCAGAGTGTGTCCAGAGTGTGTCCAGAATGTGTCCAGAATGTGTCCAGAGTGTGTACAGAGTGTGTCCAGAGTGTGTCCAGAGTGTGTCCAGAATGTGTCCAGAGTGTGTCCAGAGTGTGTCCAGAATGTGTCCAGAATGTGTCCAGATGTGTGTCCAGAGTGTGTCCAGAATGTGTCCAGAGTATGTCCAGAATGTGTCCAGAATGTGTCCAGAGTGTGTCCAGAGTGTGTCCAGAATGTGTCCAGAGTGTGTCCAGAGTGTGTCCAGAATGTGTCCAGAATGTGTCCAGAGTGTGTCCAGAGTGTGTCCAGAGTGTGTCCAGAGTGTGTCCAGAATGTGTCCAGAGTGTGTCCAGAGTATGTCCAGAATGTGTCCAGAATGTGTCCAGAGTGTGTCCAGAATGTGTCCAGAGTGTGTCCAGAGTGTGTCCAGAGTGTGTCCAGAATGTGTCCAGAATGTGTCCAGAGTGTGTCCAGAGTGTGTCCAGAATGTGTCCAGAGTGTGTCCAGAATGTGTCCAGAATGTGTCCAGAGTGTGTCCAGATGTGTGTCCAGAGTGTGTCCAGAATGTGTCCAGAGTGTGTCCAGAATGTGTCCAGAGTGTGTACAGAGTGTGTCCAGAGTGTGTCCAGAATGTGTCCAGAATGTGTCCAGAGTGTGTCCAGAGTGTGTCCAGAGTGTGTCCAGAATGTGTCCAGAGTGTGTCCAGAATGTGTCCAGAATGTGTCCAGAGTGTGTCCAGATGTGTGTCCAGAGTGTGTCCAGAATGTGTCCAGAATGTGTCCAGAATGTGTCCAGAGTGTGTCCAGATGTGTGTCCAGATGTGTGTCCAGAGTGTGTCCAGAATGTGTCCAGAGTGTGTCCAGAGTGTGTCCAGAGTGTGTCCAGAATGTGTCCAGATGTGTGTCCAGAGTGTGTCCAGATGTGTGTCCAGATGTGTGTCCAGAGTGTGTCCAGAGTGTGTCCAGAGTGTGTCCAGAATGTGTCCAGAGTGTGTCCAGAGTGTGTCCAGAATGTGTCCAGAGTGTGTCCAGATGTGTGTCCAGAGTGTGTCCAGAATGTGTCCAGAGTGTGTCCAGAATGTGTCCAGAATGTGTCCAGAGTGTGTCCAGATGTGTGTCCAGAGTGTGTCCAGAATGTGTCCAGAGTGTGTCCAGAGTGTGTCCAGAGTGTGTCCAGATGTGTGTCCAGAGTGTGTCCAGAGTGTGTCCAGAGTGTGTCCAGATGTGTGTCCAGAGTGTGTCCAGATGTGTGTCCAGATGTGTGTCCAGATGTGTGTCCAGAGTGTGTCCAGAATGTGTCCAGAGTGTGTCCAGAGTGTGTCCAGAATGTGTCCAGATGTGTGTCCAGAATGTGTCCAGAATGTGTCCAGAGTGTGTCCAGAGTGTGTCCAGATGTGTGTCCAGAGTGTGTCCAGAGTGTGTCCAGAATGTGTCCAGATGTGTGTCCAGAGTGTGTCCAGAATGTGTCCAGATGTGTGTCCAGAATGTGTCCAGAATGTGTCCAGAGTGTGTCCAGAGTGTGTCCAGAATGTGTCCAGATGTGTGTCCAGAATGTGTCCAGAATGTGTCCAGAGTGTGTCCAGAGTGTGTCCAGATGTGTGTCCAGATGTGTCGGCGTGTGTGATGGTAGGGGCGGTGTTAGTGGGAAACCTGAACATCTGTGAAGCTCCTCTGAACCTGAAAGCTTCACACAGGTTCTGGACCAACAAGTTGAAACAAAGCAACGTGTTTTTCAGGACGTTCTTGCTTATTTCAGCAAGACAAAGCCAGGCCACGTTCTGCAGGTGTTCCACCACTGTGGCTTTGTAGTAAAAGAGTGCAGGTACTAGACTGGTCTACCTGCAGTCCAGACCAGTCTCCCAGTGAAAATGTCTGCACTATGACACAGAAAACACAACAACGTCGACGCTGATATGATATTAAACATGTTATATTGAACTCGTTTTGTGGTTGGAAACATGGGCTTATGCTTCGTCTCGGATCGTTGTCATTCTCGGAGGCAGGAAGAAAACCACGTGTTCCATCTCTTCTCCACACTGTTTCTTTGTTTGCTTTGGTGACAGTCACGTGACACTTCCAGTAGCTTTTCCAGACCGACAGGTAGCTTGTTTCTCACCTGATCCGGCTCATCCTTGTACCTTTCTTTTATACAATAACTTACAGTGAAAACTGCTTCTAAATTTTAGTTGATAAACCACCATGAACATTGTGTTGATGTATTTCTGACATGCTTATACTGCAGGATTCTTACAGTTTTCTCATCGTTTTGTGTAAACCCGGAGTGTCTGTGAGAAGAAGAAGGAGCACTGGTAGCCATGTTTGAGAGAGATGTAAAGCTGTAAAGAATGACGTTCAGATCTGTTCACCAAAAGAAATGCTTTGAATTGATATAAAAGAGTCACAAAGCTATTCCTCATTTACTCTCCACTTAATGGTTTTATCATCACCAGAATAAATTCATGTTATTATTAGATAATAACACTGTGTTAGTGTTCGCCAGCCAACTGTGCTGTCGTCACATCAGTGTGTATTCCCTGGATGCCAGAATATGACGAACTTGGACTGTTTAAGGTGAAGAAGAGTAAAGAGAGGAGGAATAGGTGGGTTTATTGTAGGAAGAGTGAAGCTGCACAGAAATGTCGGGAATGAGGGATGGCGTTGCGCTCCTCGGTTCTCTCACACTGTAAAAACACACAGATCTGTGGATTATATTCACACACTGGGACCAGACTGGGTCCTGGACCGCGGGCGTACTGGTCGTTCCCTGCAGCCCATCGGCCGGTGGCGTCCCCGGAGCCGGCGGTGCTGTTCACGTACGACTTGGATGAGCATGTAGTGAGGTCACATGACCAATAAAAACCACCGATGCTGCAGCGAAGACGAAGAACAAAGACAGGAAACACACGTGAGTGAACGACCTGATCAGCATCAGCACTGATCATGGAGGTCTCTGGTTTGAGTGTAATCTCTGCAGTAAGTGTGTTGTAGGTCCGTCAGATTCAACACCAGCTCACTGAAATGCTTCCACATAAAGAACCAAGAGAAAACCAATGAAACCAGTGGATCTATTGGAAATGTTAGCTCTCCCAAACTGGCAGCTAAGCTAATGGGTATAATGATCCGAGCTGCTACTTCCAGCCCAGTGAGGCGGAGAATCATGAAGAATCGAGGCGGGTGTCACATCGTGTCTCTCCACTCGGTTCTTCGCCAGTGACGCTTCCTGGTGGAGGCTGACTCTGGGCAGAGGATGAGACCAGTGTCCTCCCATGAAGATGGGGGCCTGGTGGGACAACCAGACAACTGTCTTCATAGGTCTCTAAACTGAGACCGCACTGATCCACCATCCTGCTTCAGGTTTGGTTTGGGAGGGTTTTCCTACGTCAGACATGTTGCTTCCTTCTGCACTTTGACTGGTTTTATCTCCTACACCTAGTTTGGTTCTTGTCCAAGATGATCATTCTGCTATCTGGTTAAATCATGCTAATCACACACCCCACCTGTTCAGTCCAACACATTCTGGGTCCACTTTATCAGCACCACCTCCGAGTACAGGGTCGGACCCCCTTTTTTCTCCAGAACTGCCCTGATCCTCAGTAGCTACGTTTCCATTACAGTTTTTTGTCAAATAAAAGTTCTATTTGTCAGTTTAGACAAACATTTTTATTGAAATGGTGTTTAGCGTGAAAGCATCAGTTCTTGTAAGATCTCGTCTGGCTGGTGCGAAAATGCGAAAAAAGTGTTTCCATTACATGTTTTAATATATTTCTTCATCGAAACGTCTACAAAGACCACCTCATGAGAGCATGAAAACTTTGTAGCGTTTTTTTTTTTTTTTTAAGTGAGTGTGTTTTTTATTGCGACATTCAGCTTTTGTGCAGTTCTGCGTGTGATGGAAACTCAGCTTGTGTCATTGATTCAGGAAACATTCCTGACAGATTCAGCTTTTTTTTTTTTGTCACAACACACAAGTTTACATCAGACCTAAGCAAAAGTCAGGCTGTTCACATGCTGCACCACCGACCAGGGTCTTTAGATCAGTAACAGTTCCCACCACAGAGGTGGTGCAGAAAGATCTATCTATCTATCTATCTATCTATCTATCTATTAGGGATTGGAAAATCTAATTGAAAAATAGATTATCGGGATGTTTTACTTCACAATTTTAAAATCGATTTTTTTTTTCAAATGTATAAAAATAATCCATAATGAAATTGATGTCATTTTAAATTTTTTTTTTATTGATCTTTTTACCTGTCTTCTTGGGCGTTATAGCAGCAGAATGATGGTCTGACTACTGTGTTGTTTTTACCTAATTTAGATTAAGAAAAATAACGAGCTAAAAAAAGTTTTGTACATTTTCCTTTTGGTTTTTGGTTTTAGTCTACAAATGCATCAATATCATGAGTATTGCAATTTAAATTAAATCGGCACCCAAAAAATCGAAATCAGGATGAAAACATGTCATCACAGCCCTACTTTCCATTCATTGACTTAACTAAAGTGAATCAAAGTAGTAAATATGTGGATGAATTATTTCCCTCCACAATATCAGGTTGTTCATAGTGTTTTTATCTGAAGCATGTACTTGTACTACTTTCAGAATGTACTGAATGTGTAACCTGAAGTAAAACAAGTTGAACGCCAGTGTAAAATAAAGGAAACACAGATGTGGTTGGTGTGTGTGTGTGAACACACACACACACCAACTTCCTGTGACGGCGGAGACGATGTTGTTGCAAACGACTCGGTCTCAGAATCATGTTCTGGTTCTGGTTGGCTTGTGAATATATTGTGTTAATGGGGAGTGCTCACAGCCAGTATAAAGCAGACACACACACGTGTGTGTGTGTGTGTGTGTGTGTGTGTGTGTGTGTGTGAGATAGGTCAGTGATGAAGACAGACAGATGAAGTATAATTCAACCCCTCAGAGAGCGCTTTGAGTCCCACATCTTATTATGATGGTCTAATTTAATACCGCTATATACAGCTGCCCTAGATACACACACACACACACACACACACACACACACACACACACACACACGTTTGAGTGTTTGGTGTATAATACGTTTAAAATTCCAGAGCAGGTGCGCACACTGTTTTCCCTTCGCAGGCACACACACAGCATGCCTGGTATGCAGAACAGAGAAAGCTTCTTTTACACGTACATACATGTACTTTTCCACATGTGTGTAGTAGTCCAGACCATCCGCACTGACCTCCTCATGCAAACGGAAGTCGCTATGAAGTAAGGAAGACAGAACAAGTGGGAAATGTTGAAGCTTTGTGATGGTTTTTAACAGATGGTGGTTTATGTTAACGCGATGAGATGAAATCTCCGGACCGGCTGCAGCAAACTCCTGCAGAACGGGAATTCTCTGATGAGTTCTGCAGGAAAAACACCAGCTCTGATCAATAGGAGGATGCTTTCTAGTTTCCAGACGATGACCGTGACGATGTCATGCACTCGGACGGGTTTGTAGTCATTTCTCGTCCGTCCTTTCCTCCTCTCTGTCTCTAACATCATGTGTGGAACTGCCGCAGTCAGGACGTCTGAACGTCCCAGCCTCATCAGCGTGTCATTCCTGCCCCCTTCCTGCAGCCTCCGGGCACTGCACACGTTTTCCAGATACACACACTCCTTCAGAAAGTGAAACAGCAAACTGTGCTTGAAGCTGAATGATGACCTGTCTCTTCTGTCTTTGTCTTTTCCTTCCTGCAGTATGTGGCGCTTGCCTCCCTCTTCTTCATCCTCCTCTCCATCTCCACCTTCTGCCTGGAGACGCACGAGGCCTTCAACACAATCTACAACAAAACAGAGAACGTCACGTATGGGAACATAACACGTGAGGAGGTACGGGAAACTCTGTCAGGGTTTCAGAAGAGCAGTGGGTCATCAGGTCCAGTGTGACCCAGTCAGAACCTGCTGCTTCTCTCTACAGTCCCAGTCCTGGTCTCACTGTCTTTTTAAATGGACTGGCTGAAGATGTAGGTCTTCCTCCAACATCCTGCCAACTCCATGTGGATATCCAACTACGTGACTTCTAATAGGCCCCACAAATGCATCAGTTCAATTTCATTCAGCTTTATGTACACAGCACCATTCAGAACAAAGCCTACTTCTGTCCAGTTCAGTGTAGTCCAGTTAAAACCACTCAGATCCACATTATTCCAGTTTATCATAGCTTCATTAAACAGTTACATAGCTAGAAAACCAGTGGATCCTGAGCTGGATGTGAGACAGTGGAGAGGACAACCTCCATCAGAACCAGAACCAGGAAAGAAAACCTTCTTCATGATCACAACCGGGAAGGAAAACCTCCACCAGGACCGAGAAAAAAAACCCCTTCAGAACCAGAGTTTGGAAGAAAAACCTCCATCAGAACCACAACCAGGAAGGAGAACCTCCACCAGAACCAGACACAAAACCTAGAAGTACTATGTCACATTCCAGTTTACCAATCACCAACAGACATTTCACCATGTTTCACCAAGAGTACATGTACATCTGCTGAATTTATTTTAATCCAGAATAATTACACAGCTGGACAATGTTGTCCTGAGTTTTTCAGGTCCAAAGACAGAAACCTCAGTCTGTCTGAGTTTAACAGGAGGAAATCCAGAGACATCCAGGTCTTGATGTCTGTAAGACATCTTTGTAATCTATCAACCTGATTGGTTACATCAGGCTTCATGGAGAAGTAAATCTGAGTATCATCTGCATAGAAATGACAGTTTCTACCATGCTGTCTGATGATATTTCCTAAGGGAAGCATGTAGAAGGTGAAAAGTATTGGTCCAAGTACAGAACCCTGAGGAACTCCATGACTTCCTCTGGTGTGTGAGGAAGACTCATCATTTACATTAACAAGCTGAAATCTATCAGATAAATAAGACTGGAACCAGTCTAATGTGGTCCCTTTAATCCCAGTTACATGTTCCAGCCTCTGTAGCAGAATGTTGTGATGAATGGTGTCCAATGCAGCACTAAGATGTAACAGGATCCGTCCAGACTGGAGTCCTTTATCTGAGGCCATGAGAAGATCATTAGTAACTTTTACCAGTGCTGTCTCTGGGAAGGATATCATGGATTGTCTCTCTAATAAACACAGTTTTGTTTAAGGAGAAACTCATGAAGTCATCACAGCTGAGAGTTAGAGGAATACATGGTTCAAAGGCACTACTAATAAACCAGAATAACACGAAGATGGTCAATTTTTAAAAAATGGGGGGGGGCGGGACAAATGGTTGTTGAGTTTGATAGACATATTGCCATCCAATCGTTTAGAACGGGATGGTTAAAATGATTGGATGGTGTTTTTCTGTGCTGTCTCTTCTGCAGATGAATATATTTTTGAGTTAGGATCTATTAACTGGCTAAATAGGAAGAGTTATTGTCAGTTAACTAACCTAATAACTAGGCTTAAGGTCTGTTAATTAGCTATATAACTTGGGATGGGGTCAGTTAACTAGCTAAATAACTTGGGTTAGGCTCAGATAATTAGCTAAATAACTAGTGTTAAGGACTGTTAACTAGCTAAATAACTTGGGTTACGGTCAGTTAATTAGCTAAATAACTAGTATTAAGATCAGTTTACTAGCTAATTAAAAAGGGTTAGGATCAGTTTACTAGCTAAATAACTAGGGGTAGGGTCAGTTAACTAGCTAAATAACGGGTTAGGGTCTGTTAATTAGCTAAATAACTTGGGTTAAGGTCAGTTAATTAGCTAAATAACTAGTATTAAGATCAGTTTACTAGCTAATTAAAAAGGGTTAGGATCAGTTTACTAGCTAAATAACTAGGGGTAGGGTCAGTTAACTAGCTAAATAACGAGTTAGGGTCTGTTAATTAGCTAAATAACTTGGGTTAAGGTCAGTTAATTAGCTAATAACTGGTGTAATGTTTAGTTAACTAGCAAAATAACTAGCGTTAAGGTCTGTTACCTAGCCAAATAACTAGGCTTAGAGTCTGTTAAATAACCAAATAACTCTGGTTAGGGTCAGATAATTAGCGAAGTATCTAATGTTAGGGTTTTTTAACTAGCTAAATAAATAGGGTTATGGTCTGTTAACAATCTAAATAACTCAGGTTAGGGTCTTAACTAGCTAATTAACCAGCTTTATGGCTTAACAGCCTATCCAATAAGGTTGAGTATTGCTAACTAGCTTAATACCTAGGTTTTAGGTTGTTTTTGTTTTGTGATGTTATTGTCATGTAAAACTGCTCCTATGGTTGAATAAAGTTGTTTTGGGATTCTGATGTTTTTCCACTCGATGGCAAATAAAAAACTAAAACCCATCTTTTCTGTCATTTACTCCACAGATTGCATATGAAGTTGTCACCGATGGCTGGCTCACATATGTGGAGGGCGTCTGTGTCATCTGGTTCACCATTGAGGTGATGGCGCGCGTCATCTTTTGCCCTGACAAAGCAGAGTTCTTCCGCAGTGCCCTGAACATCATAGACTTTGTGGCCATCGTGCCCTTTTACCTGGAGGTAGCACTTAGTGGCCTGTCCTCCAAAACCGCCAAAGATGTGTTAAGCTTCCTGCGTGTCGTACGCTTTGTCCGTATCCTGCGTATATTCAAGCTGACCCGCCATTTTGTTGGTTTACGGGTTCTGGGCCATACCCTGAGGGCAAGTACCAATGAGTTCTTGCTGCTAATCATTTTCCTGGCGCTGGGCGTCCTCATCTTTGCTACCATGATCTACTATGCTGAACGTATCGGAGCTGATCCCGACGATCCAACTGCTGCGGCCCACACCAACTTTAAAAACATCCCCATTGGCTTTTGGTGGGCTGTGGTAACCATGACCACGCTGGGATATGGGGACATGTACCCTGAGACATGGTCAGGAATGCTGGTGGGGGCTCTCTGCGCCTTGGCAGGTGTGCTGACCATCGCCATGCCTGTGCCCGTCATTGTCAACAACTTTGGCATGTACTACTCCCTGGCCATGGCCAAGCAGAAGCTGCCCAAGAAGAGGAACAAGCACATCCCGAGAGCACCGCAACCAGGCAGCCCTAATTACTGCAAACCAGATGCTTTGGCAATGGCGACTGCTTCTCCGCACAGGCTAATGGGCAACGTGCTCGGGCCCGGTATGGTGGGATCTGGGAGCATGATGGGCACCGGAGACTGCCCCCTGGCACAGGAAGAGATCATCGAGATAAACAGGGCAGGTAAGAGAAAGATGAAGCATGAATGTTCCACACAAGTCATAAAACAGAATGCAACTTCAGAGTCTAAGTAAAATATACTTTTCAGTAAAGGCAGTGATTAAAATTTCACAGTAACATATGAACACAATCCTTTAAAAGAAAATGGCTTAAAATGAACATGTCAGCTAATATAAAATGCCTGTTGAGCCGCTTTATGATCTGTTATCCTGACGAGTTTTTTGGTTACTACTATCTGTGATGGAATGGTAAAAACTGAAACTGTGGTTGAACCATCATCAAACAGAACCTGAGGTGGCTTTCAATCAGCAGGTAGGATCAAGTGTGTAATAAGAGTTTAGAGACAGAATTGCTGGGATGATGGTGTGGTTGTTTTAGTGGAGCATTGGAGACTATCTGTTGCTCCACATGAACCACTGATGACCACTAGAAGCTCGTCTGGGTGAACTCTGCACTGCTTTGCTTTCAGAAAGTGTCATTTCCATGACAAGCCACTGATTTTTTAACCTCAATTAAAACATTACAACCTTTACTGTCCAATCACATTTCAAGTTCTTCCTTCACAAGTATTTCAGTCTCTGAAAAGAGATGCTGAAAGTTGTATGGAAGCCAAAGAAAGGATCAAAATGACATCTGACTGATAAGGTGCAGTGGAGAATTTTGCCTCTGATAACTGTAGTGTCACGAAGAGCTGCGATTGATAACCACTGATACGTTTCTCCCAAAGGAAATGTAGAAACAAAGATCTTTAAACTTCATTGAACACGACTGAGTAAAAGGCTTTACATTCAGACTGTTGGGACATTAGATCATGTCTGTGTTGTTTTATAGAAAGTCCTTTGGGTCAAATTTCTCTGTCTCCTCTACATATGTCCCACACGATGATAAATTAATCAATGGAGTGTTCTTTCTTAAAATAACTGAACAGTACTGTGAACATCTCCTTTGTTGTGGAACAAAATGCTGACTGGAGGTTTAATCTCAGCGCTGGCTTCTGTGAAAAGTGTGTACGTGACAGATTTCCAAGCTGTAAATAACCTGCTGATGTCCTCGTTCTTTCTAATGTGGAGTACACTAAAATAGATTTTTTTATTTGTGATGGGCCAAAAAAAAAACCTCAAAAACATGCTTATTTTGTTTGAACCGCATCTCCTGCTCCAGCCTCAGTCCCGACCAGAGAAGCGTTTTCAGTTCTACGTTGGAGATATCAGGACATGATTCAGAAATGATTGGCGTTGAAATAATGACACTGGAAACTCAAATTATCTTTTTTTACATATTTTTCTTAATGAAATAAACCACTTAAACCACGATAGCTTAAATAAAAGAAGCATTTTTTTCTGCACAGCATTTCCAGTAGGTTGAGGTCTGGCCTCCTGACCTTTCTGCTGGAGATCTCCAACAACTCACAACAGAACAACGTCTCCTTTTAGCCAGCGTTCCTCCATGAATGCGGACCTCCAGCCTGAAACGTGAAGCTTCGATCTAAGGCATAATTCAACAAGAGCCGCACTCAATATACTAAGACAAAAGGAGAGCCACTTTTTTTTTTTAAAAATTAAATAAAATACACGCTACCGATCCTGCTGCGTTGCCAAATCAGTAACATCCAGCTTTTTAGCAAGGAATGGTTCTCCTAAATATTGCACGGAGTAACAGCATTCTTATGCAACAGTATATGGTGAAAATACAATCATGCCTCCAGAATGTGGGCGTATCTTTTTCATTATATATACGGAGCTACCGACGGAGCAGCTCTTTGGCGGAGTTTGGTGCAGCTGAAATCAGCCAGAACTGGCAACTCTGACAGGGTCAGTTAGGGCCGTTAGGACAGCAGAGTTTCTGCAAGCAGCCTGCAGCTCTTGTTTGTGGAGAGAACTGCATTATGACTTGTTTAGATGCATTTTCACAAAGCCAGTGGCTGCTTCACGAGCCGCAAGTCAAGAATCAGTGAGCCGCATGCGATGATCTAAGGCCTGATGTAGCTAAAACCTGCTCGTAATATATCCTGTTTCATGACCAGAGGTGACCGGACCTGAACCCCGTCCACAAGCAGCAGGAAGTTACCAGCAGCTGCATAAGGACGTTTCCCCTCATATCAAACAGGAGGTGTGCAGCTCAAATACAGTGCCCACCCAAAACCTGGAGCCACCAGCTGGATGAACGAAGCAAACACTGGATAGTTACTGCATGGATGACGACGTTTCAGTCATGGAAATGTTGTTAATCTGTTTCATACGGGTCAAACTGCTGGGAACAAGCAAAGTGAATGTCTAAGGAGATGCTGTTGCTGTTAAACCTGGTTAAGAACTATCCAGGGTGGGTAGTAGGGCGCCATCATCGTCCAGGAAGAAATGTGGTTAGAAAGCATCTGGAACTGTGGTGATCAGTGATCAGCTAAAGCTTTGGTGAAACCAGATGGAAGAATACCAGCAGCAGAACTCAGGACCATGTTGAACAGTGACAATAAAGCAGGTTGGAAAGAACATTTCATGTACAAGACAATTCAAAGTGTTTTACATTAACACATTAAAGCATTACAGCGATGTGCAGAGAGCCATCCATCCACCTTCATGCCACTTATCTGGGATCGGGTCGCGGGGGCAGCAGCCAAAGCAGGGAAGCCCAGACTTCCCTCTCCCCAGCCACATTTGCCAACTCTGCGGGGGGATCCCGAGGCGTTCCCAGGCCAGCCGAGAGATGTAATCCCTCCAGCGTGTCCTGGGTCTTCCCCAAGGTCTCCTCCCAGAGGGACGTGCCTGGAACACCTCACCAGGGAGGTCCAGGAGGCATCCTGACCAGATGCCCGAGCCACCTCAACTGGTTCCTCTCGATGTGGAGGAGGAGCGGCTCTACTCTGATCTCCTCCCGGATGACTGAGCTCCTCAGAAAGAAAACCACTGAACAGAAAGGAGAACCGGAGAGCCAGCAGAAAGACTGGACTCTGGAGATGGAAGAAGGTCTTCTGGTCTGATTCGTCCAGAGCCACCCTGTTCCAGACTCATCATGTGGTCGGATGGGTTTATGTCCACCCTGTTTATATTTCTTGATACGTTCATGATAAGTATAAAAAAAGATGCACTCCGCTCGTTACAGCGTCAGACCGTGTCTGATCACATGGTTGTGGCAGAACATGAAGGTTCACATCACCTTCATGTCTTTTTTCCAACAGGGAACCAGGATTTAACCCTGTAAGACCTCAAAAAATCTCTATTTGTCCCTTCAATAAAATGCAGTAAAATTTTAGAGATATTTACCATTTATTACTATGTGGAGTTCTTATAGTGAAACTGGCTCCATTAAGGAGCAGAAGACAAGAATCAGGTTGCGTTCAACAGGATTTGGGGTAAAGTTTTTACCATAAATGATGCCAGAAGTCTCAGAAACTGTATGTATCATATGTCTGGGCTCTTGTGGGTTAATGTGTCCAGACAGCAGTAGCCAGTTGCGGCTTCATCACTCTGTCCTGTGCAGGCGATGGTGGTTAGCAATGGCTCATCAGTCTGGAAAGTGGACCCAGCCCCGGCCGTCCTGCAGGTGGTTCCTGTTGGATTTCATCCAGCAGTCTTCACAGTCCCTGCTGGGGAGTCATACAGTTTATCAAACGTCAGAATTCCTTCCTTACAGTGCAAAACCATCTAATTTAAACAAGTTGTGTGGTGGATAAGATAGAGAACATGACCAGAGAATTACCCTCTAAATCGTCATCGTCATTTCTGACAATATTATTCTCTTTCCTTTTTTACCCCCATTCCGGCGCTGTTCGCCTATGCTTTCCTCAGACTCGAAGCAGAATGGTGATGCTGCAGCCAACGCAGCCGCCCTGGCCAATGAGGACTGCCCCACCATCGACCAGGTCTTGGGGGATGAGCGCAGCCCAGCCACTGGAGGCCTCGGTTCCACCACCAGTCGTGAACGCTACCCACATGACCGGGCCTGCTTTCTGCTGAGTGCAGGAGAGTTCCAGCGCACCACAGACGGGAACGTTCGGAAAGGTAGGCGTAAGGCTGAGGAGGAGTGACGGGAGGGTGGTGCCTGAGTAAAAGCAGAAAGCTGTCACTTTGATTAATATGTTGTGTTCAAACATTGACACGCACATATCATATGTTCTAACCATAACGCATTAATAATGATAAATGGAGGCAAACGTCAAGTAGTATTTAGGCTGCATTATTAAAGTCCCACTCCAGCTGTTTTAAACCCTCTATGCTCATCTTTGGACCACCAAGGTTTTTCCAGAAAAAAGTTCTGGAGGTTTTAAAACTGCTGGACATGCGACTCAGCTTCCAACCAGGGATCATTTTGCCAGAAAGTAATGCTTCATGTAGGTAATATGCATGTTTAGGTATCAGAATAAATGTGTCATGTTTCCAAAAGTTCAGGTTCAGAACTTTTCTCCAGGAGACGGGCTAAGTCAGAGTTTTTCGCCAGCTCAGGGACTGAAGAGAAGCGAGAATACAGGATTAGTGACATACATAAACCGGGCCAGGCGGGAAGCTGACTAGAACTTTCAGCTGCTGCAGGAGCAGCAGGCTAAGGAGTGCCGGGTTAGCCTGGGAGCTAGCGGTCTCATCTGGACTGTAAGCTGTTTAAAACCATGTTCAGGCTTGGGTCTAGAACAGGTCTAGCTGCTGGATCTGGTAGCTTCTGCTTGTCCAGTTCATGAAGTTCTACGGCATCTCGGTTGCAGGGTAGCTCCCAGGTTAGCCTGGTACTCTGGGGATTAGCGGCTTCACTGCCAGAAGGCTTCTGTTGGGTAAATTTCAGTGTTTTGTTCTGATTCAAAGCAGAAATCATCAGTCTAAGCACTGTTAAAAGTTAGATTTCAGATTGTTCGTGGGGTGGGACTTACTACGTACACCTGCTGTAACCCTACTCTGCTGATTCGGGCTTGAAGCAGTGTAGCTGAAGAGTTAGCCTAAATGTGATCTTTGTGTGGTCGAAGAAGGCACATGAGCTCAGGCAAATTATGATTCTGCACTGAGGTGGATTATTCGTCGACAGACTCAAGAACAGGCACATTGTTGGTTTAGTTCTGCAGAAAAACGAAGTAAACTGGAAGCAAATTAACTTTTGTCGTTGCATAAAACGATCAAGGAAATTTCACTCCAAAAGATCTCAGTTAAGACACCCGATAAAACATGTAGGAGTTCCTATTGAGAGAATTTGGCAATGTTGCAAAGGACACGTGACTTAACAGAAAACAGAACTCGACTCGGGGAGGATGTCCTTGGGCTGTACGGACAGGACGGCTACCTGTCGGCCGCACGCGATAGGCCTGGCCCGAGAACAGCTGAATCCGCTCCGCGTGTTAGCAAAGACACATTTTTCTTACAAGCTAAGGCGCTGTGATCAGTTGTATGAAAGACAAATATGTGACTAGATAAGCTCCTATTGCACTGTGAGAAACTGGTTAGAAATTTCCATTAAACACTTCCAGTTAAAGTGTGACAGGGTTTTGTGCTAATCACAGCTACGTCTCACCTCGCTTCGGTCTGAACTGTCCTGAAAAACGACATCAGCAGAGAGGATCCACTGGAAGACTTCAGTCAGGATTGAACAACGCCTTGAAACTCAGCGTCCCAGACTTGTTCGATGACACAGTGACATCTATTGTGTGCATTTCTAGAGCCACTGCTACCCAGCAGCGTCCCGAGGCTGAAAAAACCGACACTATACTACTATTACATCCAGGATGCGACGCGACGTTTCGCTTCACGGTGTAATAAGGAACTGGCTGTTTTGAACATAAAACATCGCTGATTCAGCAAAGAAACACAAGAAGATTAAAAGAGAGAAAGAGACAAATCATGAGTCATCGTAAGATGGTCTTCTGCTGCCAGGAGAGAGCTAACAGGTCAGGTAGGATGCAGGATGAAACAGCCTGGTTAGCATGTGGTCTGAATAGTGATGCTACGTTGATATTTAGCACTGTTTACGCTGAGGTGATGTTGTTTACTCTGCTAAACCTCGTCGGTCAGTCGAGATGAGGGATACGAAGAGGTCAGGTGGTCAAGATTGTGTAATTAACACGATCATTAGCTTCAGTTCAACCAAATTATGGTGATCCAGCTAAAATAAATCAACATTAGCTCTATGTTTCCGTACAAATGCGTTCATCAGATTAATGCTAATCAAGCAGACGAATGATTCGCCGCTGTAGCGGTTAACACGCGTGTTCTCCTCACTGTGAAAGAAAGTTTCTTCTATCAAGAAAGCATGAGGTGATACCGGCAACCAGGAAGGTAGAGACAAAGTACAGTCCGTCTTTTAGACACATGCCTAGCGCGTCGATGGCCAACAGGACATTTGTAGACGCATCTGGAAACCATTTCCCATCCGATCTAGTAACTGCAGGATCTCCTAAAAGACAATTTACAACATATTAAACGTTCGTTTGTTAAACCCATAAAGAACCACTGGAATGATGCGTTTTCAGCAGTCAGAGCTTGGATTGAGTTTGCTTTTGTTTGTGTCATTCCCGCATTCATGCACACATTCATACAGCCCTTCTGTTCCATGTCCATGTTTTCTGTCATTCCCACACTTACACACAAGTTTTAACCAGGCCATCTGATCAAATAGTGGCTGTAGATTAAATACAAAACACCAAAAACCCAAAAACCAAAAAAACCAAGCCAGATAGTCACGCTATTGTAAGAGGATGACTACATGAGTTTTCATCTGCGCTTCATTGAGGGGGAGACAAGTCCCAAAGCAGATAACAGCTCTGACTTTGTGTGTGTTTCAGTTTTACATTAATGTCTCAGAAATGCTGAATAAGGCAGTAGAAGACAGCTGTTTCAGAGTGGTGAGTTAGCCCCAATGAGAGGGTTAACGTAGTAAACCTTACAAACTCCAGCTGCAGGGAAGTTGGAACGTTGGGTAAAACGGAAATAAAAACAGAATACAGCGACTTACAAGTCTTTTTTAACCTTTATTCAACTGAGTAAATCACAGAGACAAGATGTTTATTTAACTCAAAAGAGTTGAGAAAAGCGTTGCTAGGGGCGCCTCATTCCTACCTGTTTTAGTAGGAAACAGGCGGGTGCCATGATTGGGTATAAAAGGAGCATCACCCAAAGTTCTCAGTCAGTCACAAGCAAGGAAGAGGCGAGGTTCACCAGTTTGTGAACAACTGTGTGAGAAAATAATCCAACAGTTTAAGAACAATGTTTTCTTTTTGCAGGAATTTAGTTATTTTATCATCTACAGTCCATAAAATCATCAAAATATTCAGAGAATCTGGAGGAATCTCTGTATGTAGGCGACAAAGTCAAAAAAACAATACTGAATGTCCATGACCTTCGACCCCTAAATAGGTGCTGCATTAAAACAACAGAACTGTGTAAAGGATATCACCACGTGGGCCGAGGAAGACTTCAGAAAACCTTCGTCAGTTAACACAGTTCGTCGCTGTGGTTACAAGTTAAAGCTCTACCATAGAAAAGCCAAATGCAGATATCACCAGCGCCCAGAAACACCACCAGCCTCTGCTCATTTTAATGGAAAACAGCGAGCCAGGTGGCACAAGGTCGTCTTTGCTTGGAGAATTTACTGCACACAGTTTCCATAAACTGGTGTGTTGCAAGTCTGAAACATCTAAAACCTGCAGAGCAGCTGGAGACGCAGGAACCAGGACATATATATATATATATATAAATGTAAATATATATATAAATGTAAATATTAGTGAGAAGGGTTAAAACAAGCCGGCGGCTGCACGGCAGGTGGGCATGTGAGAGCACCGTGAAGGACGGATGGGCACCCGGCACCAGTCCATCACTGATAGGCAGCTATGTGATCGGAACACGTCTGTTTATTTTTATCCAATCCGTCGTGTATTCAGGCGTGATCAGGTGTTAGCAGAGTACTTCAGACACACATGATGAAACATTAACTCTGCATTCAGATGTAAACTTCTCAGACATCATATAAAACCACTTCCATCCGTCCAGTTTCCCATTTTCCTAACCGCTGTCTCCAGTTCAGGGTTGCAGGAAGCTGTAGTCTGTCGCAGCAGTCGTTGGCCGCCAGTCCATCACAGAACCTAAAACCAGCAGTTTTTTGTACTGCACTAATACGAACCCTAACACACACACACACGCGTGTGTGTGCTCAGACATGCCTCTGTGGCAGAAGCAGGTTGTATGTGTGCGTGTCTTTGTTTGATCATGAAACCGCCTTTATTCCTTCAACACCAACATTTTCATTCATTTCTTGGTTTTTTCAGTCAACCTGCAACATGGTGCTCATGATGCAGAGTGTTTTTCCAGCAGCTAACATGCTCCTGGACATCCTTTAGCTGCCGGTCCTGCTTGTGATGCAGGTTAGCTTCTCAAACGTGGAGCTCTGCCGCACATTGTCATGTTTTATTTAAAGCACTTCCTTTTGAAAGCACACAAGTTGCATTTGCTAAAAGAACTCTGATTATTTAACAGCTTGTGCTGATCAACATGGTCTTTGCTGCCGTTTGAAGGAAAGGAAAAGCAGAAGAGACTTATGCAGCTCCTCCTAGTAATGGTGGGTGGCATGACAGGGGGGTCTTCAAGGAAAGTAGGTTGGGAACCACCAGTGGTGTACTGGCCCCTCAACAAGTGGGTATACTTCTAAATCTGTTGTTTTGAAAACAGAAAAAGCTCAGAAAACGCTGTTTCAGGAAAAAGTTGCTCATTGTCACATAATTTCTGTTTCAGAGAGGAAGAGTGATGAAATGACTAAACCAGTACTGGCACACAGACTGCAGAGAGACAGGCTCATAGACATATATACATATATCTGCATTATGTCTATGTTCAGGCTAAAGTTAACGTAGCTGATGGCTAACTGCACCAGTGTAGCATACTGGTAACCTTAGCTGAGCTGCTGGGAGACGTAGCTACATGTGTAGGATGCTTGCAGTAAAAGCAGCATCACAGGGGGTGTTAGAAGAGGGTCTACTCCGTACAGCCATGTATACCCTGAACTACACCACTGGGAACCACTGGGAACCACTAGGAACCACTGGGAACCACTGGGAACCACTAGGAACCACTGGGAACCACTGGGAACCACTAGGAACCACTGGGAACCACTAGGAACCACTGGGAACCACTGGGAACCACTAGGAACCACTAGGAACCACTGGGAACCACTGGGAACCACTAGGAACCACTGGGAACCACTGGGAACCACTAGGAACCACTGGGAACCACTAGGAACCACTGGGAACCACTGGGAACCACTAGGAACCACTGGGAACCACTGGGAACCACTGGGAACCACTAGGAACCACTGGGAACCACTAGGAACCACTGGGAACCACTAGGAACCACTGGGAACCACTAGGAACCACTGGGAACCACTGGGAACCACTGGGAACCACTGGGAACCACTAGGAACCACTGGGAACCACTAGGAACCACTGGGAACCACTAGGAACCACTGGGAACCACTGGGAACCACTGGGAACCACTGGGAACCACTAGGAACCACTGGGAACCACTGGGAACCACTAGGAACCACTGGGAACCACTAGGAACCACTAGGAACCACTGGGAACCACTAGGAACCACTAGGAACCACTGGGAACCACTAGGAACCACTGGGAACCACTAGGAACCACTGGGAACCACTAGGAACCACTGGGAACCACTAGGAACCACTGGGAAACACTGGGAACCAGTGGGAACCACTAGGAACCACTGGGAACCAGTGGGAACCACTGGGAACCACTAGGAACCACTGGGAACCACTGGGAAACACTGGGAACCAGTGGGAACCACTGGGAAACACTGGGAACCACTGGGAACCAGTGGGAACCACTGGGAAACACTGGGAACCACTGGGAAACACTGGGAAACACTGGGAACCAGTGGGAACCACTGGGAAACACTGGGAACCAGTGGGAAACACTGGGAACCACTGGGAACCACTAGGAACCACTGGGAACCAGTGGGAACCAGTGGGAAACACTGGGAACCACTGGGAACCACTGGGAACCACTAGGAACCACTGGGAACCACTGGGAACCACTGGGAAACACTGGGAACCAGTGGGAACCACTGGGAACCACTAGGAACCACTGGGAAACACTGGGAACCAGTTGGAACCACTGGGAACCACTAGGAACCACTGGGAAACACTAGGAACCACTGGGAACCACTGGGAACCACTAGGAACCACTGGGAAACACTGGGAAACACTGGGAACCACTGGGAACCACTAGGAACCACTGGGAACCACTGGGAACCACTGGTTGGGAACGCACGCCGTCTCTCAGCTGACAGCAGTTGGGATCGGCTGCAGCCCCCCTGCCGCTCTGGAATCAGCCGGAACATGAACAGACATGCAGACCAGCTTCCATTTTAAGGCGTACTTCACACGTAGTCGTTCATTCAGACTCGGTTCAGGTTGCCGGTGGAGTTTAGTTTCCCACAGCAGACGGGAAACACACCTGTCGTTTGCAGAGACTCCTTTACTAAATGTAACCTGTGTGCTTGTAAAAGGATCCCTCTCATGTTCACCAAACCCACAACATGCCACGTGATACGATGAAAAAGGCCGAAGCAGGACACAGAACTGGCAGCGGTACACACACATCTCTGTGTGACAGGAGTGTGAATGTGTGTGTTCATTGTGTCCACCTCCGCCATGCTGTCGCCAGCCTGGGGACAGATGTCACAGTGTTGTCCTGCAGTTGTTGTTGTTTTGATGCTGTTCTGTTATTGTCTCCTTCTCCAGGTTTGTGCGTTCATGCTTGTGTACGTTGTTGGTCTGTGTTACACTGTCATCTTTTTGTTTGTCTGTTTCTCTGTTTCTTTTCTGTGTACATCCGTCCTGTCTGTCTGTGTTTCGTGTAGCTGTCTTTCCGTCCTCCTGCTCCTCCTCTTCCTCCTCCTTCTCCTCTTCTCACCCAGTCTCTTCTCACTCTGGTACTTACAGATAGGGTTAAGGGCGCCAACAATCAGCTTTTCTCTGTATGATGTTTTGGAGAAACCCCTGCAAAGCAACTTGGCATTTTCAGATTCTTTAGTTGAGATTTCAGTCCAGATTTTATTATAAACCAAAACCTAAAAGCAAATTTTGCTCAATTAGTTTGATGCAGTCAATCGGATGCAGTAAAAGGGCATAAAATGAAGGGAGAGATGAGGATGGTGAAACCTTTTTGCTTCAGGACGGGTGCCAGAGTGACAGCGGCTGACTTGCACCGTTAGTGTCTGGTTGTTTGGTCTCCTCTGATCCTTCCTTTGGGACTAAGCTCAGTCGGTTTTTACATCCCAGCCAACAGAGACACTCTTTCATTTGTTTGGGGAGCAATTCTGTGGACATGACTGAAAATCGTGGCTGTCAAATCTCCCAGTAATCGTTAGTTTGATCTAATGTGACTTGCTGTTGGGCTCGGATGGAACGCTGACTGCTGTCATGCTTAGATGGTTAGTTAATGAGACAAATTACAGTTTTATTTCAGGATCAGCCCAGTCACCAGCTAAACTCACTCCTGAAAACTGGCCTTATGGATTTTTAATATCAAAAGTGTCCAACACCAAGGCCAGCGACGATGTGTGAGACAAAAACAAACACAAAAAGTATCAAAGGACAACTTAAGCCTGGAAAATGGCAGCCTGTTTTCTGGTGACTCGGTCATGCGGGACTCAAACAATCAGGTAGGTTTACCAGACAAGCAGCAGGGAGAAAGAAACACAGACAACACGCATGTCCTGCAGCCATAGCCCGGTAAGTATTGAGAAGACCTTTAAGAGCTGTGGTGACTCCACATGGTCTTTGCCACGAATCCTCTAACGGATCAGTCCTGGCAGAAAAGCCTTTGCATTCGTTATTCGTTCCATTGTTTTACTACCTTTCAACATTTGCAGCTTGTCACGTTTTACGGCAGGATCATGTTCACATGCAAAATTTTTACCAGATTTTGCGTCTGAGCGCCAACGGGGCTCTTAAAAAATCTGCTTCCCATCCTGTTTGCCCCACCCTGCTGGCATAAATACAGACTGTGTAGCCGTTGAACGAGGTTAATGTAAGAACCGGATCTCACTGCTGAGATTAATGCAATCCAACAGTGACTTTGGTTTTTTATGCCACCGTTGCTACTGAGACCGCAGGACCATTGTTGGACCCCATTAAAGCATCTCTCAAGCCCTCTAAATAAATTGTGACTGTGAGTTTTGAATGAAACCTCTTTTGAGTTTTGGTATTTCTCTGATCGGGGCATCGTGGGGTGGCAGTGCCCCTCGACAAGCTGCTGCAGGTTGGCCATGATCCTGCTGGTTTTAGTAGTACCTCCCTAAATCCACGTGACAAATATCAATGTGTTACTTTAGCTGCTCAATTCTTTCTAAATTTATATGGTTGAACAGACAGTGGAGCTTTCAGACAAACAGGTACAGGGTGAATATACAGACCAGTGGGGGGAATTCCATACGGACATACAGTATTAATCTGTCCTCAACTTAAATCCCAAAAAAAATGTCCAAACACAAGCTCCACTGCCTGTTTTCCTGCACTGCATTTGTCCACTTGACTCCAGGTACGTCTACAGCCCAAAGCTAGCTTCGAGTCTGAAAATACAATGTAGATTTACGCAGCAGAGACCCTTCAGCGGGCTCACACACTTACATGACTGGCTTGTCAGAACATTAGCCACTGGACTAATGAGACCGTGCAAACTTACAAAATGTTCTTCCAAAGAAATGACATGTGATGTGCTGGGACGGAAGCAGTTAGACGGTTCAGAGCAGCCATTGTAACACATAGTTTACATCACGTGATCTTAGACTGCAGCTGTTGTTAGTGCATTTATCTGAATCTGGCCAAGCATGTTCAGCTAGGCCAGGTGTTAGCAGCAGCCAGCCGATGAAGGCAGGTCAGCCCAAGTTAAAGCCAGACGTGTCTGCCGTGCTGCAGCATCACTCCAACAACCTTGTGCCAAATGAAAAGACTTCTCTGCAGTGATGTAAGCTGTCTCCTCCTATCCTCAGTCATGATGAACTGTAACAAGCCTGAAGCCCAACTCTTCAGTACATGGAACGTTTTTGCAATTTCAGGCTCCTTGTAGATGTGCTTCAGAATATCCTGGTATCATTTCCTCCATACCTGACGTACCAGCTCTTTCCAGTTTCTGGGATTTTCACCCGTTAGCATGCTGATCTGGCTCCAGTTCCAGCTTTGATTTTTAGTGTCTTTTAGCCAAAAACATTAATCAGGATATGTAAAACAGAATGCTGTTAGCTGAGGACCTTGGATATTCCAGGGGACATGCCAGACCACAAAGGTTTGCTCAACAACACTTCAGATTGTCTCCAAGTTATTTAAAGCCCTGCCCAAACCCACCATCAGACACAAAGACTTGCGGTCACTCCTTTTAGTCTTTTATTTTTCTACAACCAGCCACCAGCTTTACGCCAAACATCAAGCTGCTATCAACAAATTATTCATGCTAGGGTACCCTTAAGTCCTGTTTCCACCAAGGAATCCAGCTCTGGAAGGGATTGCGGTTTGGTTCAGTAAAGTGTGTTCTCAGATTCGGGGTATAAGCCAGCTAGCATGAGCTACATAACAGCCATAATGGTCATAGCTGTGCCTTCATTCTACTGTAATGAACATGCCACAGAAACATAGAATGAGAATTGAAAATGTGTGTTCTTTCCTCCTGCATGAGGCTTCAAAAGACAACAAAAATCCACTGTCTTTAAACATGGAGCTGTTCTTACTACCCTTTATGATCACTCACACTGGAATCTTTCCACCAATCAATGAGCTGCAGTAATATCGGGACCCCAAAGTAAGAGTCCCAGTGTGACAGCTAACTGGATATTCTGGCACATTTCCCATTTTTCTTCCCAACTTTTGTAGGAAATACAAAACAAAAGCCTGAAAAACTGTACCAAGCCAGACCCCCCTGGTGGAAACAGGACTGAATTAGGTTGATTAGATTGGTCATTTTATAAAGTCAGATACGTAGTTTTTACATTTTATTTGTATTCTAAGATAATAATCATAAGAATGCTCAAGTGATTATAAAGCACAGGCAAAAAAAAAAGAAGAAATGAAGATTTGTTGTAATAGGTTGTCTTTGGCCACAGAAATCTGTTAAATGGCCATAAAAGTAACCGTTGCCTTGTAAAAAGAATGTATTTTAGGTTATATTGTTTTAAGTACTAGTTTTTTTGTTTTAAAACCCCATCAGAATGAAAGATGTTTATGAAATAAAATAACATTCCAACAACATTCTTCTCCTCGTTAAATAATAAATAAATATAGCATATTAACTATGATTTTGTTATTCAGTTTCATCATTCACTGTTCTGTTGGAAATATTCCATTTCCAGGTCTGCCTTTGCAGTCTGGCGCTTCATACAGTTTCTTTGCACATGTCTGACATGCAGACTGAGCAAAAACATGGTTGGCATTAAACAGGATTATAAATATTTAAATATGCAAAAGGGAGATGGGCGGTCATGCCACGTACACCCTGCGACGCCCCTCAGTCATCACTTGTTGCCAGCTGATGGTCATAGCAAACTCCTCTGTAGGGATGAGGGGCTGTAGTTGTCGCCCCAAACTTTCTGTTTGGCTATGAAATACATAAACCCTTTTGCAGCAAGTCTACTGCAATACATAAATATAAACTATAGACTGTGGGAAGCTATATCTAGATTATTTTGTTACCAGGCCATATGGCTAGCACCAACAGACCATATGTTGGTCTTGATCACACGTATTGAAAAAGAAAACGGTTTGAAGTTCAGCACTTTGTTGCTCCATTCAACCAGCTCTCCTTAAATTCTTATCAGGATTCTGCTGCTTTTTAACAATAAACTTGATAATAATATCTGGTCCAACCTGGAAATGTTTTATGGACCATGTTTCCCCAATGCTGTTTCAACAGGAGCGTTATTATTCATACTTAGTTAATATTACTGATTCAGTAGGAAATTTTGAAAAAAAAACCATTGAAAAACAAGTTTTTTCAGCTTGGTTAGTCTGCACACTCTTAGTTCATCCACTGTTACTCATTTTACTTAATACCCCTTAACTCTTGCTCCCTTCTCCTCACCCTACCCCCTTCTCCACCATTTTTTCCCTTTCCATTCTAACAATGGTGTGTCCATCCCATCTTCAGGCTATCCTCCTCAGTCTCTCTCCCTGCGTTGTGTTACTAAAGTATGACCAGAGGAGGTATGTAAAACAAGCCACAACACTGCTGGAACTCTATGCTTCTACTCTGAGCTTAGCTTCTTGCTTCGCTTTAAAAACAGTCAAAAGCAGTGAAAGCACAGAACTGATCTGCCGCCAGGAAAAAACTCCGGTCCTCGCTGTCCTGCAGGTTTTAGATGTTTCCTGCTTCAACAGACCCGATTACTGGGCCGTGTTGCAGAACAAGACAAAAAAAACTGCAGGATCTGTTTAATTTGACTCCGGTGTGCTGGACCAGGAAACCGGAGGACTGGAGTACGAGAGTCCTGACTAATCAGCTGTAGAAGTGATCCCCAACCGTTGTCCTCAAGGCCCACTAACCCACAGATTTCAGCTGTTTCCTTGCTGCAACACACCTGATTAAAACAAATGGATCACTGACAAGCTCTGTGCAAGTCTGCAAGCGAAACATTAATGTCAGTCAGATGTGGTGAAACAAAATGTCCAAAGATTACGAGGACGTTGGGCCTTGAGGTGGGGATCGCTGAGCTATCATTTTAAAACCACTGACAACATGCTATTGGTAGTAAAAGTCATCCTGATAAGTTAATATAATTAGTCTATTTGTTCTGTTTGTTTAAAAACCATCATGGTGTTGTGGCTGATCAGTGTATGCAACGCAGAAGAACTCACCAGATCTTTTGTTATCAGTCATCTTTGACCATAGCATTCATAAACTGCCAACTGCATCCATGAGCTATCGAAAACTATTCATAATAGTGACAGGTATAAGGTATTTTTACTCGTATGTCAGACACCTAGCTAAAGAGGAAACTGTAGAAACCGCATAAATCCTACATGGAAGCTTGGCAGTGGACTTGACTAAGAGGTAATGGTGCATATGGCTGCTCTTTTGGCAGAGGCTGGGTGCTATGCTAATGCATGCCAAAGTAAAAAGATATTTATTTACTTTACTAGTTATTCTGACCAATCAAAGCACTTTTACATGGCAAGTTGCATTCATCCATCCAAGTACAGGTTCATACAGCACTTCTGAGGAGTTATCCATGAAGGGTTTTCTTCCATCACACACATTTAATCCCCAGTGAGTACGTTGAAGGCAACATGGCGATCAGTGTCTCTACCAAGGATACCTCGCCATGTTATTTGGAAGCTTGGATCAAAGTGCCAGTCTTCCAACCAACAGATGACTGCCCTTCCCCTGTGCCACATCATTTACCCTCACATCGACTTCCTGTGAGATAACAAGCAAATCTACGCTGTAGGTGTCATGAACTATGAGTGCTAACACATACTTGTTATTTAACGGTTTAGGCACCAAAGATGCAAAATTGCAACAAGCACAGGCATGTCTCCGGAAAGACTGCTTAAACCTACAACCTGTTTATCACTAGATGGTTGACATGTGCCTCTCCAGTGTAACAGGCAAGATGAGGGGACGCTCATAAAAACTGATGTGGAGCGGACAACTGAGAAAACATGTAACATATCTAAACTCCTTCTGGAGGGGAATATTTACCTTCTGGATGACAAAAGGTCATCTATGAACAGTGAAAGTGAAGCTTCATAACAGTGCACCTGTCCATAACAATAACGTACCTAAAGCACATGATGAGAACTCCCAGGCTTTACATAATCGAGGACAAGGCAGCCGAGGTGGAAAACGTGGCACTATAATTCTGTGGGAGCAGCAGAAGTCTCCATGACGATGCCTAGGTGTGTTTTAAACATGAAGTTCATCAGAGGTGAATTAGACAGTTTGAAGAGACTACTGGGCATTTTGGAATTCAAGATCCCTGGGAGCTTGAGGGTCCTACGAAGTATCTTAGCTGTTCCTAGGACTGCGCTCTTCTAGGTGGAAATGTCTGATGTTTCACCAGGTATCTGTTGGAGCTACTTCTCCAGCGTGGCGGAAACAGCCCCCAGTTCTTCAATGACTACGGGCTCCAGACCTTCTCCAGTTCTTCCTTGAGGTCTTGGTACTTCTCCAGTTGCTCCTTTTTCCTGATATTTCCATCATTGGGGATGGATCCATCGATCACTACGGCTTTCATCTGCTGCTTCTCCATGATCACTATGTCCGCTTGGTTGGCCACCACCATTTTATCTGTCTGGATCTGGAAGTCCCAGAGGATCTTAGCCCTCTCATTCTCCACCACCTTGGGGGGAGTTTCCCACTGGGACTTAGGGGTCTCCAGTCCATATTCTGCGCAGATCTTCCTGTACACTATGCCAGCTACTTGGTTATGGCGCTCCATGTATTCTTTGACAGCCAGTATCTTGCACCCTGCTGTGAGGTGCTGGATTGTTTCAGGGCTTTCTTTGCACAGTTTACACCTGGAACCTGCCTGATGTGGTAGATCTGAGCCTCGATGGCCCTGGTACTCAAGGCTTGCTCTTGTGCTGCCATGATTGGTGCCTCTGTGCTGTCCATCAGTCAAGCCCTCTCAAGCCTTTAGCAGGACTTGTTCATATGCACCACCTCGATTGTCTCTTGGTATGGTCATGGCTGGTCTAAAACTCTGCTAATGTGTGCTGGGACTGAATCATAGAGGTCCTGCTAGTTACCATGGAGATGAAGCTCCTCCTGGTTACCATGGAGATGAAGCTCCTGCTAGTTTCCATGCAGATGAAGGGGTTGTACAGTGAAGTATTCGGTCTTCCTATCACATATTATCTTGGGCTTCTCATCTTTCTGGACCCTCATGGTGGTTTTTAGGTGAATTAAGGGATAATCCCCCAGTTCTCTGGACTCTGATGGAGGTATCCATAAGAAGATGGCTCATGGTTTCCAGAGATATTTACATGTTCAGTACTTCTATTAAATTATCTTGGTTCACTGCTTTATCTCATACTGCGGCACATCTCATCAGACATTACTTAACTCACTGGGTGAACTGGGCTTTCTTCTGGTTTTCACTGAAGGAAACGGGTTTATTTTAGGACCACTGGGGGACCAGTTGCATGTTCTACCTTGTTCTGGGGATATTTACTCTAGCATAGTAACACAAATCTTGATTGTGTACTTCTGTAGTAATCTCACATGCTGAAACTTTCTTTTGAGACCCTCGTCACACATCCAGGCCATTTAGTTGTGAAAATAAAATGTGTAACTTTAGACGGGAGGCAGAAAAACAGGCCTCTTCAAGAAGAAGTTCAGGAAGGTTGTGTGGTGCTGCTGATTAGACCAAGACCAAGGCCTTGTCCACACGTAGCAGGTATCTGACAAAACCAAAGTATTTGTCTCCGATTTGGCCTGTCATCCACATGAAACTCAGATTTATGCATTCTTTTAAAAAAAACTCCAACCAAAGTGAAGATGTGTGAATACTCCGTTTGCACGTCTGCGTGTGGACATGTATAACCGGGGTTTAAGGTTTAGAAACGTCACCGTCTGCAACAGAACATACCATGACGTCACATGTGAGACCTTTGTTTCCGACAGCGTGGACGTCCTCAGAACTGTTATCCATCGTCCAGGCGCTTTGTGCAGAGGTGAATGAAGTAGAAGTAAAAATAAAGTAGAAGTCCTGCCATGTTTTTGGATTTAGAACAGGTGTTTTCACTAACAGGCCCATCTAGCTGCAGTGAAACTGAGCTGATTATATTCACCTGGTTTAGTGACTGGTTAGACAGGACTTCTACTTTCTAATTCTACTTTATACACCTCTGGCTTTGTGTGTGTTTTTACACTGCGGTCAGCACCGCTCCACATAGACGACCAAAGGCGAAGGACGAGATTAATGACAGTTATTTTTATCACGTTCGAGGCATGTTTCATGTTTTGTGGAAGTGGCGTGGTGAGATGGAAGGTTATTCTGATTGGACAGGATTAGCGCCGCCTGAAGGTTTAATTACCTGATGAATGTGCTTTACTATGCGGTTATGTGTGTTTGGATTTGTTTTTAAAAAACGAGGTCGTGTGGACTCTTTTTTCACTGACCGGAGGGGGGAAGACATTCAAAAACTTGTCTACGTGTGGACATGGTCTGAAGGGAGTCCCAGTATTGTAAAAATGTAGAGAAGCGGGAAGTTTGAGCTTCTTTTCAGCTCCAACACGAGGCGTTCCCGGGTGGAGTTAAGGTTCCTGTGCCTGCATCTCAGCTGGTTACCAAAGCAGAGCTGCTTTGTTGTCTGTCACTCAATCATAACTGTTATTTCAATGTCAGGTATTTTCCTCCCAGAGTTCACCAGGATGCTTTGTTTTCTTGTAAAAATGACCACATTTCCCCCCCAGACCCCTTGAAAGGGGCTCAGCTTGTCACCTTTTCACAGCTTCTGAGTTTGCAGGTATGAACTAAGAGCTGATTTTCATAACCCACATTCCTGTTTTGTCCTGTCTCTGTCTGTGTTTGTCTGTCCATCTGTTTGTCCCTCCATCCATCTGTCTGTCCATCTTTTTCCAACTCTCTCCTTTGATCTGAAACGATTCTCTGGTTTTTGTTTGGATTGTTTTACTTTCCTTTACTGGTGCTTGTAACTGTACTGGTTGGTTTGTGTTTGCTGTATCTGATGCTGTCATTGCATAACGTCATGGTTTTCTCTCATCAACATGCCGTCCGCTCATACCTGCCGTGAATGACCGTCACCTTGCTCTAACCTCTGCTCTCTGACTTGTGCATGTCATGTAGCCACAGGTTATGAGAAGTCGCGCAGCCTGAATAACATCTCTGGGATGACGGTGGGGCCGCTGCGACTCACCCCCATCACCAATTCCACCTTTGAGCCCTTTGAGCCACCTGGCCTCAGACGATGCCACTCGCCTATTCCCTCCATCTTGTAGCTTCGCTAACAAAGATCAACAACAACCAAATCCAACTTTTTCTTTAGTTTTTCTTGAGAATGAAGCTCATCATCACAGCTGTTTTTCATCTTTCATCCCATCCCTCATCTTTTCCTCCTGATAAAGAAAAACAACCAAGCAGTAAAGTCCTTGTAGTCGCTGGGCCATATTTAAGATTTAATACCAGAAACAAGAAAACCTCGATGATTTATGTCAAATAGATGCTTTAGCTGACGTCTAAACTAGTCCGACATACACCAGCACGCCTGCCTTACTAACGGGGATAGATAGTAGGTTAGTTAGGACTCCTGTAGCTTCCCTGTTGCCGATTCTTGCTTGTATTTTGACTGCACTTGCACTTCTTTTACCCCGATAAAGTATAGCTATGAGTAAGAAACCTTTCAAAATATGGAGGCTCAGAACAATCACACTCACACACTAACATACCATCCCAGCATGGTTGGTTCAGACCCGCAAATAGACTTTTCTACCCTAACTGCACCACCTTAAAGAAGCCACCTTGGCCATAGATCTAAATGTTCTAGAAGTAGTCTGCAGGGAGACGAGGCGGAAAGAGATCACCATGGTAACGAGGTGATGAACGATGACACTCCCTGACAGCTTTTTATGTTTCTTCTTACTGAAAAAAAACTAAACGTTTCTTCGTTTTTACAGCTTGGAAACGGATGTTCAGGAGCTTTTAATGGAGGTCTTAGTCCAGTGGTTCCACACCTGGAGCCCTTCAGGAGATGTAAGATAAACCTGATGCTGGTGGTCCTTAATTATTCCCTAATAGAGCAATATCAGAAGAAAAACTCTTAACTTGAAATAAGACTGCTTTGCACATGTAATGTAAATGTAACTGTGACTAAAGCTTTGTTAACGTTCAGTTAAGTCGAATAAAAGCCGCGTTTATCCACCTCAGTGTTAAAAAGCAGAATCAGACGGTTTCACTAAGACAGAAGGTTAAACCCCGAGTCAAGACAAACATGAACCTGAACATGAAGGGGATGCCTTCGCAGGTAAGAGAGTGTCCGAGTGACACGTGCTGAGATTATTTCTGCTTTGATGAAATCAGCTCATTTAAATTAATTTAAGAAAATAAGAAGTTGGGAGCGTCAGAAGGGATGAGGGCAGAAAAGCTAGCAAATGCAATGCACATAATTTACTTTTCACACGAGAAACACAGAGAAATACACGTGGTCGTCCTACCACGGCCGTCAGGCAGCTGGATGGTAGGATCAGCTCCTCTCCTCAGTTCATCCTCCACCTGCTGTCCTCTCACCTGAGCTCTCATCGAAGACTGAGCTGTAAAACCAGGAAACGGGTTCGGTCAGGTCTAACGTTCCACTGCTGTCAGGATGTGGTTAGCTTAGCGGGGACAGACCTGGCTCTGTCCAACCAAAATACCAGCCAACATTCAGCCATCAGGTAAAACGTCGAACCAAATTCCAGTTTGTCCAGTTTGTCCAGTTTGTCCCAGTGCAGAGAGCAGCCAGGTTTCGCTCCTTGCTCCCGAAGCTAGGCGGCGCTGCCGGCAGCTGGAGTTACAGACATGTCACGGCCATGTGATGGAGGAACTGACTGTTTATGTGGGAAAGTTTCAGACGTTGCAGCTCAGCCTGAAGGTGAGAAGCTGGCTTTTCCTCAGGTCGGAGTTCATCCCACCATCATCACCGCCACCTACAGCGTAACTACTTGCACTGACCCCAGTGTGACTCAGCAGCCAATGGCAATATTTTTTAGTTTTGTCCCTTTTGGCTTCTCTTTCTTTCCCTGTTTTTGCCCTGAACCCATCCCCGCCCTCCCTCTTCTGTCCGTCCATCTTGTCTTTGTTTTCGGCTGCTGCTGCTGCTCAGTAGGAGGCACCATGAACGGCTACTGGAGCGACAGCCCATGGTAGAAGAGGAGCAGACGCCAAGCACCACAAAAGAAGAAGTGAGAGAGCGTGGAGACAAAAAAGGAATATAGAAATATGCAGTGTAGATGAGACATTGACAGTGGGACCAGCATCTACCTCTGTACTGAGATGCACAACAAACATCTTCCTTTTCTTAAAGAAGCTGATTTATTTGGATTGTTTGTTTGTTCGTTTTTATCTAAGTTAAATGTTTGTTTTTTTTCTCTGATTATTGTGCAGAAATGTTCTGGATTTGACTCGTTTGCTCTGAACTGTTGGTTGTGTTAATGCAGCTGGCCTCAGCAGACAGAATGAATACCTGTCTCATCGTCTTTCACCATGTTTCTGTCTGAACCATGTCCAGTTAGCGCGCTGAACCTCCTCCCAGTTGTATTTCCATCACGTCCTCGCCTGAAAGGGAAACTCCTCTGAGCCTTCTTGAAGGATCAGGAAGCAGTTCTTTTTCCCGTTCGGGGTGGAAGTCCAGCTGGGATCAGGTTCCAGTTGGGAGAACAAAGGTTGCAAAGCGGTGGAAGTTCTGGGATCTCCATCACTCTTCCATTTCTTACCCCTTCATCTCCTCACTGTCTACTCTGTCTTTTCCAGAGATCATTCATTGATTTTTTATTTAATATAAAACAAAAAAAAATGTAAAATATGTAAAGTTTGTGTTTTGTAAGAAGCTGCATGGGTTTCCTTTGCAAATGATAAGGGCACTCATGATCAATATTTATTATTTTCTATTGAGCTTAATGAATGTGTAAAGAACATTTAGACAAATAACAGAGTGTATGAATGTGTGTGTGTTTAGATGCATACACGTGCACTAGCATGCAAGCCAAAACAAACAAACAGCCTTTGTGTCTGTGTAGAAGATGTGGGATGAGCTGATGTTCTGCATGATGAAACACCACAGACCAGCGGCGGTACTGTACCGGGGACGGGGGGTTGGGGGGTTACGGGGGGTTGGGGGGTTACGGGGGGTTGGGGGGTTGGGGGGGGTTACGGGGGGGGGGGCTGACATGAGACAAGAGCAACTGTAGCCTCTGGTGCAGTTTTTCCTGCCAGTGGAGAAGCCGACGCTTTGCATCAGATTTATGCAACAACAAGCAGAAACTGTGAACTCATGAAAAACAAAGAAAATCCAGAATCTTCCATCGGTGTCGTGTTTCCTGTTGGGGGGGCACTGCTCTTCTCCAGCCCCCCTTCATCATCATCATCATCTCATACTCCATCTTTAAAGCGTTGCTGGTACTCAACGCAGCAGTGACGTTAACGTTCCGGTGGTCTCAGGGAAAACTGGTCTCATCAGACCTCTGGACCCGGAACAGACCTTCAGGATCCTTTAAACGTCAAACATGGCGGACTGATCCGGTCCTTCGAGCCATGTTGCATCAGTCCCGATCCAGGTCTTATTCCTGATGTGGTTCCTGATGAAGGTCTACTTTTGAGCGCAGACCTGATTCCTGATCCAAGTTTTATGGCTAGAAATGGTCTGGTTCAGAGGTCTGATCCCTAATCCTGATCCTGGCCTGATTACTGATATGGATCTCATTCCTGATTCAGTTTTCCTGAACAGGCTCGATTCCTGGTCCAGGTCTCTTTATCCGTATCTGATTCCTGGTTGGGGTCTGAATCTCGATCCTGATCAGATTTCTGATCTACAGTTAAAGTCCTGTTCCAGGTCCGAGTGTTGATCCTGGTTGTTATCCTGATCCAGATCTGACTCCTGATCCATGTTTTAGTTCCAAATCTAGTCTAATTCCTGGTCCAGATCTTACTCCGGATCAGTTCTGGTTCCAGATCCGGATCTTATTATTGATCCAAAGATCTGATTTGGGATCCAGATCTGGGTCCAAATCCAGAGGTCTGATTGCTGATCCAGATGGGATTTCCCAGCCATGTGGGGACCATAAGGGGAACATTAGGGTCCCACATGGGTTTGTCCGCAGTTTCCGTGGTGATCTCACCTGTGTTTGCTCATATGGGTTTCTAGTCCTGACCGGGTTTCAACTGGGCCCAACTTTGGGTCCATTTACTCAGCCCACATGGCCTGCTTACCCTGGTTACCCCTGGTTACACCCGTACACCTGCATCCGTTTTGGGGCTCATGGAGCCCTCATGGGCTTCACATATGGAGTCCATGTAACTGGAACCACTGGAACTTTAAGCCCACCCAGTACCCACCCAAACCCTCATGTGTGGGGTCTACATGGGTCCTCTGTAATTCACTAAGTAGGGCCCAGCTGCAACCCAATCAGACCAACTAGAAACCCATGAGAGCAAACAGGTGAGATCACCATGGAAACTGGACAAACCCATGCGGGACCCTTATGAACCCCACATGGACTGATCCATGGCTGGTACTGATCCAGAGGTCTGATTCCTGATGTCTGGAAAGCAAAAAGGAACTGGGATGAGGTCTGAAAGGACGGGAGCTGGACTGGGAGTTCCTGTTGGGAACGAGGACACGTTGCGTTAAACTGCTGCATCGTTGGAGGATCATGAATGTAGAACCACTTCATCCTCCCTCTCCTGCCGCTCTCTGACTTCCTCTTCCTCCACCCATTCCCAGCTCAGGTATTTATTTCTGACTCTCCTGCTGTGTTCCACTATGTTTCCACCATGTCGATGATTGTATGAAGACGGGGGGGTCCAGATAGCTTTTTCTGTGCATGTGCTTGCCTTATATCCTGTCATACTGCCCTCCTTCCGATATACTGTTATCTTTCCTTGTTCAACTGTCCATCCTGGCTTCTTCCTGTGTCCTCTCCTGGTTTTCCTGCCATTTCCCACCAGTAGAACTCACTTTCTGTCAGATTCTACTGATTAAAGACTAAACTGAAATTGGAGAATTTCTGAAGCAAGAACAGAAATCTTGGCCTGACAGTGGATTGAGAAGGAAAAGGACAGGAAGACATGAAGAAGACTTGGGTGCTAAGTTGTACGTGGGGAGGAGGGACGCGATGCTCTGAAATGATGTGTTCTGAGTGGTCTGTCAGCCAAACAGCATCAGAGAGGAGATGGAGAAGGAAAAGTTCTGGGCGGGATGTGATGTGATGTGGAGGACTGAAAGAAGGAAGCATGTAAGAATGTGAACTTCAGTGTTATTTGCGGTTCTTCTTCCTAATTTCATCTGTGTGGTTACTCGTCAGTGTGACATTTTACTTTGTGTTTTTCTTTCTTTGCTGTGTTCCATGTTTTGTTTCGTTGCTGTTGTCTCTGTTTGTTCCACATCTGGGTCAAACAGACTTCACCAAACCCACCTGCAGCTTGTTTTATCCCACACAGGTGCAGTTTGCTCTTCAAGCAAACAAACTGCACCAGAATTACACAGAAGGAGAACCTGACCTGATACAGCGGCTCTTAGTTTGACCACGAAGTGACGTAAAGTTAAGAACCTCTGTTACTTGGCCAAGGTCTGGTCTGGATAGTCCAGATTTCAGTCTGGACCTGGTTGGCTGCAGTCCTCTGACTGAAACACTAACTGAAACCAAAATAATGTCAGTAACAGAGTATTCCTTCTTAATAAATCAGCCGTAGACGTGTTGAGTCGGAGTGCAGAACCGCCTCCTGGATGGTGTGTGTGTAATAATCAAGCTCTGTATTTTAGTGTACATGCATGCTGCTGTGATCAGAAAGCTTTATGATGGTGTTTTTCATTTTGCTTAGTTGTGTCTTTGATTTATTTGCTTGGTTAAATTTACAGTACTATGTTGTGGTTTCCTTTAGTCCAATCATTTCACACTGAGTACGAGTCCAGATTAACAGCAGCTTTCATTGTCGAGCTCGGTTTCTCTTTAGTTTTTCCTCAAACCTGAGAGGAGTTTCACTGCTGTGCAGTTGTGGTAAAGAAACACGTCTTTCTATAATCCATGACATCACAGGTGCCCGTTGCCTCTTTGCCAGTAGCATCTTTGGGTTAAAATGTGCTGATATGATCCAGCAAAGCAGCCGTCAGCCTTCTGGGCATGGAGCCGCTGGTCCCGGTAAGGTTGCATTCACACAGATGTGTTTCAGAGCTGCTTTCGGCCTGACGTCTCCCATTCCCAAACTCAATTATGTACATGTGGTTTTGCTTCACTAGCTTACGGTGAAGGGTTGAGGACAATGTTCCCAAACAGCAGCAGAGGCACCAGCCAATCAGATCACTTGACTAATCATGTGTCTGATCTGTTGGGTCCCCAGCATCGGACCCTAACCACCAACAAGCATTAAAGCATCCCACCCATGTGAACCTGCCTGACTGATGTGTGCCATTGGTTAGGACAGAAATTATTTTATAAAGATAAGAAGGAATAAAAGTGTTCTACAGGTTCCTATCAGATGTGATACAACATATCACATATCGGTAAAGGAGAGCAGAAGACCATGCAAGGTAAAGGAAAAATATTGTCACTATGAAACTAGCCATTAACATTAAATCACTGCCGCGCACCACCCTGTGCACTGATTAGGTACCAGTAGAGTCTGACAGTGGTGACAAGGCACCCTGTTGTTCCCCGGTGGCCCAGACGGCCTTCAGGCCACTTATGTTTGACCCCTAAGAGCACAGCTGATCCTGTATGACCAGGGGTGGCCAACTCTGTTCCCCGAGAGCTACAGTCCTGTTTTATGTCAAGCTCAGCACAAGTCTGCTAATTAAGTCTGATGTGGTCAAGTGTGTTGGAGCAGGGAAACACCTAACAGTTGGAGGACTGCGGCCCTCGAGGACCAAGGTTTCCCACTCTCCTGTAAGGTCTTTCACCAAGGTTTCTCAGTCGACTGCAGAGAAGAAGTAAATCTGTGATCAGTTCAACTTCCTCCGATCAATATTCGTCCAAGGCTGGTTTTGCTACAAGCACCTTTCGACTCCTGATGTCAGCAGCGCTAAGTTGGAAGAAAAAGAAAACGTAGGGATGCAGCTAGCTTTCTCATCCCAACCGAGTCTGATGCGTTTGCCTTGACATTTAGCAGGAGTTTGGGCTCTTTTAGGCAACGCTGGTTAAACCT
Source organism: Telmatherina bonti (assembly GCF_933228915.1). Lineage (NCBI taxonomy): Eukaryota > Metazoa > Chordata > Actinopteri > Atheriniformes > Telmatherinidae > Telmatherina > Telmatherina bonti. The sequence goes on along the minus strand of NC_136612.1, from coordinate 7,242,889 downwards.
GACCAGCTCTGGAGAGTAGATAGAAGTGAGAAAAATCAATGCTGGAGCTGCTTGTCATTGATTAGAGTGCATCATTCTGTCAAAGCCTTCAATTCTCTGGAACTTTCTTCTCTGTTCACCCTCAAAATATCCCAGTAAAGTCAACGAAGGCGCATGGAAGTCACATATCCCTGCTTCCTCAAATGGTTTTCCAAATCCTCGTGGCGTTCTTGTTAGCTCAGAATGTCATACAGAGACGTTTGGAAGGTAGATTGTTATGGAATTGGGCTTGGAAGACACCAGGAGTTATCCCAAAGAACCACACTGAACCCTCAAAAGCTGTCTTTCATTCACCCTTATCCTGGATTCTGGACAGATCCTATAAAAACCCAATGTTGGACAAATAGCAGTCCCACACAAGGGGTTTCAAAACAGCTTTTCAGAGGTAGAAGATGTGTCTTCATCGGTTATGCCTCACCAGTCTAAGAGCCTTATCATATCACTCCAGCTGCCAGAAACTTAAAGGTGTACTTTTATATGGCTTCTCTTTTCGGAGGGTATTTGTTTGAGAGGTGGCTGGTTGGCAGAGGGTTCCAGGAAGGGGGTGTAAGGTATAGTCACAGAGTTGGTGTGGTGGCAAAGAGGGTGTTGCCACTACATCATCTGTCCTTTGGTAGGAGCAGAGAGGAGCTGAAGGGCCAGGATTAGAGATAGGTGGCCTGGCAGAACTGACTCCAAGTCCCAAAATGTTTCATGGATTCTTCTTGGCCACAAGGGTAGTTAAGTATTATAAGAGTGCATAAATAGACAATGGTTCCAAGCGACCAACCATTCAACGCTGATAGAGGGAGGTGATGGAAGGGTTTCCTGGAAACGTCAAGCTGTCTTCTGAAGTAAAATCCAAGGATGGTGCTCAACCTTGGAGTCCACAAGAGCTTACAGGATCAGGCCAGCGCAACCTCAGTGAAGGCACATCCTGGACTTCCATTCTCCTGTGTCATCCCTCCAGCGCTATGCACATCAGACCTGCGGTGTTTTCTCTGGAACACTGTGATGTGCCGAACCCAAAAACAGAACAGGGACAGAGGAAGTGGTGCAAGACCCCTGAAAGACCCATAGGCCCACATCCCATCGGTTTCTTATTAAGTTTTCTTAAAATCCTCAGTAAACTAACCCAGTTTTGGATGATTTCAACCAGATAAAAGTTTCCAGAGAGCCCTCTGTAAAGAATAATAGCGTTGGGGTCCCACTGTCACCTTACTCCCCTCCAAACCCCCTTATGGGGAAGCTGGGTTCAGCTGGGGTTGCAAAGGATTCCACCGAGGGGACCCGTTTGGGATGGGACGGTTTAGTGAGGTTTGGCTCGGTAAACCCTGATTCCTGCTGCGTTTCCATGGCTGTTACCTGCCAGGGTAGTGATGGATGCAACAGCATCTATCATCGTCCAACTATCCATCGTAGTATGACATCACAGCAGATCGCCGCCGTCCTTAGATTATAACGAATAAGACGGTGATTCAGAAAAAAGCAAGAGGATGGTGAACACTGAGCAGTTTGTGGTTGTTTTTCTTGCCATGAGGCTTTTAACAACCTAAGTCCACTCAGGGTGTGTTCACAACAGGGTGGTCCGCTACACTCGGTCTGCCTGGGGACTCAGATCAGTTCGTCCTCTCAGTTAATGCAGAATACCTTCAGTTAGTTTCTAGCCCACCACACCAAACAAGGAGCCATTTCCCCCCGCTTCCTCACATCAAATTACAAAATCTCGAACCGGGTTTCAAAATAAAAGCTCATGTAGTTTGAGCTCAGAAGGTTCACGCCAGCATTTTAAAGACTTCTAAATCTATATTAACACATGCTGATGCTTTTGGCAAAAAGGCTGCATTCAAAGTGAAAAATCATGCAATGGTGGCTAAAATAATTGTCCTTCTTGCTCATAAAATCTGAGATGGATTGAACGCTTTAGTCAACATGATGGGGTCATATTGATCCTTATAACAGGACCAGGCCACACCAGCTAGTTACATATGTGTAAGGTTTATGGTGACTACCATTGCGGACAGACACGCTGCTGTGTGTCTCCGATGGTCCACGGTAAATTTATCACTGTCAGGTTGTTCAAATATTGGTGAAATTGAAAGTTTGAACACAAATCCTTAAAGTTTCATTGGCTAATTTCACTCCTGATCAGCTTTTTGGCGATTTTTTAAAACATTTTTCTAAGAGACATATCTACTCCAGTTACGAGAACAACGAACGGCCTTGCAGAAGCCTTCCAGACAGGAAGCGGCCCAACAGCAGGGTTCATCATGGCGTCTGTTTGGCTGCCCTGCAGACGCAGTAACTGGCTGTGACCGTAGACCGTAGTCCTAAAACATGAGTAGAGCTGTGGTAAAAGTCGCCTTAAGTTGTCACATGTTCGGCTGGTGCTGCTGACTCCACACGACTAAAAGCAAAGAAAACATTAGTTTACCCACCTGCATCATTCACGGACGTGACTTTGGTCCGCACCAGACCTGGACGTTGACTCTGATAAGTAAAACGCTTTTACTACATTTGTGTTTTATTGGCTGCTGTCTGTCCTCAAGAGGCGTCCCTCATCAGGATCAAGGTCTGGCGTCTGGAGGATCAGGACGGTTTATCTGCACCAGACTCTGACTAAACTCTGATTTCTTTTTCCTTTCAGTGCTGAGTTTCTAATGCTTCCACCATTTTCACCACAAGAAGAGGGAAACTGTAAACTCAGAGCTGCTGCTCATCCACTTCCTCCAGATCAATGTGAACCTGAGAGAAAGCGAGAAGAGAGAGAACACCACAGCATCATCATCACATCCAGGAGAAACAACTGGATCATGGGAAGCACCCTTTATGATCCCACATGAGCCATTTTAATACAGGAGACCAAATATTCCAGCTGTCATGGACCGACTGTCTGAACAAATCACGGGGACGGGAAGCTGGTCATGTGCAGGAGCTCCTGATCCACTGCCGAGCTGCAGGTCACGCCGGGCTGGAGCACACATATCTGAAAACTCAAGCCATATCACGCAGATTTCTTCCTCCACACGGAACATTCAACATCAGTCACTTTTATTCCGCGTTGAAAAATTAGCCAAAGACAGATGTGGACGGACATTTCAGATGGGACAGACAGAAACCCTTAAACCAACCTGAAATAAAAGACGAGGATATCATCTCTCTCTCTCTCTCTCTCTCTCTCTCTCTCTCTCTCTCTCTCTCTCTCTCTCTCTCTCTCTCTCTCTCTCCTGTGATCTATTTTTCCTCCTAAATCTTTATGGTACCTTCCCCCAGTCCCTTTCCTGCATCTCAGCACTGCGACTGCTCCTCCTCTATAGCAAATATGCATGGCATGAATGAAACCAATAAAAATCCGGAGGACAATGAAACGTAGGGGTTTAAAAAAAGGAGGAGGGAGCTCGATGACGAAGGGTCAGAAAGACCTTATCTGTAGCTTTTTTCCCCCTCTTAGCAGTCTCAGAGTAAAGACATTGGCTTCCCTTTCTGACTTGTCTAATCTGCTGGTAATGGATGAAACGGCTCCCTCTGGAGGTGGAGAGGATGGGGAGAAGCTCCCTCCTCTCAGAGAACGAGCGAGGAAGGCGATGGTGACCATCACACCTGTTGGGATGTGGGAAAAAAAGGCAGCCGCTCTACAGGATTTAGAGAAAATCTATTATTAAAAAAGAGACTTCATTTACCAGCATGAATATTTTGCATGACTTCTGCAAGCCACTCTGATCTCCTCATGAAAACAGGGCTATAAGCGAAAAAGGATGATGCTAAATGTGACAGGGCAAAACTGTTCCGTAAAAAGAAATGCTCACTATTTTGTCATTTGGGACTAAAAGGGTTGAAACTTCATCCCTGTTTTTTTTTTTTCTTAAAAAGAAAAAAATCTTTGGATAGTTCTGTAAAAGTCCAGAAACAGCATTCACCACCTCCATGGACAGATTCTGCTACTTCTTCTTCTTTAGCTCTGCACCTGGCTGCTGGTCTGCTTCCTCTCCTGGTTTTCTACTTGTAGCCTTTTACCTGAACCTTAACTTGAACTCTCCGATGGCAGCTGTGTATCTGTGTCGTTATCTGGACTCCAGAGAGGGGTGCTGTCATTCAGTCTGTGGATTTGGTCTGAAAGTGTGTGTCGTCCCTTTACTTGGACCTGCAACTGGCCGTCCGAGGCCCAACCACAAGCGTCGAAGCTCGGCTGGTCTGACGGCTGATGAAATGGCTGCCTCTTCGTCCAGGATTGTTGCTTAGCTGGAGAGGCCTGATGTCCAGTTAGTAGATTTTTATTTTATTTCATTTTGGAGTGTCAGAATAACCAGTTTGATGTCACTTGTGGATTTACTTGTTGCTTATTCATGCAAACAAACACAAGGTTGTTGTCAGGATTATAGAAATTCAAGAAACATCAGATTTTTTTTCCACAAGTTGTCGAGAAAACAAAGTTTTTAATTAAAAAGTTAAAAAAATTATATGAAAACTATCATATGAAAACTCAGGACTTGTCAAAGATTGGATTGTGTTAAAATAAGTCTCTTAATTATTATTCTGTAGTTAAATATGCTGTTTATTTATTTATTTTATTTATTTATTGCAACATTTGAAAGGATAGAAAGGTGCTGCTCCTGAGATTTAGACTTAATGCACCTTCCTTCATTCAACAAAGCACTTAAATCTCTTATCAGCGACTTGCTGTAATCACTTATCTGTTTTGTTTGTTGTTTGCCGCTGCAGTAACCAGTGTCAGGATGCTGCTTGACTCTTAAGTCCATCCTCATGTGACTGATAACCCAACAGCTTGGGCGAAGCGTCCCCATCAGACCAGTTCAGACTGCAGTGGCGGAGCTAGAGGGGCCCAGTTTCCACTACACTAGTTTAACGTTCATTTCAAAGTGGTTTCCTAATTATTCATCCTGTGCAATACTGAGATGTGGGTGCATATTTCTGAAAGAGTTTTTTTTCTGTCCCAGTACAACTGCTAATGTTGCGTTAGACTTTTAATTGGATGTTAGCATGAAGCTACGTAGTTATGTTAGCACTCAGTTTTAAGATATCTGGAAACCATTTCATAATTAGTCCTGAGTGGAAGCACTTAGGGACCATACATGAATTTAGTTCATCAACATTTTTGGAGCTGAAAATAAACTATAAAGACGCCCAAAGGTTACCGTTGTATGCATTGCTTAGCACTGACTTAGCTAGCGCAACATGAGCCACCTTCATTTACAAGAGGCTAGCAAGGATGCTAGTGGTTTTAAAGGAACTGTAGCATATAAATGTGGAAAAATATATCCTGTAACTAGTCTGCTTTTGTAGGTTATTATAGAAATGAAGATGTTTCTGACCAAAGCAGACCCCAGACACATCAGCAGCCTGAAAGCTGAAGCTAGTCTACCACCACCACCAGGCAGTAAACATGAACAGATCTCCTACTACCACATCAAGCTCAGCATTCTGCTTCCCAGAACAACCAGTTTACCTTTCTATGGACCTTTTTGATCTTGTTACACATATTTCCACTTGGTGAAGCAGATCATTCATGTAGACATGTTTTATTTCTCATGTTGTTCGAATGTGACCACGGTTAGCGTAGCAGACCCCAACAGACCCCCCTGGCAAAGCGTTGCCAAACCTCTGGCCCCAGGTATAAAAGTCTAGCTCCGCCACGGATTCAGAGTGAAATCATGCCGATCATTTTATCGATCAGCTTATCAGCATCAGTCTTCAGCATATCAGGTTTAGAAACAGGAAACGATCTGTCAGCTGATCAGAAACGATGGTCTTCCATCAGATTGGTAGTCTGACGTTAGTGTGGTCTGAAAAAACCAAACCAATAATCTAAGAAGTTATGACTAGCGTAGCATCAATAAAAAAAATCCTCTGAAAATGTAATAACTTCAGCTGATAATGTAATGATAAATAACTAGGGCTGCATTTCTTAGAAATAAGATTGTTTGCAGTTTTCATTGCAGTTGCTTATATAAAAAAGGTTTAGTGAATTGCTTTTTTGTCATATTGCCATTTCACAGATATGTACTATGCAGCATTTTCTCCTCTTAGTTATGGCTGTGAGAGACAATTCCTGAATTATTTGTTATACAAAATCCTTATTTAGAAATTTTTATTTCTTTAGAAATGTAAATGCATCATTTCATGCCATTGTCTTTGATGGATGTTGCATTGTCAAATGAATTCATCATATTTCTGAACATGTAATTCTGATTTATTTGAAATATTTCTCAAAGAAATTGTTCAAACAATCGAGATTGCATTTAAAACTGGACTGGCACTGTAATGGCACTTAAGTTTGATATGCAATATACTGTAGATAAAGAACTCTAATTTAGATACGTAAAAAGACAATAAAAAACATTATATTAGTGGCCGTTATTACGTTACTGGTAGCTGCAATGGTGGCTTCCCCTGAAGGAGAGGCAGCCATCTTGGCTTTATGTCTAGACTAGTCCCGCTAGAATGGGTCCGAGTGTTTTCATGCCATCCGTAGACAGAATAGATCCTCTACGATATGAAGCTGTGTCTGCACGGAGTTTTATTTGATGTAACTGTTCTGCGTCAGCTGGTCTTTTATTTGCTTAGCGCCACCATTTTGTTTCGCCCTGCAGACATTGGTGGATTACTGAGCAGACACTGACAGGATTTCTGTCGACTTCCTGTCACGTCAAACGGCAGAGATTAAACAACCAGGTAGACAGAAAACAGGAAGCAAAAAAAGTCTCAGTGACATCAAAGAGAAATCACTAGCTTTGTTCCAATTCAGGGTCTGCACACTTCGAAGTGCAGATTTGTCGCCTTCACACTTCATAGTAGCGTAAAGTACTGTCCCGGTTCGGAGGCTTCTTTGAATCCACCCTTCAAATCCGCACTTCGTTTGGCTCCAGATTAGCATGTAACGAAGGCCACAAGCGATGCATCCTTTATGGCCTCTTTTCTTCCAGAAATCATTTTGCGCAAGACAGCAGGGATGAGCAGCAGTTACGTGCCGAGGAGTATATTTGTAAATGTGTATATACACAAAAGTATGAATATATCTGTAAATATATTTAAATTTAAACTTGACTCAGAGGAATTCTTAGCTAGCTTGATCATTCTGCATGCTTCCAGAATGCAGCAACATCAACCTATTTTTATCACCAGACTTTAGTCGTTACTTTGCAGTTTTAAGGTTTTAATAATTAAAAGAAGGTCCGTCGATCCGACACCATGGAGACAGAGAAGCCAGGACGGCAGTAGCATCAACTTGTGGCGACAACAAATTAATTTATTTACCGGCGGCATTTTTTTCTCTAATGTTAACGTTAGCTTGACAGGGTGTGTTCTCATTTTGAGTAAAGCTCGTCTGGGCCGCCTCCTGCACATGTTTTTTTTTTCTATTTAGACCCACAGGTGAATGAAAAGAAATTAAATTTGAAAAATTCTTGCTGCAGTTTCCTTCAATTTTTAAAAATTTTGTGTGCTTGGGAATATGGACAAAAGATGCAGCTGCAAGGCAACGAAGGACTGGAGCTTTATGGGTAATTCTCAAACACTTGGTAGGCCGTCTCATTTCACTAAGGGTAGACGCACCTTCTAAGTGTGCAGACTACATAGGCTACGGAGTGTCCTACGAAGCGTCCTTTGGAGTGTCCTACGTAATCGGCCGACTACGTTGGCTACATACTCTTAAAGAGTGTCCTACGTAATCTGCACACTTCAAAATGTGCCAACTACATCGGCTACAGAGTGTCATACAAAGCATCCTATGGAGTGTCCTACGTAATTGGCTGACTACATAGGCTACGAAGTGTCCTACGTAATCTATGCACTTTGAAGTTCGCCAACTACGTAGGCTACGGACAGTTCTTCGTAGTGTGCAGACCCTGAATGGGGACACAGCTCCTGGAAATGATGATCCAGAGAGTTTGGATCAGTTCTGCCAACAAACCAACCACATAAAAACCGTCTTGCAGAGGTCAGGGACATAAGTCATGCTTTTTTGGGTTTCAGTGTCTGTTCATGTGGAATAATCCGTATGTTTGCCAATTTTTCAATTTGTCATAGAAATACATAACAAAGATGAAATTTCTACATCATCTTCTCCCATGGAAATGTTTTGAAATGTATGAAACGCAGAAGCGAACATCTGGAGCCATGTTTCAATAAGGGCTACTGAGCTGGAAGAGCAGTTTCTACAGACCTGCTCTTCATGTTGGTTTCACTGAATTTCTATTTGATGTGTTTCCTGTTTGAAATCTTTCAGCCACAGTGGAAAAGCCCCTTGAATTGAACCATCTTTGTGTGTTTCTGAGGACTCCGTGTCAGCTTGACACCCTACGTGCACTTTATGGATTGACAATTAGACCAGGAGGATTGAACATTACTTTAGTTTGCAGATTTGGTCATCAAACTGGAAGATGAGTCCAGGCCGGGTTCCCCTCTGACCGGACTTGCAAACTGAAACCATGGTTCATGGCAAATTAGCATGAACTGTAGCATTTATATCACGTGCAGCTGTGCTAACAGAATCCAGCACAACAGACTGGATCTTTAGTGGGATTTTCTGTTTGCTGTAAATTTCATCTCACTAAATGTTTAACCAGTAAATGGAGCCAAAAACCCAAGAAAAACAGGGCCTATCTCAGGAATCTTCTGAAGCTGAATCAGAAAGAACATTTAGATGTATTGATGCTGCTCTATGTATTCTTTCAAAAGTTGTGTAGAAATTTCAGATGAAAACCGGATCAGTCGGTGAGTTTGGATCCCTGGAGGCTGGTTTCTCAGTCTGAGCTGCATGCTTTCCCCGTCATACTCCAGTGTGGACAGTTTCTTCATGTGTCGGGTCATTTTAAGTCAGATCCAACACATTCTCCTCCCAGAAACAAACCAAACGTTACTTTTCTCAGCATCATTGTCTGCTTTGTTTCCTTTTTGGTACTGATTGTTTTACACGCAGCTATGTAGAGTTGTGACCAGCAGAATAATCAGATGCGAGTATGCAGAGGGTCTATGTGTGCTTCTAGTCTTTCACTGCATCATGGAAACAGCAGCTCGTCTGTCAGGTACAGGGTTGTTTGGCCTCTTCCTGTGCAGCTTTGCTAGCAGGCAGCAGGAGGCAGCAGAGTTTCAGGGAGCTCCTGTGTTGGTCTGAAGGTTTAACGTCTTCATTCTCTTTCCATTTAATAACAGCTTTTAAAGCCCATCTATCCGTCTTCAACCCCGTTAGAGCGAATAAGCCGCCTCTGGATTAACCCCCATTTTACACTCATCTGTTGGTAAAGGTTGTAGCTGTCCTAAACTGGTAGGATTCCAGCAACAGAGAGCACGAATCACATTTTCACTGCTGTCTGCTTCGTCTGTACTATGCAAAAGCTTGTCAGGTTCATTGAATGGCTTCAAATTATACCTGATTTATATCAGTTTCACGTCATGAGTACCTTAACAGGTCATTTAATAAACTGTTCTGTGGTTGTGAAAATGTGTCACCAGTGAACCACAAGCCAGCCGTTCATTATCCTCCCAGCTACAGTAACGCTGCGTTAGAATGGGAAGCTGTTAGAGGCGCCCCCTGGCGAGATCCACGCGCCTCAACTTTATTTACAAGTCTGAAATGCTTTATTTACAAGTCTGAAATGCTTTATTTACAAGTCTGAAATGCTTTATTTACAAGTCTGAAAATGTTATTTACAAGTGTGAAAAATGTTTCAGCATCTTTATTTTCTTGCAGACGTTTGATGCATCTTCAGACAGATATGATTTCGCTGTCAGGACATGCTGGTCCCTTTTTAGTGTCCCTTCTTCGAGGGTTAAAGATACCGCCAGCAGCAGTGGTTTACCGCTGGTAAGCAGTGGTTTTCAGCTGGTTAGCAGTGGTATGCAGCTGGTTAGCAGTGGTATGCAGCTGGTTAACCGTTGTTTGCAGCTGGTTAGTAGTGGTATGCAGCTGGTTAACCGTTGTTTGCAGCTGGTTAACAGTGGTTTTTAGCTGGTTAGCAGTGGTTTTCAGCTGGTTAACCGTTGTTTGCAGCTGGTTAGTAGTGGTATGCAGCTGGTTAACCGTTGTTTGCAGCTGGTTAACAGTGGTTTTTAGCTGGTTAGCAGTGGTTTTCAGCTGGTTAACCGTTGTTTGCAGCTGGTTAGCAGTGGTTTTCAGCTGGTTAGCAGTGGTTTTCAGCTGGTTAACTGTTGTTTGCAGCTGGTTAGCAGTGGTTTTCAGCTGGTTAACCGTTGTTTGCAGCTGGTTAGCAGTGGTTTTCAGCTGGTTAGCAGTGGTTTTCAGCTGGTTAACTGTTGTTTGCAGCTGGTTAGCAGTGGTTTTCAGCTGGTTAACCGTTGTTTGCAGCTGGTTAGCAGTGGTTTTCAGCTGGTTAGCAGTGGTTTTCAGCTGGTTAACCGTTGTTTGCAGCTGGTTAGCAGTGGTTTTCAGCTGGTTAGCAGTGGTTTTCAGCTGGTTAACTGTTGTTTGCAGCTGGTTAGCAGTGGTTTTCAGCTGGTTAACCGTTGTTTGCAGCTGGTTAGCAGTGGTTTTCAGCTGGTTAGCAGTGGTTTTCAGCTGGTTAACCATTGTTTGCAGCTGGTTAGTAGTGGTATGCAGCTGGTTAGCAGTGGTTTGCTTATATCTTTATATACTTGTTTAAATAACATGTTTGCTATACTGTGCAGACTAAACTACCCAAAACCGCTATCTTTTACTGAAATCCAACATATCAGACAAGAAGCAGAGGATGGAAACTAGCAGGTTCATCCAGCCGCTCAGACAGAAACTGTTGATCCAGGACATCATCTTAAATCCAGCTCTCCGCTGTCATCTGAAACTAGCCGCTAACTTTGATCTAAAACATTTGTTCTTGTGTACTAGTAGGTCATGTTAACTTGTGGTTTAACCAGCAGCATCGCTCTGCTGAGCAGCGTTCATGAAGCAGACTTGTGCACATTTAGTCAAAATCAGCTTCCAAACCTCAAGAAAGAACAGCTAGCATGCTAGTTTTTGACCTCTCCTCTCTGTCCATCCTCTTCCTCACTTTGACAAGCTTGTTAGTTGTTGTTTCGTTTAGGTGCATCCCTTCTGTTGGATGTTTGCGTCTGTTTTTATTTTGTGTGCAGGGAAGGCTTGTGTGATTTCCTCCATCAGGCTGCAGGACAGACGCTAAAGGCCTGTTTTCATGGCTTCAGCAGGTTAAAACCATTTCTCATGTAGCTTATAAACAGCATCCAGACTGTTGATGTTAACATGACAGACAAATAAAGCAGGTGTTTGTGAGAGAAAACGGCAGACAGAAGAGACAACGGACGGGGTTTAAAGCTAAATGATGCTGGATCAAATTTAATCGTCACTACACTGGAGAGAAAAGAAAAAAGAAAAATAAAGAACTGACAACTGCATAAAATGTATTTAAATGGAATGTTTAGCTTATTATTATTTATCTTTTCTATTTTTGAAACACGTTAAAAAATAAATTTAAAAAAGTTATGCTGTAAAAAAAAAAAAAAAAAAAAAAAGGTTTGATTGTGAATGCTGATTTACTTGACCAACAATCCCCTTTAACTCTGAAAAAAGACAAATTATTACCATGAAAAAAAACTAGCAGGGGATGCGCAGATTCATTCAGTTTAATTAGAAAACCTGAGAAACTTAATAAAAACATTTCAAGTTTATGCTTCGTTTTTGTCCTGTTTTTTCTGTTTTTAAGACAAATTCAACACATTTTCCAGGAAAAGGACGCCAGCGAACCTGTTAGCGAACAGGTTCCATGTGTTCACACAGGAAAACTCACTTTGACCCAGATTGTTGCTAATTTCCTTCTGCAGACGCTGAAACTCACAGCGTTACACACTAACATACAAGCCACGTTTGCAAAAATGTACACTGCAGATTAAAATACTATATACTTGTGTATTCATACACGTATCTATAAAGACACACAAGCCTGTGTACATAAATACTACAGTCGTCCTCAGATGTCTTCGTCCCCTTTCATTCAAGAAAAGGCTGAATTTCTAAGAGTCACTCAGAAAACTGGAGACTGAAAAAGGAACAATACCTAAAAATGTGCTAAATTATAATTTAGTTATATAAGACACTTTATTTCAATTAATTGAGTTAAAGTAAAAAATAAAAAAAAATAAAAAAATTAGTCCTGGACATATAAGAGCATTTTTCTGATGAACAGTGGGAGAAAATACCTGTCAACAGGTGCAGAAGTCTGACTGGGAGGAACAGAAAACACCTGACTGGACTGGAAACATCGTTCAACTAAATATTAGTTTATAACTGAAGGAACATTTATTATTTTACTGAATTTGTTTGCTTTAAAAAAAAAAAATAATAACATCCCCTCTGTAACACCCTGGCAGGAAAAGAAGAGCAGCTGCAGAGAGAGACTGATTTCTCCTCGATGCCGGACTTCATTCCAGCCGCAACTAGACTGTTTAATATCAATCTTTAATTTAATTTATCTTTTTTGTTGTTGTTTTTAAAGTAACTGTTAAAACACCCTGAATTCCCGCCCTGGGATGAATAAAGTATCTATCTATCTATCTATCTATCTATCTATCTATCTATCTATCTATCTATCTATGTCTATCTATCTATCCATCCATCTATCCATCTATCTGTCTATCTCACATACTTACAGCCATATCTACATAAATATAATATAAATATCCACCAACTTATTGCTCATGTTATCACTTTCTTTGTTTTTTTAATATTTTTTCAAAAATATTTTTCGTGCCTCTTTTTGAACATGTTTTTATGCGTTGCTTTAACTCTTCATCCAGATTTTTCCACTAAGTCGCCCCACAGCTCGATATGCACATACTCTTCACTGTTTTTACGTTTCGCTTTTTAAATTATAGCTTTCCCTTTCAATTAAAACTTCCTCCTCTTTCTGTGAACATTCTCTCAATATTTTACTTCACTAATCACTTAAATGAACCAAAACATGACGTTTACTGGAGCAACTCATTTGCATATATTTATAAGTAAAGCCACCTAGTTAGATTTTATTACCCCCCTCCCTCTCTAAACAAGCATGCTGCAGGAACATTTAGCCAGCCTGGTCCAAAGGTTACACGCAGATGCTTCTTATCAGGAACCTGCCGCACCTGTTTACCGGCTACATCAGTTTCTACAGGGAAGTTCAGTCCTTCCTCTTTATTTTAATACTTCTTCCAAAGCTTCTAGAAAAAGACATGTTGGATTAAAATCTGCTCCTGTCAGGCATTAAAAGGAACACCTGGTGTAGTTTGTAAGTCAGTGAGATGTTCAGATGTCCTTCAGGATCATAAAACAGCCTGGCAGGTAATCATTAACCATGACACAGTAAATGGCAGAACGTGGCAGTGATATCTGGAGTTTTTCAGCCTTCACCGCATCCAGGCATCATCTTAGTCAGATAAGACTCCGGCGGGGGCGTCTAAGTGGGTCAACTGGGAATAAACATTCATTCTGGACCGCGGGAGAAGAGCTGGGTCTCAGTTTTAAAATCAGATCAAAGCAAATGGTGTTTATTAAACGTATAACACGTTAAAAAACCAAAAGGAGCAAAGCGCTGAACAGTGTTCAGAAGCAACGGGAAAAGTAACACAATAAACTATTTACAAAACAAATTCAGTAAAACAATAGAAGTAAAGATTAAGAACATCAAAAGGCTTTTAAAAAGTTTTTCATTTAACCTTGAAGATATTTAGAAAAGCTGAGTGTTTGATGGAAAGACTGTCCCAAAGCTTCTGGTGAAGCCTGGCCGTCCAGCTGATTGGCAGATCTACAGGATCTGGTTCTGCTAAAAGCGCCGAGGAGTTCTGCGATGTCGTGAGAAGCTACACCTTTAGGAGCTTTCAGAGCAGGAACTGGAAGCAATGCGATGACGTGGACAAGAGGACGTTGGTTCAGCTGCAGATGAGACGGACCAGACGAGGAAACAAATAACACGTTGCAAAAGTCCAGCCTCGAGGATTATAACAGGTTTTGTGTGGTTAGACAGATTGGCTATTTAACTGAAAAAAATGCTAATTTTGAGTTAAAAATGTCCCCAATATTCTTGACCCAAACTGACAGAAGTGACCAAAAGCCTCGTCTTCGTGCAGCAGCAGACGATTTACTATCCGGCTTTTAACATCAAGGCTCTGCAGCAGCTCATCTATCTGGTTGTGCGTTTTCCAGACTGAAAGGGAGAAACAGCTGCATATCATCAGCATAGCGATGAAACTTTGTGGTTTCTAACGTAGCAGCATGTAAAGGTGGACCTGAACGTGAGCCTTTATGGTTTCCAGAGTCGAGACGATGAGAAGTTATCAACGACTCAACCGGGTCAACAGTTATGATGCTACAACTAAAGGATTTCATTTAAACTGTTTACTTCCTCTTCTTGTTTGGCAACCACACTAAACCTGATTATATGCATGTCGTGTGAAGGTTTATTGTTATAAATTCTATCTCATTAATCTACTTCTCAGATTTCTGGATATTTATATCTGCTACATCTGCTTCAGATTCCTCCTTCTGGAAACAAATTACTTTATAGTTAGGCCTGTCCTGGTGACCCTCCTCCTTCCCATTAGCTCTGCTGCTATTAGCTAAAGGAGACGTCCCATGATGCACTGGGCTCCTCTGCTGTCTTTACTCTCCATGTAAAATATTTGACATTGTTTCCGAGCAGGGAACCCTGGCTTGGAGGAGTTACGGTGATTTTTTGTCCCCACTGTCTCCACCTGCAGCTCAGGATGGAGGACGAATCGCAGCGCAGACGTGATGATATTCGTTGGTTTCCAAAGCGAGGCAGATACGTCCATGGAGCGGTGAACAGTTATGATATTTAATAGCTCTTACAAATTGGCACAATACAAATTAAGTTGAACATTATTTGATCAGCATTACAGAAATACATGATTTTGCTAATAATTTAATCAGGAACGACATTCAGATGCAAAACTGTTTTATCAATAAATCACATTTTATCACAAAGTTCAATCACATAAACCCGCACGCAGATCAGAAAGACGCCAAATAAAAACTTCCTTAAAGCTACAGTAGGTAATGTTCCTCAGAGACATGTTCCTCTGGATGAAGTGTTTCCTCGTCCTGATAGTAGTCTATACATTCTGTAATCATGAACAATAAGAAATATAGTTAGACCCCTCAGTTTACTGTAAATCTGTAAAAACTCTGACCAATCCAAACGTTCCGACCCAAATGGAGTTGTTCATTTCTTATATTCCGTAGCTTCTTCTCCCGGCTCCCCTCCTCCCCCTCCAGCAGAACATACCTGATAGCCACACCCTGCATATAAACAGCTTGTTAGGATGAAAATACAAAGTAGTGAAGGAGAAACTCGGAAGGCAAACATGGCTGGGAAAATGCAGGAAGGATTTCCCGACCCGGCTCGGTTTATTTGCCTCCTCCTGCTAAACAGCCGAGAAAGCGAAAATCGTTGGTGGAAAAAGCTGCGAATAAAAAAGCCTCAGATCACGCAAGGAGCAGAACCAGAGGGGGAGGAGCCAAGACAGGAGGAGGAGCCATGACAAGGGGAAGGGCCACTTTCTGATCTTGCTAGCTCCCTACCATTACCTACCCCAGCTTTAAATGACATGTTGATGTAAGTGCAGCGCTGTCACAACATTGAAAGTCCCACGTCACGCTACTTTGGGTGACGGCTGTTCCTTCCCACCTTGTCATTCACGGCTTCGAGTGGAAAAGTCACATCACGTTCCACGTGTTCATATAAAACAACTTCATGTATTTCTTCATGTCTTCTTGCCTTTACAAACTGCTGAGTCCATCCTGAGCTGGCAGTGTGCACGCTGAATGCAGTCAATACAATCCGCTCACACTGCACACACACCCACACCCACACACACCCACACACACACACACACACACACACACACACACACACACACACACACACACACACACACACACAATCTACAAGTGCAATAAAACACACGCTGCAGTGAAAACCTGAGACCTTTCAGCCAGTTGGCCTCTGCTGGACGTCGTACGTCGTTCGACTCTGGAGGGAAGAAAAACACGGAAACATTGGGATTAATGTCACTGATGGGACATTCATCAGCCAGAGAGAGTCTCATTAACGCTGGGGGAGGAGTCTCATTAACACTGGGGGAGAGTCTCATTAACACTGGGGGAGAGTCTCATTCACACTGGGGGAGAGTATCATTAACGCTGGGGAAGAGTCTCATTAACACTGGGGGAGGAGTCTCATTAACACTGGGGGAGGAGTCTCATTAACACTGGGGGAGAGTCTCATTAACACTGGGGAAGAGTCTCATTAACACTGGGGAAGAGTCTCATTAACGCTGGGGGAGAGTCTCATTAACGCTGGGGGAGGAGTCTCATTCAAACTGGGGGAGAGTCTCATTAACACTGGGGGAGAGTCTCATTAACACTGGGGGAGAGTCTCATTCACACTGGGGGAGAGTCTCATTAACACTGGGGGAGAGTCTCATTAACACTGGGGGAGGAGTCTCATTAACACTGGGGGGGAGTCTCATTCACACTGGGGGAGAGTCTCATTAACACTGGGGAAGAGTCTCATTAACACTGGGGGAGAGTCTCATTAACACTGGGGAAGAGTCTCATTAACACTGGGGAAGAGTCTCATTGACACTGGGGGAGGAGTCTCATTAACACTGGGGGAGGAGTCTCATTAACACTGGGGGAGAGTCTCATTAACACTGGGGGAGATTCTCATTCACACTGGGGGAGAGTCTCATTAACACTGGGGAAGAGTCTCATTAACGCTGGGGGAGAGTCTCATTAACGCTGGGGGAGGAGTCTCATTAACACTGGGGGAGAGTCTCATTCACACTGGGGGAGAGTCTCATTAACACTGGGGAAGAGTCTCATTAACGCTGGGGGAGGAGTCTCATTAACACTGGGGGAGAGTCTCATTAACACTGGGGGAGATTCTCATTCACACTGGGGGAGAGTCTCATTAACGCTG
Organism: Telmatherina bonti; assembly: GCF_933228915.1. NCBI lineage: Eukaryota > Metazoa > Chordata > Actinopteri > Atheriniformes > Telmatherinidae > Telmatherina > Telmatherina bonti. The sequence goes on along the minus strand of NC_136612.1, from coordinate 7,225,928 downwards.
GGGAAGAGTCTCATTAACGCTGGGGGAGAGTCTCATTAACGCTGGGGGAGGAGTCTCATTAACACTGGGGGAGAGTCTCATTCACACTGGGGGAGGAGTCTCATTAACACTGGGGGAGATTCTCATTCACACTGGGGGAGAGTCTCATTAACACTGGGGAAGAGTCTCATTAACGCTGGGGGAGAGTCTCATTAACGCTGGGGGAGGAGTCTCATTAACACTGGGGGAGAGTCTCATTCACACTGGGGAAGAGTCTCATTAACGCTGGGGGAGAGTCTCATTAACGCTGGGGGAGGAGTCTCATTAACGCTGGGGGAGAGTCTCATTCAAACTGGGGGAGAGTCTCATTAACACTGGGGGAGATTCTCATTCACACTGGGGGAGAGTCTCATTAACACTGGGGAAGAGTCTCATTAACGCTGGGGGAGAGTCTCGTTAACGCTGGGGGAGGAGTCTCATTAACGCTGGGGGAGAGTCTCATTAACACTGGGGAAGAGTCTCATTAACACTGGGGAAGAGTCTCATTAACGCTGGGGGAGGAGTCTCATTAACACTGGGGGAGAGTCTCATTAACACTGGGGAAGAATCTCATTCACACTGGGGGAGAGTCTCATTAACACTGGGGGAGGAGTCTCATTAACGCTGGGGGAGGAGTCTCATTAACACTGGGGAAGAGTCTCATTAACACTGGGGGAGAGTCTCATTAACACTGGGGGAGGAGTCTCATTAACGCTGGGGGAGGAGTCTCATTAACACTGGGGAAGAGTCTCATTCAAACTGGGGGAGAGTCTCATTAACACTGGGGGAGAGTCTCATTAACGCTGGGGGAGGAGTCTCATTAACACTGGGGAAGAGTCTCATTAACACTGGGGGAGAGTCTCATTAACACTGGGGGAGAGTCTCATTAACACTGGGGAAGAGTCTCATTAACACTGGGGGAGGAGTCTCATTAACACTGGGGGAGATTCTCATTAACGCTGGGGAAGAGTCTCATTAACACTGGGGAAGAGTCTCATTCAAACTGGGGGAGAGTCTCATTAACACTGGGGGAGAGTCTCATTAACGCTGGGGGAGGAGTCTCATTAACACTGGGGAAGAGTCTCATTAACACTGGGGGAGAGTCTCATTAACACTGGGGGAGAGTCTCATTAACACTGGGGAAGAGTCTCATTAACACTGGGGGAGGAGTCTCATTAACACTGGGGGAGATTCTCATTAACGCTGGGGAAGAGTCTCATTAACACTGGGGGAGAGTCTCATTAACGCTGGGGGAGGAGTCTCATTAACGCTGGGAAAGAGTCTCATTAACACTGGGGGAGAAGTCTCATTAACACTGGGGGAGGAGTCTCATTCACACTGGGGAAGAGTGTCATTAACACTGGGGAAGAGTCTCATTAACACTGGGGAAGAGTCTCATTAACACTGGGGGAGGAGTCTCATTAACACTGGGGAAGAGTCTCATTAACACTGGGGAAGAGTCTCATTAACACTGGGGGAGGAGTCTCATTAACACTGGGGAAGAGTCTCATTAACGCTGGGGGAGGAGTCTCATTAACACTGGGGAAGAGTCTCATTAACACTGGGGAAGAGTCTCATTAACACTGGGGGAGAGTCTCATTAACACTGGGAGAGAGTCTCATTAACACTGGGGGAGAGTCTAATTAACACTGGGGGAGAGTCTCATTAACACTGGGGGAGATTCTCATTAACGCTGGGGAAGAGTCTCATTAACACTGGGGAAGAGTCTCATTCAAACTGGGGGAGAGTCTCATTAACACTGGGGGAGAGTCTCATTAACGCTGGGGGAGGAGTCTCATTAACACTGGGGAAGAGTCTCATTAACACTGGGGGAGAGTCTCATTAACACTGGGGGAGAGTCTCATTAACACTGGGGAAGAGTCTCATTAACACTGGGGGAGGAGTCTCATTAACACTGGGGGAGATTCTCATTAACGCTGGGGAAGAGTCTCATTAACACTGGGGGAGAGTCTCATTAACGCTGGGGGAGGAGTCTCATTAAAACTGGGGGAGGAGTCTCATTAACACTGGGGAAGAGTCTCATTAACACTGGGGAAGAGTCTCATTAACACTGGGGGAGAGTCTCATTAACACTGGGGAAGAGTCTCATTAACACTGGGGGAGGAGTCTCATTAACACTGGGGGAGGAGTCTCATTAACACTGGGGGAGAGTCTCATTAACGCTGGGGGAGAGTCTCATTAACACTGGGGAAGAGTCTCATTCACACTGGGGAAGAGTCTCATTAACACTGGGGAGAGTCCCATTAACACTGGGGACGAGTCTCATTAACGCTGGGGGAGGAGTCTCATTAACACTGGGGGAGGAGTCTCATTAACGCTGGGGAAGAGTCTCATTAACACTGGGGGAGAGTCTCATTAACACTGGGGAAGAGTCTCATTAACGCTGGGAAAGAGTCTCATTAACACTGGGGGAGGAGTCTCATTAACACTGGGGAAGAGTCTCATTAACGCTGGGAAAGAGTCTCATTAACACTGGGGGAGAAGTCTCATTAACACTGGGGGAGGAGTCTCATTCACACTGGGGAAGAGTGTCATTAACACTGGGGAAGAGTCTCATTAACACTGGGGAAGAGTCTCATTAACACTGGGGGAGGAGTCTCATTAACACTGGGGAAGAGTCTCATTAACACTGGGGAAGAGTCTCATTAACACTGGGGGAGGAGTCTCATTAACACTGGGGAAGAGTCTCATTAACGCTGGGGGAGGAGTCTCATTAACACTGGGGGAGAGTCTCATTAACACTGGGGAAGAGTCTCATTAACACTGGGGGAGGAGTCTCATTAACACTGGGGGAGGAGTCTCATTAACACTGGGGGAGAGTCTCATTAACGCTGGGGGAGGGTCTCATTAACACTGGGGGAGAGTCTCATTAACACTGGGGAAGAGTCTCATTAACACTGGGGGAGGAGTCTCATTAACACTGGGGGAGGAGTCTCATTAACACTGGGGGAGAGTCTCATTAACGCTGGGGGAGAGTCTCATTAACACTGGGGAAGAGTCTCATTCACACTGGGGAAGAGTCTCATTAACACTGGGGAGAGTCCCATTAACACTGGGGACGAGTCTCATTAACGCTGGGGGAGGAGTCTCATTAACACTGGGGGAGGAGTCTCATTAACACTGGGGAAGAGTCTCATTAACACTGGGGGAGAGTCTCATTAACACTGGGGAAGAGTCTCATTAACGCTGGGAAAGAGTCTCATTAACACTGGGGGAGGAGTCTCATTAACACTGGGGAAGAGTCTCATTAACGCTGGGAAAGAGTCTCGTTAACACTGGGGGAGAAGTCTCATTAACACTGGGGGAGGAGTCTCATTCACACTGGGGAAGAGTGTCATTAACACTGGGGAAGAGTCTCATTAACACTGGGGAAGAGTCTCATTAACACTGGGGGAGGAGTCTCATTAACACTGGGGAAGAGTCTCATTAACACTGGGGAAGAGTCTCATTAACACTGGGGGAGGAGTCTCATTAACACTGGGGAAGAGTCTCATTAACGCTGGGGGAGGAGTCTCATTAACACTGGGGAAGAGTCTCATTAACACTGGGGAAGAGTCTCATTAACACTGGGGGAGAGTCTCATTAACACTGGGAGAGAGTCTCATTAACACTGGGGGAGAGTCTAATTAACACTGGGGGAGAGTCTCATTAACACTGGGGGAGATTCTCATTAACGCTGGGGAAGAGTCTCATTAACACTGGGGAAGAGTCTCATTCAAACTGGGGGAGAGTCTCATTAACACTGGGGGAGAGTCTCATTAACGCTGGGGGAGGAGTCTCATTAACACTGGGGAAGAGTCTCATTAACACTGGGGGAGAGTCTCATTAACACTGGGGAAGAGTCTCATTAACACTGGGGAAGAGTCTCATTAACACTGGGGGAGGAGTCTCATTAACACTGGGGGAGATTCTCATTAACGCTGGGGAAGAGTCTCATTAACACTGGGGGAGAGTCTCATTAACGCTGGGGGAGGAGTCTCATTAAAACTGGGGGAGGAGTCTCATTAACACTGGGGAAGAGTCTCATTAACACTGGGGAAGAGTCTCATTAACACTGGGGGAGAGTCTCATTAACACTGGGGAAGAGTCTCATTAACACTGGGGGAGGAGTCTCATTAACACTGGGGGAGGAGTCTCATTAACACTGGGGGAGAGTCTCATTAACGCTGGGGGAGGAGTCTCATTAACACTGGGGAAGAGTCTCATTAACACTGGGGAAGAGTCTCATTAACACTGGGGGAGGAGTCTCATTAACACTGGGGAAGAGTCTCATTAACGCTGGGGGAGGAGTCTCATTAACACTGGGGGAGAGTCTCATTAACACTGGGGAAGAGTCTCATTAACACTGGGGGAGGAGTCTCATTAACACTGGGGGAGGAGTCTCATTAACACTGGGGGAGAGTCTCATTAACGCTGGGGAAGAGTCTCATTCACACTGGGGAAGAGTCTCATTAACACTGGGGAGAGTCCCATTAACACTGGGGACGAGTCTCATTAACGCTGGGGGAGGAGTCTCATTAACACTGGGGGAGGAGTCTCATTAACACTGGGGAAGAGTCTCATTAACACTGGGGGAGAGTCTCATTAACACTGGGGAAGAGTCTCATTAACGCTGGGAAAGAGTCTCATTAACACTGGGGGAGGAGTCTCATTAACACTGGGGAAGAGTCTCATTAACGCTGGGAAAGAGTCTCATTAACACTGGGGGAGAAGTCTCATTAACACTGGGGGAGGAGTCTCATTCACACTGGGGAAGAGTGTCATTAACACTGGGGAAGAGTCTCATTAACACTGGGGAAGAGTCTCATTAACACTGGGGGAGATTCTCATTCACACTGGGGGAGAGTCTCATTAACACTGGGGAAGAGTCTCATTAACGCTGGGGGAGAGTCTCATTAACACTGGGGGAGATTCTCATTCACACTGGGGGAGAGTCTCATTAACGCTGGGGAAGAGTCTCATTAACGCTGGGGGAGAGTCTCATTAACGCTGGGGGAGGAGTCTCATTAACACTGGGGGAGAGTCTCATTCACACTGGGGGAGGAGTCTCATTAACACTGGGGGAGATTCTCATTCACACTGGGGGAGAGTCTCATTAACACTGGGGAAGAGTCTCATTAACGCTGGGGGAGAGTCTCATTAACGCTGGGGGAGGAGTCTCATTAACACTGGGGGAGAGTCTCATTCACACTGGGGAAGAGTCTCATTAACGCTGGGGGAGAGTCTCATTAACGCTGGGGGAGGAGTCTCATTAACGCTGGGGGAGAGTCTCATTCAAACTGGGGGAGAGTCTCATTAACACTGGGGGAGATTCTCATTCACACTGGGGGAGAGTCTCATTAACACTGGGGAAGAGTCTCATTAACGCTGGGGGAGAGTCTCGTTAACGCTGGGGGAGGAGTCTCATTAACGCTGGGGGAGAGTCTCATTAACACTGGGGAAGAGTCTCATTAACACTGGGGAAGAGTCTCATTAACGCTGGGGGAGGAGTCTCATTAACACTGGGGGAGAGTCTCATTAACACTGGGGAAGAATCTCATTCACACTGGGGGAGAGTCTCATTAACACTGGGGGAGGAGTCTCATTAACGCTGGGGGAGGAGTCTCATTAACACTGGGGAAGAGTCTCATTAACACTGGGGGAGAGTCTCATTAACACTGGGGGAGGAGTCTCATTAACGCTGGGGGAGGAGTCTCATTAACACTGGGGAAGAGTCTCATTCAAACTGGGGGAGAGTCTCATTAACACTGGGGGAGAGTCTCATTAACGCTGGGGGAGGAGTCTCATTAACACTGGGGAAGAGTCTCATTAACACTGGGGGAGAGTCTCATTAACACTGGGGGAGAGTCTCATTAACACTGGGGAAGAGTCTCATTAACACTGGGGGAGGAGTCTCATTAACACTGGGGGAGATTCTCATTAACGCTGGGGAAGAGTCTCATTAACACTGGGGAAGAGTCTCATTCAAACTGGGGGAGAGTCTCATTAACACTGGGGGAGAGTCTCATTAACGCTGGGGGAGGAGTCTCATTAACACTGGGGAAGAGTCTCATTAACACTGGGGGAGAGTCTCATTAACACTGGGGGAGAGTCTCATTAACACTGGGGAAGAGTCTCATTAACACTGGGGGAGGAGTCTCATTAACACTGGGGGAGATTCTCATTAACGCTGGGGAAGAGTCTCATTAACACTGGGGGAGAGTCTCATTAACGCTGGGGGAGGAGTCTCATTAACGCTGGGAAAGAGTCTCATTAACACTGGGGGAGAAGTCTCATTAACACTGGGGGAGGAGTCTCATTCACACTGGGGAAGAGTGTCATTAACACTGGGGAAGAGTCTCATTAACACTGGGGAAGAGTCTCATTAACACTGGGGGAGGAGTCTCATTAACACTGGGGAAGAGTCTCATTAACACTGGGGAAGAGTCTCATTAACACTGGGGGAGGAGTCTCATTAACACTGGGGAAGAGTCTCATTAACGCTGGGGGAGGAGTCTCATTAACACTGGGGAAGAGTCTCATTAACACTGGGGAAGAGTCTCATTAACACTGGGGGAGAGTCTCATTAACACTGGGAGAGAGTCTCATTAACACTGGGGGAGAGTCTAATTAACACTGGGGGAGAGTCTCATTAACACTGGGGGAGATTCTCATTAACGCTGGGGAAGAGTCTCATTAACACTGGGGAAGAGTCTCATTCAAACTGGGGGAGAGTCTCATTAACACTGGGGGAGAGTCTCATTAACGCTGGGGGAGGAGTCTCATTAACACTGGGGAAGAGTCTCATTAACACTGGGGGAGAGTCTCATTAACACTGGGGGAGAGTCTCATTAACACTGGGGAAGAGTCTCATTAACACTGGGGGAGGAGTCTCATTAACACTGGGGGAGATTCTCATTAACGCTGGGGAAGAGTCTCATTAACACTGGGGGAGAGTCTCATTAACGCTGGGGGAGGAGTCTCATTAAAACTGGGGGAGGAGTCTCATTAACACTGGGGAAGAGTCTCATTAACACTGGGGAAGAGTCTCATTAACACTGGGGGAGAGTCTCATTAACACTGGGGAAGAGTCTCATTAACACTGGGGGAGGAGTCTCATTAACACTGGGGGAGGAGTCTCATTAACACTGGGGGAGAGTCTCATTAACGCTGGGGGAGAGTCTCATTAACACTGGGGAAGAGTCTCATTCACACTGGGGAAGAGTCTCATTAACACTGGGGAGAGTCCCATTAACACTGGGGACGAGTCTCATTAACGCTGGGGGAGGAGTCTCATTAACACTGGGGGAGGAGTCTCATTAACGCTGGGGAAGAGTCTCATTAACACTGGGGGAGAGTCTCATTAACACTGGGGAAGAGTCTCATTAACGCTGGGAAAGAGTCTCATTAACACTGGGGGAGGAGTCTCATTAACACTGGGGAAGAGTCTCATTAACGCTGGGAAAGAGTCTCATTAACACTGGGGGAGAAGTCTCATTAACACTGGGGGAGGAGTCTCATTCACACTGGGGAAGAGTGTCATTAACACTGGGGAAGAGTCTCATTAACACTGGGGAAGAGTCTCATTAACACTGGGGGAGGAGTCTCATTAACACTGGGGAAGAGTCTCATTAACACTGGGGAAGAGTCTCATTAACACTGGGGGAGGAGTCTCATTAACACTGGGGAAGAGTCTCATTAACGCTGGGGGAGGAGTCTCATTAACACTGGGGGAGAGTCTCATTAACACTGGGGAAGAGTCTCATTAACACTGGGGGAGGAGTCTCATTAACACTGGGGGAGGAGTCTCATTAACACTGGGGGAGAGTCTCATTAACGCTGGGGGAGGGTCTCATTAACACTGGGGGAGAGTCTCATTAACACTGGGGAAGAGTCTCATTAACACTGGGGGAGGAGTCTCATTAACACTGGGGGAGGAGTCTCATTAACACTGGGGGAGAGTCTCATTAACGCTGGGGGAGAGTCTCATTAACACTGGGGAAGAGTCTCATTCACACTGGGGAAGAGTCTCATTAACACTGGGGAGAGTCCCATTAACACTGGGGACGAGTCTCATTAACGCTGGGGGAGGAGTCTCATTAACACTGGGGGAGGAGTCTCATTAACACTGGGGAAGAGTCTCATTAACACTGGGGGAGAGTCTCATTAACACTGGGGAAGAGTCTCATTAACGCTGGGAAAGAGTCTCATTAACACTGGGGGAGGAGTCTCATTAACACTGGGGAAGAGTCTCATTAACGCTGGGAAAGAGTCTCGTTAACACTGGGGGAGAAGTCTCATTAACACTGGGGGAGGAGTCTCATTCACACTGGGGAAGAGTGTCATTAACACTGGGGAAGAGTCTCATTAACACTGGGGAAGAGTCTCATTAACACTGGGGGAGGAGTCTCATTAACACTGGGGAAGAGTCTCATTAACACTGGGGAAGAGTCTCATTAACACTGGGGGAGGAGTCTCATTAACACTGGGGAAGAGTCTCATTAACGCTGGGGGAGGAGTCTCATTAACACTGGGGAAGAGTCTCATTAACACTGGGGAAGAGTCTCATTAACACTGGGGGAGAGTCTCATTAACACTGGGAGAGAGTCTCATTAACACTGGGGGAGAGTCTAATTAACACTGGGGGAGAGTCTCATTAACACTGGGGGAGATTCTCATTAACGCTGGGGAAGAGTCTCATTAACACTGGGGAAGAGTCTCATTCAAACTGGGGGAGAGTCTCATTAACACTGGGGGAGAGTCTCATTAACGCTGGGGGAGGAGTCTCATTAACACTGGGGAAGAGTCTCATTAACACTGGGGGAGAGTCTCATTAACACTGGGGGAGAGTCTCATTAACACTGGGGAAGAGTCTCATTAACACTGGGGGAGGAGTCTCATTAACACTGGGGGAGATTCTCATTAACGCTGGGGAAGAGTCTCATTAACACTGGGGGAGAGTCTCATTAACGCTGGGGGAGGAGTCTCATTAAAACTGGGGGAGGAGTCTCATTAACACTGGGGAAGAGTCTCATTAACACTGGGGAAGAGTCTCATTAACACTGGGGGAGAGTCTCATTAACACTGGGGAAGAGTCTCATTAACACTGGGGGAGGAGTCTCATTAACACTGGGGGAGGAGTCTCATTAACACTGGGGGAGAGTCTCATTAACGCTGGGGGAGGAGTCTCATTAACACTGGGGAAGAGTCTCATTAACACTGGGGAAGAGTCTCATTAACACTGGGGGAGGAGTCTCATTAACACTGGGGAAGAGTCTCATTAACGCTGGGGGAGGAGTCTCATTAACACTGGGGGAGAGTCTCATTAACACTGGGGAAGAGTCTCATTAACACTGGGGGAGGAGTCTCATTAACACTGGGGGAGGAGTCTCATTAACACTGGGGGAGAGTCTCATTAACGCTGGGGAAGAGTCTCATTCACACTGGGGAAGAGTCTCATTAACACTGGGGAGAGTCCCATTAACACTGGGGACGAGTCTCATTAACGCTGGGGGAGGAGTCTCATTAACACTGGGGGAGGAGTCTCATTAACACTGGGGAAGAGTCTCATTAACACTGGGGGAGAGTCTCATTAACACTGGGGAAGAGTCTCATTAACGCTGGGAAAGAGTCTCATTAACACTGGGGGAGGAGTCTCATTAACACTGGGGAAGAGTCTCATTAACGCTGGGAAAGAGTCTCATTAACACTGGGGGAGAAGTCTCATTAACACTGGGGGAGGAGTCTCATTCACACTGGGGAAGAGTGTCATTAACACTGGGGAAGAGTCTCATTAACACTGGGGAAGAGTCTCATTAACACTGGGGGAGGAGTCTCATTAACACTGGGGAAGAGTCTCATTAACACTGGGGAAGAGTCTCATTAACACTGGGGGAGGAGTCTCATTAACACTGGGGAAGAGTCTCATTAACGCTGGGGGAGGAGTCTCATTAACACTGGGGAAGAGTCTCATTAACACTGGGGAAGAGTCTCATTAACACTGGGGGAGAGTCTCATTAACACTGGGAGAGAGTCTCATTAACACTGGGGGAGAGTCTAATTAACACTGGGGGAGAGTCTCATTAACACTGGGGGAGATTCTCATTAACGCTGGGGAAGAGTCTCATTAACACTGGGGAAGAGTCTCATTCAAACTGGGGGAGAGTCTCATTAACACTGGGGGAGAGTCTCATTAACGCTGGGGGAGGAGTCTCATTAACACTGGGGAAGAGTCTCATTAACACTGGGGGAGAGTCTCATTAACACTGGGGGAGAGTCTCATTAACACTGGGGAAGAGTCTCATTAACACTGGGGGAGGAGTCTCATTAACACTGGGGGAGATTCTCATTAACGCTGGGGAAGAGTCTCATTAACACTGGGGGAGAGTCTCATTAACGCTGGGGGAGGAGTCTCATTAAAACTGGGGGAGGAGTCTCATTAACACTGGGGAAGAGTCTCATTAACACTGGGGAAGAGTCTCATTAACACTGGGGGAGAGTCTCATTAACACTGGGGAAGAGTCTCATTAACACTGGGGGAGGAGTCTCATTAACACTGGGGGAGGAGTCTCATTAACACTGGGGGAGAGTCTCATTAACGCTGGGGGAGAGTCTCATTAACACTGGGGAAGAGTCTCATTCACACTGGGGAAGAGTCTCATTAACACTGGGGAGAGTCCCATTAACACTGGGGACGAGTCTCATTAACGCTGGGGGAGGAGTCTCATTAACACTGGGGGAGGAGTCTCATTAACACTGGGGAAGAGTCTCATTAACACTGGGGGAGAGTCTCATTAACACTGGGGAAGAGTCTCATTAACGCTGGGAAAGAGTCTCATTAACACTGGGGGAGGAGTCTCATTAACACTGGGGAAGAGTCTCATTAACGCTGGGAAAGAGTCTCATTAACACTGGGGGAGAAGTCTCATTAACACTGGGGGAGGAGTCTCATTCACACTGGGGAAGAGTGTCATTAACACTGGGGAAGAGTCTCATTAACACTGGGGAAGAGTCTCATTAACACTGGGGGAGGAGTCTCATTAACACTGGGGAAGAGTCTCATTAACACTGGGGAAGAGTCTCATTAACACTGGGGGAGGAGTCTCATTAACACTGGGGAAGAGTCTCATTAACGCTGGGGGAGGAGTCTCATTAACACTGGGGAAGAGTCTCATTAACACTGGGGAAGAGTCTCATTAACACTGGGGGAGAGTCTCATTAACACTGGGAGAGAGTCTCATTAACACTGGGGGAGAGTCTAATTAACACTGGGGGAGAGTCTCATTAACACTGGGGAAGAGTCTCATTAACACTGGGGAAGAGTCTCATTAACACTGGGGGAGAGTCTCATTAACACTGGGAGAGAGTCTCATTAACGCTGGGGAAGAGTCTCATTAACACTGGGGAAGAGTCTCATTAACACTGGGGAAGAGTCTCATTAACGCTGGGGAAGAGTCTCATTAACACTGGGGAAGAGTCTCATTAACACTGGGGAAGAGTCTCATTAACACTGGGGGAGAGTCTCATTAACACTGGGGGAGAGTCTCATTAACACCGGGGGAGAGTCTCATTAACACTGGGAGAGAGTCTCATTAACGCTGGGGAAGAGTCTCATTAACACTGGGGGAGATTCTCATTAACACTGGGGGAGAGTCTCATTAACACTGGGGGAGAGTCTCATTAACACTGGGGGAGAGTCTCTGAGCACTAGTTAATGGTTAACCAGCGATAAGACCAGTTTACTGCGACCAGTTACAGGAACCACAGAAACTTTCTCCCTATCAGTGTTATGAAGCGAAGCTGCAGAAAACGTTACATGGAAGCAGCAGATGCACGGTGTTGACATAGCTACGGTTGCCGTTAGATACGGTGCATGACAACCATTTCTGTTGTAGTTTCACACTGATCAGCATCAGAAGTAAAACCTGTGTTCGTACATGTTTGGTAGATTTCACTACATTCTCGTGTTTGATACATTAAAACATGTATTACACTACATTACACATATTAGAAACACATTTTATTTCCTCAAAGTCTTCATTTCTCCAAGACTTTGGAGAAAAGTTCATTTCTTTTGTTTAGTTTTAAATTGTGTTTTTTGTTTGTTTAGTTTAGTCTAATTAGACCCTCATTTTAATTTTTATAAATCTATTTTTTAAAGCTTTTATTTGTGTTACCTGAACACATAGAAGCAGCTCCCCTTGTTCTGGTCCTGATGGAGGTTTTCCTTCCTGGTTCTGGTCCTGATGGAGGTTTTCCTTCCTGGTTCTGGTCCTGATGGAGGTTTTCCTTCCTGGTTCTGGTCCTGATGGAGGTTTTCCTTCCTGGTCCTGGTCCTGATGGAGGTTTTTCCTTTCCCTCCAGGTTCTGGTCCTGATGGAGGTTTTCTCTCCTGGTTCTGGTCCTGATGGAGGTTTTCCTTCCTGGTCCTGGTCCTGATGGAGGTTTTTCCTTTCCCTCCAGGTTCTGGTCCTGATGGAGGTTTTCTCTCCTGGTTCTGGTCCTGATGGAGGTTTTCCTTCCTGGTCCTGATGGAGGTCTTCCTTTCTGGTTCTGGTCCTGATGGAGGTCTTCCTTTCTGGTTCTGGTCCTGATGGAGGTTTTCTCTCCTGGTTCTGGTCCTGATGGAGGTTTTTCCTTTCCCTCCAGGTTCTGGTCCTGATGGAGGTTTTCTCTCCTGGTTCTGGTCCTGATGGAGGTTTTCCCTCCAGGTTCTGGTCCTGATGGAGGTCTTCCTTTCTGGTTCTGGTCCTGATGGAGGTTTTTCCTTTCCCTCCAGGTTCTGGTCCTGATGGAGGTTTTTCCTTTCCCTCCTGGTTCTGGTCCTGATGGAGGTTTTCCCTCCAGGTTCTGGTCCTGATGGAGGTCTTCCTTTCTGGTTCTGGTCCTGATGGAGGTTTTTCCTTTCCCTCCAGGTTCTGGTCCTGATGGAGGTTTTTCCTTTCCCTCCAGGTTCTGGTCCTGATGGAGGTTTTCTCTCCTGGTTCTGGTCCTGATGGAGGTTTTTCCTTTCCCTCCAGGTTCTGGTCCTGATGGAGGTTTTCTCTCCTGGTTCTGGTCCTGATGGAGGTTTTCCCTCCAGGTTCTGGTCCTGATGGAGGTTTTCTCTCCTGGTTCTGGTCCTGATGGAGGTTTTCCTTCCTGGTTCTGGTCCTGATGGAGGTTTTCTCTCCTGGTTCTGGTCCTGATGGAGGTTTTCCCTCCTGGTTCTGGTTCTGATGGAGGTTTTCCCTCCTGGTTCTGGTCCTGATGGAGGTTTTTCCTTTCCCTCCAGGTTCTGGTCCTGATGGAGGTTTTCTCTCCTGGTTCTGGTCCTGATGGAGGTTTTCCTTCCTGGTTCTGGTTCTGATGGAGGTTTTCCCTCCTGGTTCTGGTCCTGATGGATCCGTCCTGGTGTTATTTTGTCTAGGCTTTTCAGTCTACATCCCATCTCCTTCTCTTCCGTTCCTCCTGCTGGGAACCATCACACCATAGCAGCATGTCGGCCTGATTTGCTGAAGACTCATTCAGAGCAGGTTACATCTTCTCATGGTGACACCTCCATCATCGTCCAGGCTGGGCAGAAACCTTCCGTCCACTCCAGGACGCAGCAGGTGTGTCGGGGTTTGGTCAGCAGTGAAGAGGAGGTTCAGGTTTCAGCCATCTTTATGTTTTCATCTAATTTAATCTGCTTTCTGGACTGAATGCAGCACATTTTAAACCAAAAACACGCTAAAGTCTGCGACTCAACTGTTTCTGCGATCATCTTATTTACCATGTTTAGTGTGTGTGTGTGTGTGTGTGTGTGTGTGCGCGCGCGCCAGGTCTCACCTGCTATGTCCCTGCTGGCGGCATGTCCACTTCACGGGTCTCCTCTGGGGAAACGGAAGTATCCGGGGCCATCGTTGCCATGGCAACGGCCACCTGTCCCGTCTGCTGGGGCTCCGGTGGCACGGCGCGTGACCTCTGCGCGCGGCCGGAGGGCGCTCCGTTCCTGCGGAACGAGTTCCTGATGCCGGTGGACACGCGGCTGGAGAGGCGCCTCACCGCGCCCCCCAGACCCACCCGGTCCTTCTTCAGCAGCCCCACGTCATCCTCCAGCTCCGCCGCGAGCACCTCGATGTTCCCGGAGTACCAGAACACCCACCAGATGAGGCTGAGGAAGATGATGATGGCGCCGGCGTAGATCAGCAGGTCGTAGAAAAACACGTTGACGAACACCCCGAGGAGCAGCACGAGCAGTCCCACGGTGTCAAAGGTCACCGCGAGCCAGAAGCAGCACGTGCAGCGACCCAGACCCCGATGCGCCGGCTCCATGTTCGCTCGCGCGCGTTTCCTGTTTGCGGCGGCTGGAAGGTGAGCCAGGTGAGGTCTTCACATCAGGGCAGCCTACAGGGAGGAGGGGCCGCCTCACCTGGTGGGCGGGGCCGCAGCACCTGCACCTGGCTGGAATAACACCCCCCCCACACACCCTGCTGGAATAGGGTGGATTACCCGGGTCGGGAGTCAGGTCCTGCCTCAAGTGGAGGAGTTTAAATATCTCGGGCTCTTGTTCACGACTGAGGGAAGGATGGAGCGCGAGATGGACAGACGGATCGGTGCGGCGTCTGCAGTAATGCGGACTCTGCGCCGGTCTGTCGTGGTGAAGAAGGAGCTGAGACAGAAGGCGAAGCTCTCGATCTATCAGTCGATCTACGTTCCTACCCTCACCTATGGTCATGAGCTGTGGGTCGTGACCGAAAGGACCAGATCTCGTATACAGGCGGCTGAAATGGGTTTCCTCCGCAGGGTGGCCGGGCTCTCCCTTAGAGATAGGGTGAGGAGATCAGAGTAGAGCCGCTGCTCCTCCGCATCGAGAGGAACCAGTTGAGGTGGCTCGGGCATCTGGTCAGGATGCCTCCTGGACCTCCCTGGTGAGGTGTTCCAGGCACGTCCCTCTGGGGATCTCCACAGTGGATCAGATCAGTGGATGGATGGATGGTTTCTGAAACCTTGAATTTCTCCTCGGGGATAAATAAAGTGTCTTTGGTTTGATTTGACCTCTGACCTAAAACTCATTTCACGGCAGACAGCCAGACTACACAAACAGTGAAGTAAGAAAATTAAATAAAAAAATAAAATAATGTTCATCCTTATAGATCTGCCTCTCTGGTGCGGTTCGGTCTGGAGAAGCCTCTTTGCTCCCGTTGCACCTCTGGTGGTCGGCTCCTCACCATCACCGCCTCCAGCTTCAGCCCCCCCTGCCGGCGCAGCTCCCCCAGCGGACCACAGCATCCAGAAGCACCATGGCAACCACCCACTGATGGACCGTCAGCTCACCTCTGCAGGACGTAGAGCCTCTCTGGGCCTGCATCAGTGTTTAGTCCAGTTTATTGTTCCAGATGAGACCTGGCATCAGTAGGATGTGACTGTCCCTAAAACAGACAGGCAGGGGAGAGGACTGCTGTTTCTGGGTCCAGGACCAGCTCTTTGGTCTGAGAGGTGTCGACCTGGCGCTGGTTCCTCCCTGCACCCCCAGAACTACGGGTCGGTACCGCCACATGAACAGTTTGCAGTCTGGATGTTGGATCAGTCCGGTTTGCAGAGACCAGCTGGAAGCACATGAAGCTCCAGTCTCACACTGGCTGATTGCAGCTCCAGAGAAGAAAGGAAGCTTCACCTGTAAAGGTGACTCATCAAGTTTTAAAACCGCTGATTCAGCCTAAATCATATCGTTTTGTCATCACATTAATTTTTATTCTGTCCGAGGTCGTTGCACCAGTTCCAGTTAAAAACTGGTTGTATCATCATCCATCATACACACACTGTGGAAGTACAGCTCTCTGATTGGACAGTTTGATTGGTCACCAGCCAATCAGATCGAGGTATTTTCACACCTGCCAGTCCAGCAGTTGGAGCTTCAGGCCAGTGGACAGCAGCAGCATGTAAACCTTTCTCCACATGTACAAACAGGATGAAAACACCAGATTTACAAATATAAACTGAAATTATTTATATCTCAACTCCCATCTGCAACATATTTATAACTTTACATTGAGTCAGTTTAATTAAATCCTTATTAAACTGTCTGAAAGTCTCATTTTCCACCAAATATTTCTGGTTATTGTGAGACGACGGTGTGTTGCAACTTCATGGCAGGCTGAAGCAAAGCCGTCGTGAAGGACCTAAAACATAAAGATGTGTAAAACTGTTCCAGTCCGTCACTGGGATGCATTAATGTTTCAGACTGGAACCATCATCATGCGTTTCTGCCTAATAAAATGCTTTAATGACAAGTCTTAAAGTTTTCTGGAACGTTCCCTGCAGAACACTGAACAAGATGCATCAAGGAGGAGGTTCCAGGTAAACTCTGGTTGAACTACCATCTGTCACCACACACATATATTAAAAATATTTTCACGCATCATTCAAACATCACTGAATATAAAAAAATCTGAAAAAATGTTAAATTTAAAACTGATGAAAGAATTAAAAAATGGAAATTTTCATACATGGAAAAAAAAAATTAAAATCCAGTTAAACTGTGTGAGAAAATGTGAGGCTACGAGCAGCAAGGTGGACACACGAACACGGCCTCCAACACCAAACACACTTCTTCTCCAATCAATGGTTTTATTGTCGTAGCGTTTGCTTTAATAACATCTCAACACGCTCAAGCACACCGCCAGAACGCCGCTGCTAGAACGCTCCCTGTCCAGGACGCCCCCTGTCAGGGACGCCCCCTGTCAGGGACGCCCCCTGTCAGGACGCCCCCTGTCAGGGACGCCCCCTGTCAGGGACGCCCCCTGTCAGGGACGCCCCCTGTCAGGGACGCCCCCTGTCAGGGACGCCCCCTGTCAGGACGCCCCCTGTCAGGAAGCTCCCTGTCAGGGACGCCCCCTGTCAGGACGCTCCCTGTCAGGACGCTCCCTGTCAGGACGCCCCCTGTCAGGGACGCCCCCTGTCAGGGACGCCCCCTGTCAGGACGCCCCCTGTCAGGACGCCCCCTGTCAGGACGCCCCCTGTCAGGGACGCCCCCTGTCCGGGACGCCCCCTGTCAGGGACGCCCCCTGTCAGGACGCCCCCTGTCAGGGACGCCCCCTGTCAGGGACGCTCCCTGTCAGGACGCCCCCTGTCAGGGACGCCCCCTGTCAGGGACGCCCCCTGTCCGGGACGCCCCCTGTCCGGGACGCCCCCTGTCAGGGACGCCCCCTGTCAGGACGCTCCCTGTCAGGGACGCTCCCTGTCCGGGACGCCCCCTGTCAGGGACGCCCCCTGTCAGGACGCTCCCTGTCAGGGACGCCCCCTGTCAGGGACGCCCCCTGTCAGGACGCTCCCTGTCAGGGACGCCCCCTGTCAGGACGCTCCCTGTCAGGGACGCCCCCTGTCAGGACGCTCCCTGTCAGGGACGCTCCCTGTCAGGGACGCCCCCTGTCAGGACGCTCCCTGTCAGGGACGCCCCCTGTCAGGGACGCCCCCTGTCAGGGACGCCCCCTGTCAGGACGCCCCCTGTCAGGACGCTCCCTGTCCGGGACGCCCCCTGTCAGGACGCCCCCTGTCAGGACGCTCCCTGTCCGGGACGCCCCCTGTCAGGGACGCCCCCTGTCAGGACGCCCCCTGTCAGGACGCTCCCTGTCCGGGACGCCCCCTGTCAGGGACGCCCCCTGTCAGGGACGCCCCCTGTCAGGACGCTCCCTGTCAGGACGCCCCCTGTCAGGGACGCCCCCTGTCAGGGACGCTCCCTGTCAGTGACGCCCCCTGTCAGTGACGCCCCCTGTCAGGACGCCCCCTGTCAGGACGCTCCCTGTCCGGGACGCCCCCTGTCAGTGACACCCCCTGTCAGTGACACCCCCTGTCAGTGACACCCCCTGTCAGGACGCCCCCTGGCCGGGACGCCCCCTGGCCGGGACGCCCCCTGTCAGGGACGCCCCCTGTCAGGGACGCCCCCTGTCAGGGACGCCCCCTGTCAGGACGCTCCCTGTCAGGACGCTCCCTGGCCAGGACATGAGAAAGCAAACGTGGGTAAAAGCCGTGGGAGACAGGAACACCCCAGATAAACATTTGGTTTTGTCTGCTTGGCTCGGAGCAGGACTGCGCTCCACGTGTGCGTGGACACAACTTCTGCCTTTCTGTTGTTTTCCAAAGCAGAAAAATAAAGATCTGGAAGAAGGAAAATAAAACATTTGAAGAGAAACAATGTGGGCAGAGCAGAGTGGGGAGAGATGGGGGGGTTTAACCCAGAATGGCATAACGGAGCTCTCAATATGAGAAAGCTGACTCCTGTGGACATCATAGTTGTCTTTTCTTTAAAAACAGGTTTCTTCTCATCCGTTGGTTTGTCTCAAGCTGATCTTCGACACACAAAAGGGGGGAGGAGGTGGGCTCCTTCTCAGAGACGCCCCACTTGTCCATCCCGTTCAGTCCCGCTCAGCAACCAGCTTCAGAACCTTACCGATGGCGATGGTTTTACCTGGAACACAAGACACCGTCATGTAGACTCCCAAAGCCCATGCCAATAAAACAAGCAGAAGGAGGTACGGGCCCAGGTAGACGCGGGCCCAGGTTGGCCCAACACACCTGGTACACATCAGACCTAATCAGCAGAGCTTGTGTAGAGCTTGGCATCAAACTGCACCAGTGTTGCAGCAGGGAAACTCCTAACATTAGCAGGACTGTGGGACTTGAGCACCAGAGTTGCCTACCCCTGCTCTAGATAAACCTTCTCCGCATCTTATTTTGAAAAACTGCTGCTGCTCCTTCCTGCCTGCTGAGGGTGGCCTCTACATGACCTCTGACACTGTTCTATGAAAGGCATCTTGTATGAAACCGACAAACAGACTGATTTATGCAGGAAACCTTGTTTCACCTCGTCAGTCAACGTCTCAAGCGGACGGTTCTGCACGCCACCATAACCCCAGTCAGACAGTTTGTTGTGCGACTATCATGGTTCCGAAGTTGTTCATTTCTAGCAGACTGCGTTTAACCGGAGTGACATCAGTGTGGCAGTAAACCTCGTTTATTTACGTCTAAATGATTATTTACATCCAAATGATTGTTTATTTACGTCTAAATGATTATTTACATCCAAATGATTGTTTATTTACGTCTAAATGATTATTTACATCCAAATGATTGTTTATTTACATCCAAATGATTGTTTATTTACGTCTGAATGTTTATTTACATCCAAATGATTGTTTATTTACATCCAAATGATTGTTTATTTACGTCTGAATGTTTATTTACATCCAAATGATTGTTTATTTACATCCAAATGATTGTTTATTTACGTCTGAATGTTTATTTACATCCAAATGATTGTTTTACGTCTAAATGATTATTTACATCCAAATGATTGTTTATTTACGTCTGAATGTTTATTTACATCCAAATGATTGTTTATTTACGTCTAAATGATTATTTACATCCAAATGATTGTTTATTTACGTGTAAATGTTTATTTACATCCAAATGATTGTTTATTTACATCCAAATGATTGTTTATTTACGTCTGAATGTTTATTTACATCCAAATGATTGTTTTACGTCTAAATGATTATTTACATCCAAATGATTGTTTATTTACGTCTGAATGTTTACACGTAGTAAATGATTGTTGGAAGTGTTCATAAACTCTAAAACAATGTTCTGAAATCCTAAAAACAGCCTTACGATGCAAAGTCTGACGATTCTGTAAGAAGCTACAAACAATCAGGACGGAAGTTTTTGTTTTTCCTGACAAACACGAACGCGTTTCCCCGTTCCTCTGTGGACCAGGTCTGGACTCTCCAGCTCCACAGATGAACCTTGGATCCTGCAGGACGCCCGTAAAGACACAATGACATGATGTCTGGCAGCTGATCGGAGAGCTTTTCTGAGACCACGTGGTTAGCAGCGCGTCCGTCCGTCTGCAGGTTCCTACCTTCATCCCGTAAGGTGAACCGTCCCATCTGTGGAAAGTCTTTAAAGGTCTCGAGGCAAATGGTCCCTGCAGTGCGCAGACGGGCGATGCAAACCTGGTCCTGTTTGACAAACCGAGGCCGTGTCTTACTCTTCTCTCCCGTCTTCTTGTCCACCAGACAGATTAAGGCCTGCAGGATACAGACAAACTGTCAGCTGTCTCAACAGACTGGGTCCTACGGTGGCGGCGGCGCGGCAACAACGGTCTTACTGTAATTTGCACTTCTTCAATGCAGGTGTGAATGTGCAGGACTGCATTGTAACCTGGACAGATGATGGATTTGTGTTCAATGATGACAATCTGTGGAGGAGAAGCAGAGATCAGGAGTCGCTTCATCCAAACAAGCATTCCCCTGACGATGTCAGAGTCTACGTTTCCCCGAGGCTGCTGTACAGCGGAGTCTGCACTACGTCAGCCGAGACTGGCTTCAGAATTCACCCCCTCCCTCCCCGAAGCAGCGAGCCGCAGTTTGGACTGACCTGGGCGTCAAAGGTGCGCCCTGAGTGACAGAGGCTCTCAGCGGTACACAGGATGAAGCCGGGCAGGATCTCCTCCTCCTCGATGCCTTTCAGCCGCAGCTTGAGGTTTTCCCCGGGTCCAGCATCGTCCGTCTCCACGTCGTCTGATAAGAGGCTTAGCACCTCCACCACATGCTGCATGACGACAGAGGACAGAAAACATGGTGAGGTGTGCAGAGCGTCATGATCAATCATCACATAGAGGAATTCATCAGTTCCAGCCGTTGCTTCTCATCTATAGGGACCAACCAACGTGGAGAGCAACACGTATGGCGTGCTTTAGCCCCGCCTCCATACAGGGAAGGCTTTTCACCGGTCTGCTTGAAAGCCGGGGTCTGGGTTGGCCTGCTAACGGCTGGCCTGCTAACGGCTGGCCTGCTAACGGCTGGCCTGCTAACGGCTGGCCTGCTAACGGCTGGCCTGCTAACGGCTGGCCTGCTAACGGCTGGCCTGCTAACGGTTGGCCTGCTAACGGCTGGCCTGCTAACGGCTGGCCTGCTAACGGCTGGCCTGCTAACGGCTGGCCTGCTAACGGCTGGCCTGCTAACGGCTGGCCTGCTAACGGCTGGCCTGCTAACGGCTGGCCTGCTAACGGCTGGCCTGCTAACGGCTGGCCTGCTAACGGCTGGCCTGCTAACGGCTGGCCTGCTAACAGACTATCCAGCGACCAATCAGAACGTGGCGTCCTCCATCATCAATAGAAGAAGGATGTGATGCAGATTGTTTGGTACGAGACACGTCAGCTCCTCACAACTTTCCTCACAATAGCCGTCCTGCAGAGCTTCACAGCGTGGACGCTGAGCAGAGAAACACTCATGTCCACAAAAGTAAAAACAATCCTGCGACCCGATCCAACTAAATATCCTTCTGCACGGTGTTCAGTCTGTCGTTTTGACCTGATAAACGTTTCTGTGTGGAGAACAGATGTTTTAACGTTGTCCAGGAGGTTCGGTTCCTCTGAGGTACGGCCAGCTTCAACACCAAACCAAAGGAAATCCGTCCAGTCAGACCCCCGGACCGTCCTGGGTGGAACCCCCCACTGGGTCGCTTCTTTGGTTTGCACATTGACAGTTCCCTAAAGGAACGCTCCCAGCACTGGGATCAGAAAGTCGGGAAGCATTCAGAGTCTTACCCTGTTGGGCATCATGACGAGCTGCTGTGCTTTACTGATAGATCCCGACTCCAGCTTGCCCAGGATCACGGTGCCCATGTCCTGACGACACAGATCAGAATGGAGGGGACAGTGTGTGAATGTAAACGCTGAGGCCATGTCACATGCAGGAGCTGGAAGACCAGAGGACGTTTGTGAGGATGTCCACTCGGCCACAGCGCTACCGTACCTTGTATTTGTCTACGATGGGCAATCTGACCGGACCGTCGCTGGATCTGTTGAAGTTTGGCAAACTGTCCAGGTGTGGAATGAATGGTAGACCTCTACAACGACAGGAGAAATCATTGGTTTTACCGTCGCCATGACAACGGAAGGAGCAGTGCCAGGAAGCAGAGACTTACGTGTACCACGGACACATGTCAGTGGGCTCCTTCAGGTTGGCCCCCGTCAGCCCGGAGCAGGGCATGAAGTGGATGTCTTTCTTCGGGTTGAAGCCGACTTTCTTCAAAAATGGCACTAGTTTCTCTTTACACTCCTCGTACCTGCAGGTCCAGACAGGAAGACGGTGTCAGCTAGCGCCGAGCGATACAATGATATGGGGCCGGGTGATACGGGGCCAGGCGATACAGTGATAAGGGCCGGGTGATACGGGGCCAGGCGATACAGTGATAAGGGCCGGGCGATACAACGATACGGCGCCGGGCGATACAACGATACGGCGCCGGGCGATACAGTGATAAGGGCCGGGCGATACAACGATACGGCGCCGGGCGATACAACGATACGGCGCCGGGCGATACAACGATACGGCGCCGGGCGATACAACGATACGGCGCCGGGCGATACAACGATACGGCGCCGGGCGATACAACGATACGGCGCCGGGCGATACAACGATACGGCGCCGGGCGATACAACGATACGGCGCCGGGCGATACAGTGATAAGGGCCGGGCGATACAACGATACGGCGCCGGGCGATACAACGATACGGCGCCGGGCGATACAGTGATAAGGGCCGGGCGATACAACGATACGGCGCCGGGCGATACAACGATACGGCGCCGGGCGATACAACGATACGGCGCCGGGCGATACAACGATACGGCGCCGGGCGATACAGTGATAAGGGCCGGGCGATACAACGATACGGCGCCGGGCGATACAACGATACGGCGCCGGGCGATACAGTGATAAGGGCCGGGCGATACAACGATACGGCGCCGGGCGATACAACGATACGGCGCCGGGCGATACAACGATACGGCGCCGGGCGATACAGTGATAAGGGCCGGGCGATACAACGATACAGCGCCGGGCGATACAGTGATAAGGGCCGGGCGATACAGTGATAAGGGCCGGGCGATACAACGATACGGCGCCGGGCGATACAACGATACGGCGCCGGGCGATACAACGATACGGCGCCGGGCGATACAACGATACGGCGCCGGGCGATACAGTGATAAGGGCCGGGCGATACAGTGATAAGAGCCGGGTGATACGGGGCCAGGCGATACAGTGATAAGGGCCGAACGATACAGTGATAAGGGCCGGGCGATACAGTGATAAGGGCCGGGCGATACAGTGATAAGGGCCGGGCGATACAGTGATAAGGGCCGGGCGATACAGTGATAAGGGCCGGGCGATACGGGGCCAGGCGATACAGTGATAAGGGCCGGGCGATACAGTGATAAGGGCCGGGCGATACAGTGATAAGGGCCGGGCGATACAGTGATAAGGGCCGGGCGATACAGTGATAAGGGCCGGGCGATACAGTGATAAGGGCCGGGCGATACAGTGATAAGGGCCGGGCGATACAGTGATAAGGGCCGGGCGATACAGTGATAAGGGCCGGGCGATACAGTGATAAGGGCCGGGCGATACAGTGATAAGGGCCGGGCGATACAGTGATAAGGGCCGGGCGATACAGTGATAAGGGCCGGGCGATACAGTGATAAGGGCCGGGCGATACAGTGATAAGGGCCGGGCGATACAGTGATAAGGGCCGGGTGATACAGTGATAAGGGCCGGGCGATACAGTGATAAGGGCCGGGCGATACGGGGCCAGGCGATACAGTGATAAGGGCCGGGCGATACAGTGATAAGGGCCGGATGATACGACCAAAACCTCATCTCCCCATACAGCTCCTCTAATATCCCATAACGATCCATAACCACATAAAATGTAATGTGTCAGTCATCAGTTATGTATCAGATGTTGCTAGGCAACAACAGCAGGGATCTCCTTCCATCTGGGGGAACTATGGCCGTATGACGTTCCACAGGTAAATACCTGCTGCAGCGTCTGGAGTTTATTCTGAGCTTTCTCCTCCACTAGACGCTGCTTTTGTTGACTCTATTCTTTATTCTGGATTCTTTATCCTAATTCCTGCAGGTGATGAAATGAGTTAGTTGTGTCGGAGTCCGTTGTTGGGACTGTGAGCTGGTCTGTTGTTGGTTCCACGTCGGTCTTTTTTATATCCAAACCGCATCCAGACAGAAATTTCCCTCTTTTAGGAACAAGATCATCAGTTTAGGTTTGCTGCTCATCTTTTAGTGAATTATCCTCTGAAACACGTCTGCTACCGTCTTCCTCCAGGTTTCTTTACATAAAGAGCATATAGACATAAAATACTGCAGTAAAACAGCTTATCGTGGCGTAAACGATAGAGCCTCAGATAAAACTACTTATTGTCCAGACGTTACATATCGTCGTATCGTCCAGTCCTACTGTCAGCCAGGTGGGGTTTTATGTTTAATGGTCAAATCTAAAACATTTCCCGAGCCGGAGGACAGCGTTGTGTTTTACATCCTTCCTACGAGACGCGACCTGCGCTTTAATGATGTGGGCAGGATTACCGCAGAAACACGGTCGGATAAAATAACCTGAACATGTAGAAATGACTCTGATCATGAAACAATCTACTTTCAGATTAAATGTGCTGAGTTAAAGAACCGTTGTAAACTGCAGTTTCCTGCAAACAACCCAAACAAATCAAATACAAACAAAATATCAACTGAATGTAAATAATATTAAATATGAATAAATGATTAAAAATCCAAACATGTTCTGATTTAAATGAGTTATAAAATGTATGAAATGTTTATATTTAGACAGAAAACTCCAGATCTTTATCTGTCATGTAATACCGGTTTGTGGAGACATTATTTATTCCAAATACACCCAGTAATCTCAAACAAAAGAGATAAAAATGAAAATGTGTAAGACATGATAGATACTTGTTTGTACCAACACACTGTGGAGTTACTGGTGTTACTGGTACGGCCCACTGGAAGCCACTGAAACTGCACACTGCAGGTGTGTGTTGCTTCCTGCATGGTGGTCGTATTTCTGTCCGTTTAATCTTCTCCTTAATGACATCAGTACCGACATGAGACGCACGGCGTCACCGTCCACCCACCTCTCCAGGCTCCAGTTGACCGTAGGATCGTCCATCTTATTTACCAGAACGATCAGGTGCTTCACGCCAGCCGTCTTCGCCAGCATGGCGTGCTCCCGCGTCTGTCCACCTTTCTCAAAGCCAGTCTCAAACTCTCCTTTCCTGGCAGAGATCACCTGGGGGGGCAAAGCGGTCAGATTGCTGCATCATTTACAGGCTACCGTGTCTTAACGACAACAAACACATCGACTGAATCAGGATGTTTAGATGCTCATGGCTGTGAAAGCATCAGAGGAGTCTTCACGATGTCTGGCGATGACGGCGGCCCACTGATCCCGTCGGAGCGGCGTCTCTTCCACAGATTAACACTGAAGTAGCGTCACACACCAAACAGCAGCAGCGTGGAGACATGTTGCTCTTTATGTAATAAAAACGTAATAAAGAGGGAACTAAATAACAGCAAACTACGTCGTGGTGGAAAAACAGACCATTTGACCCCCACATCCACCTTCAACACACCTGGAAAGGTGAGTCTCTGTAACATGAAAGCTAATGTTATCGATGTTGGCATGGAGGTGCAGCGGTGCAGATGTTGGCTTGTTGCGGCAGGTCCGCGGGTCGCCTTACTGGTAGTGGATAGTAAAATAAACGGATACGAGAACTGGCTTCATTTAAAGCCCAACATTTTGCAGCTGCAGACGAATAGTTTCAGTTTGTAAAGAAAGACCTGATGAAGTTTGTAAAATAGACACGACGATACGATGCGGACTGAGAAACGTGGTTTGTGTCGCCGTGGATACGACAAAACGTTGTACAGCTTATATACAAGCCTCCAGCCCTGCAGAAGGACCGGAAGCTGTCTGCTCTCTGATTGGACAGGAGTGTTTTCAGTTTGAAGGCTTTAAACACCGCGAGCAGCTTTGTGCACGTCAAGTCGGGGCGGTGCGCGGAGACTCACAGCGTTAGACTCAGCTGGAGGACCCGTTTTAGCGTTTAACTGGAGCAGACTGGCTCTACTGGGCGTTCAGGAGGAGAATGACACGTTTACTCAACAGTTTCCATAAAGGAGGACTTTTCCATGACGAGACTGGGATAACTGGTTTTCCTGGGTCTGTTTACGAGACACAGCTGATGCTGATGTAAGGGATGGTTATGGGACACGTGTTGCAGAGAAATTCAGTTGTAAACATGTAAAACAGCGAGACGTTGGCTTGGCTGACATCCACACACACACCGCTAGAAATCCTAAAACGTTTCTTTTTCCCGCTCAAAGCTACAAAAGATGAAGTCATTTAACTTTCTCAGCCTGTTTGGATTATTGACTGAAACAGAAGCTACAGGACTTTCTACGTTAATGTCAGAGGATGGAGCCTGTCGTCACACGTCTACGCTCAGATTTAATGCCGTTTAAAACCTTGTTCAACATCAGCATCTGGTCAGGGAACATTGACTGGATCCCATCAGATTAACCTTTTTTCCCAGTCCATGGAAGGAACTCTACCTGTTTTACCAGTCATATGATGAAGTGTGCCCACTAAGGCCAGTAGCTACTTGTTTGTGGTAAATTTCCACTTTTATATCTAATCAACACTTAATAACCAGATATTATTTAAGACAGACAGGAAAAATGATCCTGACCACATAACGTAACGATGAACTGCTGCAGCTGAGCCAGGTGTCCCACGCTCGCTTCCTGTGCTGGTTTTATTCTGGAATATTCTGCTCTGAACGTCTCCACTCACCAAAACAGCCAGGTCTGCTTGCGACGCTCCACCGATCATGTTGGGAACAAAGCTTTTGTGTCCCGGAGCGTCTAGGATGGTAAAATGCTTCTTGTCTGTCTCAAAGTAGGCGCGGCCCACCTCCACCGTCTTGCCTTTGTCCCTTTCTTCCTGGTTGGTGTCCAGCGCCCAGGATAGATACCTGAAGACGGACAGCGTTCAGCACACGGAGCGTTTCCCACCAGCAGAAACGGAGACGTAAACACTCACCAGGTCTCTCTGTTCTTCTCCTTCGCTTCTCTCTCGTACTTCTCTAAGGTCCGCTTGTCTACCATGCCCGTCAGATACCTGCCGGAGACACAAGGAGGCGTCAGCGCTCTGGTTACGCCACGGACGTCCCGCCAAGGTGTGCTCAAGCCGACCAGAACCGGTACTCACATGATTTGTCCTCCGATGGTGGACTTCCCAGCATCTGGAGGAGAAAGGAGAGAGTCAAGGAGAGAACGGCGTTCCTGTCCGAGGCCACAACATAAAGTCAGATTTTCCTCCCAGGGTCACGATGTCGTGTTGCGTTCTCTCCATGGCAACACGTCGTCACTGACCAACCAATCACAGGCGAGCAACAGAAGAGGTGCACAACAACCTACGTGGACGTAACACCTTTAATAGAACCTGTCAGGTTCTGGACCTTAAAATGAGGGAAAATCTTCGTGGTGGGAGTAGAAGATGGGTGCGCGCAGGTCTTTGTGTGGGAAATGGAAGTTGCTGCGTGTTTATTCTTCACAAGGGTGTGGTGGGGGCGCGGGGTGGGGGGGGTTTGGCTCATCGTATCGGTGTATTCTCCCCCATATCAAAATACGGCAGATTTACGGGGAAATAATCCAGGAAATGCACGGAAAGACGAGTAAAAACAGGAGTTTCCGGACCAAAACGTGATAATCAACAGCTATCCAGTGGACCGGGTCATTTAGGCTTTAAAAGGAGTGACTCCCTGTTGCTAGGGGGTTAAGGCCTTGACAACATGTCTGAAACATGTTCAGGTTGGTGCTAAAGGGATCAAACTTTCAAGAAGTTTGATCCCTTCTGATCACACACGCAGGCAGGGCTGTTAGGACGTGGTTAAAATGGCTTCCTGTGAAACTTCCAGCTGTGCCATGAAACAGGAAGTTGCTGTAACCCAGGTAACGGAAGCAGGAGGCGTTTTTCAGTCTGACCATCTTTGCACATGAACACCCACCCAGAGTCAGAGTGCCACCTAGTGGCCACATGCCGGTATCGACTGTGTGAAAATCCCGTTTGTGTGAACTTCGCGCGACGTGTCAGAAAGCAGGTCGTTGCGGCGCCTACCGAGGAGCCGGTTGCTACGTGTGGGAGGATGACGACCAGACAGAAAATCCCAGTACGAGTACAAACCTGCAGGTGAGCGGCAGTGTGCTGCAGGAGGAGTCGACACGGCCCAGCGGCGCTGAAGGTGCGATGGTCGAGAGCCGCCGTACGTCTTAATTGCTACGTTTACATGAGAGTTTTAATTCCTGTTTAATCCTGAATAAAAGTTAATTCCGCTTTAAATTGATGGAAAAACGACCAAGTAAACACTTCATTCCATTAATTGCATTAAAAAAATGCAAATTTCTATTCTGAATTAAAACCTAACTCTGATGTAAGTGTCTGGTTTATTTGCATTTTAATTCCGAACTATTTAATTCCTCTGTCATGTAAACCTTCGTTCCGCTCCAAGTTAACTCCGGTCGTTCTGAGCATGCTCGTTACCTTGTCCTGTCCCGATGACGCGCGTTGTTTTACCTCCCGTGTTTGGTGGTCTATCTTTCTTCTCCTTCTCAGTTGCTGCAGAAAGTGAAGTAGTATGCTGGTGTTGAGCTGCTACTTCACATTTATAATAAAAATAGCACCGAAACTGGTTCTTATTATGTAGTTTTTACAAGTTACGACTGAAAAGATGAGAAGCAGGGAGAAAACTTTGTTTATTTCCGGTATACATCATACGTCACGTCCCTCTGTCCAATCAGAACCCTTCCCAACCCGCCGCTCTGAAGAGGAGTTAAGTGAGGACATGTTTCATGTAATCGTTCATTCAGAATCATTATTTTCATGTAAACTCGTAGGAGAATACGGATTATTAGTTCCGTATTGAAACATCGTGTGACCGTAGCCATGGTGAGTCGAACTAACTTTCACGCCGTTTCCTGTCGCTCAAACAGCTTGAGTGGAAAAGGGCAAAGCGATGGTTTGTGTGATTGCCGGCGAGCGGCTTGTGGCGACACGCAGCTTCGTTCTGAAGGAGAGAATCCTAATTCAGTTGCAAGCAGAAGGAAAGGACGACAGGATCGGGCCGGTTTCAGGCAGATCTGACGCGGCTCAACACAACAAACCAGCCGGGTGTTACCGGCTCTCCGCCAGCTGGTGGCTCTGAGTCGCTTCCATTAGTCGCCCGTCTGACAGCTGCTCACGCTCACCTACGTGTCCGATGAACACGACATTGATGTGCTCCTTCTTGGGGGCGTCTGGTTGTGCAGGTGGGACCTTCGGCACGGGGATCTCCTCTTCTTCCTCCATCATTTCTGGAGCCGTCTCCTCCATGGTCGCAGGCTGCCCCGGTCCCCGGTCCCCACCTCCCGGCTCCTCCTCGCTGGGCTCTGCCTCCGTCTGGTCCCATGGCTCCTCTGTGGTCATCTCTGCGTCGCCGTTCTCTACAGGAGCTGCAAAGGGAGGGGTCAGAGCGTTACTCCTCCTGGGTCATGTCGATGGAAGTCTCGTATCGGTTCTCGCTGTTCCCCAAACTGTTACGCCGTTCAACATCTACTGTAAAAATCTGAACATTTTACAACTTGGGAAGCGAACACATCTGCACACCCGCACACACAATGTTTTTATGACGCAGCGGACGTTAAAGACGGGCTCATGGCAAGCCTGGGTGTCCTACAGGGTTTATTTCACACGTTATCTCACTCTGAAGTAGGGCCACGTATGTTTAAAGTGATAATGAAACACTCCCACTGACCGTGACAAGACGACCGCAAAACACAGACAGGCTGATGCTAATCTGCAGCAAAACGCAGAGCTCGTCGCTTTCAGGACCGAGGAGAAGGCGGCGTTCTCCAGCACAAAGCAAAATGGTGGCCATGTTTCTGCAGTTTCATTAAAGTTTATTCCTCCTTGGCGGGAACAGCTGAACAAGCAGAATCTACCGTCAGCGTGCTCATCTGAGTCGTGTTTGTAGGTTTTATTCAGAGTGAGTTCACCGCATGAAACCGTCTTCATCAGGACATTTACGGTCACATGTGGAAAACTGGCGAGACTTCACACAGCGGTCCTCCAACTGGGGGGGATAACTGCTGACATCTATCGACTAAATCTGGGGTTTGGACTGGTGGTCAGCACTGCAGCCCACAGCGAAGGTGGTCACCGGTTCAATTCTTGGATAGGAATGAGAGTGTGAATATCCGGACCAGTGACCGGTTACCAGTCCAGCGTGTACCCAGTGTCTGGCCTGGCCGTTGCTGGGACAGGTGATTCAAGCAGCGACGGATTGCAGTCTAGAACACCAACTTTTTTTCTCCGCCACCGACAACTTCTCGGCGAGTTATTTACGCTGGCGCCGCCAACGCGCTACTGAGCATTAAAGTCTTGGTTTTATTCCAGCCGTGTGGGACAGTTGTTTCTGTTCACACGGAGTGACCCGGTGGACGTTGCATAACGTTAACTTTTAACACGGAGATACCCCTCGTGTCTCCACGGCAGTGACGTCGCCTGCTGCTTCTCTACTCACCGACAGGAAAAGGAACTTTCCACATCTGGAGGTCTGACCCGCATCCAGCCATGAAATACCTGGAAGCCTCTAATGAGGCTTTTAATTCTGCGAGGTGCGATTATCGACTGACCAGGCAACTGTAAATGTCACGGAAAGCTAACAGAGCAGCAACATCTCTGTCAGCTGACTCGTTTGGAGGTTTGTAGAACAGGATCAGTGAAAATCATCCAGGTCTAGACCGCCAACACGCACATATGACCACGAGTGGAGAAGGTGTGAAGTTTGCTGGAGCCATCGTGGATGTGAACCAGCTAACAGCAGACAGTCGCGCTACAACAGCCGCTGGCTTTTTCACACCAGACATGATGGTGTAACAATGTGACGTCTAAATCCCACGGAGGTCCAGTATTAAGCCTGTTCCATCCTCCACGAGAAGCAAGAACTGAGTTCTTGTTCTCGAGGCTGCAAGAGCAAGAAAAAACGTCTTGTTCGGCAGGTCCATACATACTCCAGGAGAAGCAGGTCTGCAGCGGGGAGGGATCACTGCGGGGGGGGGATGTCTGCTTTATGTGCCATGAGCCCGGATGTTACCTCCGCCGAGGAGGTTGTTTTCCCCGGCATCTTTTTGCTTAAGATAACTTAAAAGGTTACGGAGGGATTTTTATAAATATTCAAGAGTTGTTGCAAATGTAAAAATGAAGAACTGATTAAATTCTGGTGGTGATGCGGATCACCGTTTGGATCCAGGAATGTTTTAAAAGGATTCTTTAACATTGTGCTTGGTGGAGGTTTCCGCTCTCGGAGTTTCTAGTTTCATATTTAACGAGCAGCTTCGTCCGCGGCAGGGCGGGTCGTGCACGCGGCAGGGCGGGTCGTGCACGCGGCTGGGTCCGAGTGTTTTATTGCCACATGTTAAAATGTTGGTACTTTCTCACCACCTCGATAAGCTGTTTTATCAAAACAATCCGTTTTACCAGCAACAGCAAACACACGGAAGCAGCAACTCCGCTTCATGCTTTCTGTGTTAACCACGCCCACCTCCAGTGTCCGACCAATCACACGATACTTCTCGCAGCCCCGCAAGAAAAAAGTTCTGCCAGCCCGGTGTGTCAAGAACCGTCTTCAAACACATCCGCGAGAACAAAATGACGTCATTTTCTTCTCGGAGCCTCGAGAACAACAAAAAGTTCTCGTGGAGGATGTAACAGGCTTTATACAGGTTTAATATGCGGATGCAGAACCAGTTTATGAAATATTTCCAGTTTCTACTTCTGTACACCTGCAGTGACGGGTCTGATGGCAAACGAATCGCGTCTGTCTTGTTATATCCATCAGTCTGGAAACCTCCAGCAGGTCTGAGGAAGGGGAAGACTTGGGGATCTCCAGCTGCTTTGTTTGGCTCCAACGCTGCAGCATGTTGAGCACGACAGGCTTATTTCCCAGGCAGGCTTTCTCTAACGCAGTCCTGTTGGTAGGATCTTCAAACTGAGACAAAGTTCTCCATGAAGACGCTCAGGCCAGGTTGGACCTCTGAGCGGACACTGAAAGCACAATCTGTCTGCAACGCTGTCAGATTGTTGTTTTCCCAGATAAATCACAGGCTTCCCTTTCAGCATGTTTGCTTGGATATTTTAGCATTAGCTTTATCATAGTCTATTGTACTTTAGAAGTTTTTTAATGAATTGGAACTGGATGAACTCATAAGTTGCTCTTATAAGCAATGTATGGTTTACCAGAGCCCCATGAAACCTCACGCAGTAACAACCATGACCAGATTTACAATAAAGTTCACAGGAACAGATTTCACATTGGGAAATATTCTTATCTGCCAAATTTCAGGACTGGGACTGGAATCCCAGAAGGTGGATCGCTGTCTCTCTTCCCACATACAGGAGTAACAGCATACCTGCATTTAGCAGGCAGAAACTGTTCTCTAAACCGCCTGAAATAGAGGACTGGAACCACCGCAGCTGTGTGCCACCTCCATCTAAAACAGCATGTTAACACCTGACAACCATGTCCTGCTCTCTGCTGGGTTTGTTAATCCTGCAGCGCATGTTCAGGCAGTCAGTATGCACACAGGATCACAGCTAGACAACTTACCAGAGTTGTCTGAAACCTCCACGGTTGGTATTATTCATGAGTTACTGTGATGAAAGTACGTTTAAAGTTCATTTCATGACGTATTTACCAAGTTCTACTGCCTACCATCATTGCACCACAGATCCTCATGCCAGCAGTCAAAATGAACAAAGATTTCCTAAATCTCATGTTTCCAGTTCTGATCTGATCAGAACCTGGGCTTCATTTGGGGAAATAACTAAGCAGGACTTCATCGTCAAACTACGGACTTACAGTCAGACACAGAGTTAAACTCTGGTCTTTCCTATCTCCACTAACATCCACATATCTCTGCTCTGCATTCACCAGCTTTTCTGCGACACATTTGACTCCATTTATGAGCGGCACGCGACAGAACATCCACGTCACGCAGCACGCAAACCAGTTTGTCTCCCACTAAGACTTTAGCATCAAGCAGTAAACTGGTGTGTTCCACAGTAACACAGTAAAATGTAAGCCACATGCTTTGTTTGGAGTCTGGCAGCGTGTGGAATAAGTTGCTACGTTCCTGTGGAACTGACACACTCAGCAGTAAAACCGTAGAGGGTCATGGACATGCTAACCAGTTAGCGCTCCGTGATTGGGATAAGCTAATGCCGGTTGAGTTAAGAACTTTAAAAAACAACTATAAATACGCCTAAAACCTTAACACCGCTAGAGTAAGTTTTACAGAAACATAATGTACCATAAAAACCATAACTATTCCCTTTTTGACAATATCCTCAGCTAGTTGGTCGCGCTTCAAGAAACGCGTGTCTGTACGTTAGCTAGCATGCTAGCCAGCGGGCTAGCCATGAGCTAGCCAGCCCAGGCTGCCATATAGGTGTTAGCTAGCTGTATGCTAACGCGGTGTAAGCTAGCTTTAGGCTCACGCCGGGCTAACTAGCTGCTGGCTAACGCGGTGCTAAGTAGCTGTATTCTAACGCGGTGCTAGCTAGCTGTATGCTAACGCGGTGCTAATTAGCTGCTGGCTAACACGGTGCTATCTAGCTGTATGCTAATGTGGCTAACCAACGTGACAGCGGACTCACCAGCGGAGTCGAGATGTCCCGGGTGTGCTACCGTGGCACAAGCGGGCACAAACTCCGCTGCGTTTACATTGGGCACAAAAGGTTTAGCGTTCACATTTAAGGTCGTGAACGCCGACTCGAGCTGTCCGTCGACTGTGGCCTCCACATCGTCCTCTTCTTCCCAGGAATCAGGGGCAGTGTCTCTCGAGTCCATCGTGGGTTTTCACGGCGTGAGGTTTGAGCTACGCAGTTCTTGGTCCCTGACAAAGTCCGCCCAGATCCCGAGGTTGAGGAGCGGCTAGAAGCTTCCCAAACCCAAATGTGATATTTAATTTCCGATTCACATGGAATACAGCTGTCGGTTTCTGTCGGTCCGGACGCCAACGAGGATATTCGACTCAGCACTCCCAGACACGGTCCGCGTGAGCTAACGCATCCTTCAGTCGCTGCCCGCGGGGAATGCTGGGAAACGTAGTCTACGTCAACCGGAAACACTCCCTAAGCATTTAGAACTACAAGTCCCACAGACGACTCTGTTTATTTCAGAACGTTTCAGGGACAGCAGCAGATCCCAGGTGGGTATTTATTTGTTTATTTAATGACTTAATTTATTTTATTCTTCTTCTGTAGTCATTTTATTTATATTTAATTATGGCTATATGCTGGATTTAATGGTTAATTTTTGTTATTCTATGACTGTTCAATGAATGTCAATTTAAATAAAAGCATTTTTAAAAAGGCCTGGGGGTGGAGCACAAGAGTGAGCGTCTGGTGGCCGGGCCTTCACCCATGGGGCCTGGTCGGGCTCAGCCTGAAAGGGTTACATGGGCCCCACCTCCCATGGGCTCACCATCTGCGGGAAGAACCGTAGGGGTAAGGTGCAATGTGAGCTGGGCGGCAGCAAGAGGCAGGGACCCTGGGGGTTCAATCCCCGCAGGTTTGGGCATTCTCATCAACCCCAGCTTGGTGCCTGCACGTTGGGGTTTACCCCGGTGGATGAAAGGGAAGTTTCCCTCCGCCTCCGGGTGGGGGGACGGGTCCTGACTGTTGTCTGTGCTTATCCACCGAACATCAGTTCAGATTACCCACCCTTTCTGGAGTCCTTGGAGGGAGTGCTGGAGGGTGCTCCTTCTGGGGACTCCATTGTTCTGCTGGGGGACTTCAATGCTCACGTGGGCAATGACAGTGAGACCTGGAGGGGAGTGATTGGGAGGCATGGTCCCCCTCCTCTGAACCCAAATGGTGTTTTGTTATTGGACTTCTGTGCTCGTCATGGATTGTCCATAACGAACAATATGTTCCAACAAAAGAGTGTCCATATGTACACCTGGCATCAGGACTCCCTGGGCCGCAGTTCGATGATCGATTTTGTAGTCGTATCATCGGACCTGCGGCCACATGCCTTGGAGCTGTCAACTGATCACCACCTAGTGACATCCTCAATCCTACCAACATGTCTTCCGATGAGGAAGCAGAGCTGGGGGACTCAGGGGTGGACTCTCCTATCTCTGGGACTGAAGTCGCTGAGGTGGTCAAAAAGCTCCTTGGCGGCAAGGCCCCGGGGGTGGATGAGATCCGCCCGGAGTTCCTTAAGGCTCTGGATGCTGTGGGGCTGTTCTGGCTGACACGCCTCTGCAGCATCGCGTGGACATCGGGGGCAGTACCGCTGGATTGGCAGACTGGGGTGGTGGTCCCCCTTTTTAAGAAGGGGAACCGGAGGGTGTGTTCCAATTACAGGGGAATCACACTCCTCAGCCTCCCTGGTAAGGTCTATTCAGGGGTCCTGGAGAGGAGGGTCCGCCGGATAGTCGAATCCCGGATTGAGGAGGAGCAGTGTGGTTTTCGTCCTGGTCGCGGAACAGTGGACCAGCTCTATACCCTCTTTGGGGCCTGGAGGGGGCATGGGAGTTTGCCCAACCAGTCTACATGTGTTTTGTGGACCTGGAGAAGGCGTTCGACCGTGTCCCCCGGGGGCTCCTGTGGGGGGTACTCCGGGAGTATGGGGTACCGGACCACCTTGTACGAGCTGTCCGGTCCCTGTACGACAGGTGTCAGAGCTTGGTCCGCATTGCCGGTAGTAAGTCGGATTCGTTTCCGGTGAGGGTTGGACTCCGCCAAGGCTGCCCTTTATCACCGATTCTGTTCATAACTTATGTGGACAGAATTTCTAGGTGCAGCCGAGGGGTTGAGGGGATCCTGCTTGATGGCCTCAGGATTGGGTCCCTGCTTTTTGCAGATGACGTGGTCCTGTTGGCTTCATCTGGTCGTGATCTCCAGCTCTCACTTGAGCGATTCGCGGCCGAGTGTGAAGCGGCTGGGATGAGAATCAGCACCTCCAAATCTGAGACCATGGTCCTCAGCCGGAACAGGGTGGATTGCCCTCTCCGGGTCGGGAGTCAGGTCCTGCCTCAAGTGGAGGAGTTTAAATATCTCGGGGTCTTGTTCACGAGTGAGGGAAGGATGGAGCGTGAGATGGACAGATGGATTGGTGTGGCGTCTGCAGTAATGCGGACTCTGCGCCGGTCTGTCGTGGTGAAGAAGGAGCTGAGCCAGAAGGCGAAGCGCTCGATACAGGCAGCTGAAATGAGTTTCCTCTGCAGGGTGGCCGGGCTCTCCCTTAGAGATAGGGTGAGGAGCTCGGTCATCCAGGAGGAGATCAGAGACTCTGTATTTTTTATTTTACAGAGGAGCAAAATATTACATGTCAAATATCCCACTACTGTATTGATCGAACAATTCAAGGCTTCTGTAAATCTGAGCATGAAAGTATATTTCAGAATTTTCAACCTTTTGGGCTGACTTGGAGAACATAGAACTGCACATGCTGATCAGCGAGAAAAAATCTCCTATTTCTTTATTTGATCACAAAGATTAGACTTATTAACCTTCTTCTCGTGTTAGGGAAGATTCACCTCCGTAGACCTAAAGTCTCTCAATCAGTGGCTTTTATTCTCTAGAATTGTACTTTATCACTTCAGTATGTCATTAACCAGAAGGGGATCTCGACTACCCATAGATTACCAAGTGAAAACCGGGTTGTGGGTTGTGGATCCAACAGCCAATGAAGTTCTGCACAATGACTGATTAGCTTGAGTCAGGTGTGTTGGAGCAGGGATACATGGAAAACCTACAGGATTGTTGCCCTCCAGGACCAGAGCTGGACACCGCTGTCCCTGGCCTGAAAGCTGAGTGAGAGGGTCGGCCATGGCTGGACCGCTGGTCTCCATAGGCCGGCTGAGGACGACAAGCAGCCCTTCAGGCAGTCATCTTAGGGGTCCTCACGGCAGGGAGTGGAGCAGGATCGTGAGGAGGAGGAGCCGTGTTTAGTATAGACAGGTTTTGTTTTGAGTGAATTGCAGTGGTTTCTTTGTTTTTCATGTTTTCCTTTGCAGTGTTGTGCTTTTAACGAAGGAGTTGTTCACAGGGCGGGAGGAGAACATCACAGCAGATTTACTTTTCCTTTGAAAAGACTCAGACATGTTTGTTTGTTTTTCCAGGTGTGATATCTGAACCAGCAGCAACCCAAAGTCCAGCTGAAGAAGTGAATCTTGTAAAGAAGAACAACGCTCTGAAAGCTTGGTGCTGAAGAGCAGGACTATAGAAGCAACTTGCGAGCAGCAGTAGAAGAGGACTTCCCTCCAGTTAGCCTCCTAAGCCTTTGGTTGCACCATTGCTTGTTACGTAATGTAAACAACTTGCGAGTTGGAGTCGCTCTTCCAGTGATGTCACTCCCTGACCAATAGTGGCATGCAGTCTGGCGACGTCACACACAACCCGCTTGGAACCTGGGCTGGGGAGTTACAAAAAAAGTACCGGTTAACAGGGACAAAAGCCTCGTGGAAAACCCTGCAAACCGAGCCGAGGCGAGTTAAGTTGAAACAAGCTGATGCTGATGGAGAAGGGACATCCGTTAGGCCTTAACAGGGCTGTTCATAGGCACAAACCAAAGAATATGATTGGGCTCTTAAAGAATCCTCAGATGAATTCTGAAAGAATTCTTAGTTCTGCACTTTTTTAACTTTGTTCTATTTGCTGTTCAATTCGCAATAATAAAATATTATCCACCTCTTCAAAGTTGGAGGCATGTTCTGATAGAATGAGTGTCTTCTCTGCAGCTACCACAGATCAGAGGTTTGATCATATTTTAGTTACTTCAGGACTAAAGTAATTTCTTTTCCTCCATTACAGATGTGTCCAACCAACCAGTCCCCCTGCACTCCAGCTGTAAAGATGGCAACATTCACGGGCAATTTCTTTAATAAGTCATTTAGTCGTTCTGCTTTGCTTCTCCACCTTTATTTATTGCTCAGTTTGTCAGACAGGACAGAAAGACTGCAGGTGTGTTCAGGGACCAGCTTCTGCGGAGGAAGACTGGAAATCAGTACGTAGTGGTGGAGCGGACCTGAACCACAGAAACATGATCCCAAAGAGCTTGTAGAGAAGGAAAAGCATGTGTGGAGTAGCTTACAGAACTAACAGAAGGGAGGGATTGGACTCCATCACACATTAAGGCATCTACATCAAATCAAACGAAACCAGTTGCTGATTTTCTCACAACAGGAAGAGAATCCCACCACATTCACCCCGCAGGAGAGACCGACACATTACAGCAGGAACTATTTATACAACAAGTGCAACTCTGGTGAAATCTTCACTCCTTCTTCGCCATATTACATGAAATCCACATTTTTAGACTTTACAGTGTTTAACAGGACAGGACAGGTCAGGCCTTCATCCCAGTAGTCATCCTCCTCCTTATCCAGATCCATAACAAACCAGCATGTTTACAAGTTTTATCTGGTCTAACCACATCCACGCACATGGCACATCAATAAGGCGTCCCTGCTGAGGAGCTGCTGATCACATGCTTCAAATCAGAGATCATCATCATCATCATCACAGATTCATACCGATGTCTCTGATTGGTCCGAACACTGCAGATCCTGGTTAGAGGAGCTGGCAGAAATTCTGCATGTTCGCATCACAGATTTTCCACATGAGGACAAAATGGTGCAACTAATTGGTGAGAACACAGTTTGGTTCTCATCATGATGAGAACCCTGGTTTGGTTCCCATCAAAGGAACCATGGTTTGGTTTTCATCATGATGAGAACCCTGGTTTGGTTCCCATCAAAGGAACCATGGTTTGGTTTTCATCATGATGAGAACCCTGGTTTGGTTCCAATTACAATGAGAACCTCGGTTGGGTTCCCATCATCATGAGAACCTCGGTTGGGTTCCCATCATCATGAGAACCCCGGTTGGGTTCCCATCATCATGAGAACCCCGGTTGGGTTCCCATCATCATGAGAACCTCGGTTGGGTTCCCATCATCATGAGAACCTCGGTTGGGTTCCCATCATCATGAGAACCCCGGTTGGGTTCCCATCATCATGAGAACCCCGGTTGGGTTCCCATCATCATGAGAACCCCGGTTGGGTTCCCATCATCATGAGAACCTCGGTTGGGTTCCCATCATCATGAGAACCCCGGTTGGGTTCCCATCATCATGAGAACCCCGGTTGGGTTCCCATCATCATGAGAACCCCGGTTGGGTTCCCATCATAACAAGATGACATCTGGGATGACAAACTACTTCAGCATCTGGACGCCTTGCGGGACTTTGTTGGAGCTGAAGCCACATTACAAAGTATCTCACATGGAAAACAGAGTTTTTGACGTCATAAAGTTCACACGCTCATAACCAACAGCTTGCAGAAAATAAAACACCCTCCGTCTACGATTTTGCCCTTTAAAAGTAAATGAAATCAGAAAAAAGTACATTAACATGGCTGCAACGTTGTAATGCCTTCCTGGACCTGATCTGATCGTAAATCGTTTACAAAAAGGAAAAAAGTAAACAAACTACAGAAGAAAGAAAATCACTTTGTTTGTAAACACACAGACAAAACAAGTTCAATTCCTTCGTATTTATCTTTTCCCATAAAACACAGTTGTTTAGCATGAAGATGGAATAAATATTAATGTTTTATTAAACCGACACATTCAGCGAGCCGCACGAAGTTCATTTTATTTATTATTTCATTTTTAAAGAATTAATTGTGGCATAAATATAACTGAAAGCAGCTCCTTCAGAAGACATGAAATAAGGTACTGCAGCTCCCGGCGGCGGTTTCTGCTGGACCGTCGGACATACCGTCTCACGTTGGACATACCATCTCACGTCGGACAAACCGTCTCACGTCGGATA
Organism: Telmatherina bonti; assembly: GCF_933228915.1. Classification (NCBI taxonomy): domain Eukaryota; kingdom Metazoa; phylum Chordata; class Actinopteri; order Atheriniformes; family Telmatherinidae; genus Telmatherina; species Telmatherina bonti. The sequence continues at coordinate 7,186,128 of NC_136612.1, read as the reverse complement.
AACCGTCTCACGTTGGACAAACCGACTCACGTTGGACAAACCGACTCACGTTGGACAAACCGACTCACGTTGGACAAACAGACTCACGTTGGAAAAACCGTCTCACGTTGGAAAAACCGTCTCACGTCGGACAAACCGTCTCACGTCGGACAAACCGTCTCACGTCGGACAAACCGTCTCACGTTGGAAAAACCGTCTCATGTCGGACAAACCGTCTCACGTTGGACAAACCGTCTCACGTCGGACATACCGTCTCACGTCGGACAAACCGTCTCACGTCGGATAAACCGTCTCACGTTGGACAAACCGACTCACGTTGGACAAACCGACTCACGTTGGACAAACCGACTCACGTTGGAAAAACCGTCTCACGTTGGAAAAACCGTCTCACGTCGGACAAACCGTCTCACGTCGGACAAACCGTCTCACGTCGGACAAACCGTCTCACGTTGGAAAAACCGTCTCATGTCGGACAAACCGTCTCACGTTGGACAAACCGTCTCACGTCGGACAAACGTCTCACGTCGGACAAACGTCTCACGTCGGACAAACCGTCTCACGTTGGAAAAACCGTCTCATGTCGGACAAACCGTCTCACGTTGGACAAACCGTCTCACGTCGGACAAACGTCTCACGTCGGACAAACCGTCTCACGTCGGACATACCGTCTCACGTTGGACAAACCGTCTCACGTTGGACAAACCGTCTCACGTCGGACAAACCGTCTCACGTTTGACAAACCGACTCATGTTGAACAGACAAACTGTCGAAAGAAGGACACACTGTGCCACGTGGGACAGCCAAACTGCCTAATGTTGGACAAACTGTCCCACGTTGGACAGCCAAACTGCCTAATGTTGGACAAACTGTCCCACGTTGGACAGCCAAACTGCCTAATGTTGGACAAACTGTCCCACGTTGGACAGCCAAACTGCCTAATGTTGGACAAACTGTCCCACGTTGGACAGACAGATGTGAAATGAGCCCAGCAGGACCACGGCTAGGCTCAGATGAAGAAACGCTGTTTGGCCTCTTCCAGCTCAGGCTTGGGGGGAAGCAGGAGTCGGTCCCAACAGCTAGCCGGTGAGGTGTAGGTACACCTGGACAGGTGGTCCATCGTGACTTGTCCTCCCTACCTGCCTGCATGTCTACATGTCAACACTTCCAGGTTAAAACAGCCTGTAGGAAGACCCACCTGCCTAAATCAACCCTTGTTGCCTCGGATCAGCTGTCTGTCCTCCGTCTGTCCTGACAGTAGCCAAGTTACTCATCTTACAATAATCAATACAGTTTTCCTTCATTTGAGCAGATTTTTTCCAAACTGATCAACCATTTGATCTTATTTCTAATTCCGAGCAGCAGAAGAACAAGTTTCGGTTTCAGATCCTGGTTTTCGTACGGCTTCTTGTGAAATGACTATTTTTATCCCAGGCGTTGGAACTAAAGGAAACATGGTTTTGTAGTTACACGTGTCTGTTTGTCCGACTGAGCCTGAAATCCTTCTCTGTGGACGGAGTTTCCAGCGTAGAAGCGTTGGAGATGAATACCTTCAGCGGAAGTGTCATGGACAGTATGGCTTCTTATTGCAGCGCAGTCCAACGGGACGCTCCGACTCCGAGCGAAGGCACCTGACTGCTTGCTGTTGTCACCGCTGTGGAGCGGTTCCTCAGTCTGGCACATTTCACAACGCTGCTGCTGTCCTAAAAGTCTTCTTCATTAGATGAGTAGTAAAGCACTGAACTGATTTCACAGTGTTGGAGGGGGGGTCTGACTCTGTGTAGCATGTTCAGGATGGACGGAGGACACTTCCTGATGTCCTATCTGTCGCTCGGCGCTGCTTCCTGGCCTTCAGGCTGCCTGTCCTCGGCCTCCACCTGCTCCGCCTGCTCCTGGTTGTTCTCTGCTCCAACGTCGCTGGCAGAGTGCTGCTCCGCCTCCGGGGTGGGGGGCCGGATGCCGCTCGCGTCTTCGCCCCGCCCCACAGAGCTGCTTTCGCTCGCGGAGTCGGACCTCGCACCTGGCCGTCGGAACAACCTCTGACCTGCGACGCCAGACAAGGAGGAAGACAAACACGTCGTTTTCATCAGTTATTTCAGATTATATTTTCTCTTTAAATCATGCTGGTTTTAAACAGATTTAGAATAAAAAGGTTTATAAATCAGGCAAGAGCAGAATTTCTCCAGAAAGGAACCTGCACACGAGGAACGTAAGACCACTCCTCTCCCTCAGGTCCAGCAGCTGGTCTGGGAAACGTGAGCCAGGAACTGGTGTTTTACTCAGCGCTGTCTTTACACATCCCACAGCGCTTTAACTGGAACGCCTACCTGGTGGTCTCTTTGAGGGGGAGGGGGGAGCGTCTTGCGGGGATGGTATGCCTGCCTGGGCCTTGGTGGAGTATGTCGTCTCCGTGGAATCTAAGGAACCTGAAGACACAGAGAATCAACACACATCTGCCAGCTTTCAGAGCTGCAGCAGCCTGAGCTCGGTGTGTGTCGGGCTGGAGATCACCGGGGGTTGTTTAGGTGTGGCACCTGATGCTTTGTCCTGCACTGGTTTACTTTGCTTTGGTTACACATTCCTACGCAACACCTACATCACTGGTACATCCTGTCACACCTTCTCTAAACGTTTCTTTCATAAAGTTTAGTTTTGTACTGAAGCACTCTGTGTCCGCCTCCCTTTATGTTGCATCAGAGCCGCAACGTTACAGCAGGAAGTCCTGCAAGAGCTGGACATCCTGGATGGATGGATGGATGGATGGATGGATGGATGGATGGATGGGTGGATGGGTGGATGGATGGATGGGTGGATGGGTGGATGGGTGGATGGATGGATGGGTGGATGGGTGGATGGATGGGTGGATGGGTGGATGGATGGATGGATGGGTGGATGGGTGGATGGGTGGATGGATGGATGGGTGGATGGATGGATGGATGGATGGGTGGATGGATGGGTTGATGGGTGGGTTGGTGGGTGAGTGGATGGGTGGGTTGGTGGGTGGATGGGTGGGTGGGTTGGTGGGTGGATGGGTGGGTGGGTGGGTGAGTGGATGGGTGGGTTGGTGGGTGAGTGGGTTGGTGGGTGGATGGATGGATGAGTGGATGGGTGGGTGGGTGGATGAGTGGGTTGATGGGTGGGTTGGTGGGTGAGTGGATGGGTGGGTTGGTGGGTGGATGGGTGGGTTGGTGGGTGAGTGGATGGGTGGGTTGGTGGGTGAGTGGATGGGTGGGTTGGTGGGTGGATGGATGGATGAGTGGATGGGTGGGTGGGTGGATGAGTGGATGGGTGGGTTGGTGGGTGAGTGGGTTGGTGGGTGGATGGATGGATGAGTGGATGGGTGGGTGGGTGGATGAGTGGATGGGTGGGTTGGTGGGTGAGTGGATGGGTGGGTTGGTGGGTGGATGGATGGATGAGTGGATGGGTGGGTGGGTGGGTTGGTGGGTGAGTGGATGGGTGGGTTGGTGGGTGGATGGATGGATGAGTGGATGGGTGGGTGGGTGGATGAGTGGATGGGTGGGTTGGTGGGTGAGTGGATGGGTGGGTTGGTGGGTGGATGGATGGATGAGTGGATGGGTGGGTGAGTGGGTGGATGGATGGATAGATGGATGGATAGATAGATAGATGGATGGATACTAGAGCTGAAGGTGTGGATCATGTGAAGCTCACCTGTTTAAACCAACCTTTGCTAAAAGTGTACCTATAACTCCATGTTTATCTGATAATGAGCAACGTCACCAACAATCAGGTAAAAAGCAGAATCTTGTGGCGACGCTAAACGTCCTGCGGAACAAAATGAAGCCTCTGGAGAAAAATCTTTGTGCTTTTCCTCAGAATGATCCCAACAAAATCCCGGCGGAGGCAGACAGCAGAGTAAAGACTCATCACTGAGGCGTACCTGCTGCCAGGTTGAAGGTCCTTCCCCTGATGTTACTTTGAACTGGAGCAAACCAGTTGAGCACAGAGCCGACCAGAGGAAGCTGCCTCAGCATCCCCTGCAACACACAAAGAAGCATTTCTGGTCAACACTCTGCTGCACAAACGGAGATCACACCTGCATTTACTCCTGTTGCTCGGCTCGTTTATGGCACCACCATACATAAAGAGCCTCTTCCTGGCTTTATTCCAGCCATAGAGGATCATTATTTTCCTGCTTTTCTCATCACTTGTTGATCTTTGGCTGCTTCTGATTGGACGTTACCATCAGTTTAAGCTCTCTGACTGGTGGAAAGTCTGACAGGAAGTGTCTTCATCATCATGTCCAGGTGAAAATAGAGGTCTCTTAGCAACATGGTAGTGATGGTGATGAAGATGTGATAAATAATGGTGGATTTACCATCTGGAGTCTCTGAATAAACACTACATGTTGTGTCTGGATTGTAAACCTCCTGGACGGATAGAAACGCTGGAAAACCTCCGTAGACCAGCTTCAGCAGGGATCCCCAACACTGGTCCTGGAGGACTGATGTCCTGCAGGTTTTCTAAGTGACCTAGAGAAGCTGCATTCAGCTTCTAAGCTCCACATGTCTGGAAGAAAGTCCCAGGAAGCCTCAGATCAGCTGGAACGTCCTGGAATGTTTGGTTTTTGTCTAAAGTTTTTTTCCTTTTCTCTCGTTTCTATTTTAAAAGATTCTTGTCATGTTTTAACGTGTCTGTAAAGCTTGTTGCATCAACGTGTTGCTGAGTCATGCTATTTCACATGAAGCTCCACTGGAGATGAAACACTGCTGAATGCGGGTCCTGGACTGAAACCATAGACTGTATATAAAGAGATGGGCGGAGCCTCCATGACGTCCCCCGTAGGTTTCTGAAGAGCTGAATTGAAGCTCGGTGGGCGGTTCCTACCATCGCCATCTTGGCAGGGGCATGCGTGTCGTCTCGCCCGAAAAAGAGGTGGAGCTGAGAGGGGGGGGCTGTGAACGTCATGGTGGATGATTGACATCGAGCGAGCTCCGAGCTTTCTGTAGCTAAGAGCTAACCGAGCTAACCCGGAGATAACAGGAGCTAACCAGCTAACGGAGGTAAGCAGGCTAAAGCAAAGTCACGTTGTTAACCGGCTAAAAACTGCGGTTGTTCTACATTCTTCTGATTTGAAGTGGGAGATCGGGTACCTGTCAATCAAAAGGACACGCCCCTAAATATGCCAAACTTCGAGATTAAATTACTTTTAAACGGGCGAGTTAGAAAAAAATTCACTCCCCCCACAGTTGTCATGAAGGTAAACCTGACCTATTAAACCTAAAATGGATTTTTGTACCAGGCTGTAAACATGTTTATTTCTGCTGTAAACATGTTTATTTCTGCTGTGAAGTTGGTCTTTTTAACATGGGAGTCTATGGGGATTTGCTATATTTTGCAGCCCCTAGTGGATGAAGGGGGAACTGCAGTTTTATACACTTCTGCATAGGCGTCACTTTTAACCGCCGGAGGCTCCATCCATCTTTCATATGCTGTAAACATGTTGATTTCTGCTGTAAACATGACTAAAATCCAGGTGTACACACCTCCTCCAGGAGCTTCTCCTCGGTGGCCCTCTGCAGCTGCAGCTCAGCCTCCAGGATGCCCTTCCTCACCACCTCCGTCATGTTTTCCAACAGCTGGAAAGGAAAAAGTCCAAAATGATGAGCAGGAAGCGATGAGCAGATGAAGCACCAGCTGAATAAAAACAGATCTTTTTGTATTATTTGTAGTTTTAAGTCAAAACAAAGAAAACTCCTAAAAGAATCAGATTTTTGGTGTTTATCCAACACACTGCGTGACGTGTGGTACACATGTGGACCGGCCAATCAGAGCTGGAATCCGACTTGTAACTGCTGACAGGCATAGAGTAAAATTACCCTTCCACTCTCTTCGATGTCCCTCCCCATGGCAGCCATCGTTTCCACCAGCTCGGACACGTCTACATCATCAGTTACCATGCCAACAAAGATGCAGCTCTCTTCGGTCACAAACTCTGGGCCTGCCAGGGAAAAGAGGCGGGAAAAACACATCGTGAGATCACATCCGGTTCTGGATCGGACTGTGGCCCAGACGGGGGGGGTTACGGACCAGTGGAGAAGACTATGTCAGTGTCGAGCTCGTGCAGCCTCTTCAGCAGCTCGTTGTTGATCTTCCTCAGCTCCTGCTTCCTCTCCTCCGACGCTTCCGCCTGCAGCTCGTAGCTGAACACCAACATCCGTCACAAAACGCCACGAACAGCAAACACGTTCCCTGAAGCCCACCCAGCCTTACCGGACCACTCCCAGACCAGGCCAGCCGGGCTCCTCCACGTATCGCAGCAGCGGGGAGCGCCGCCGCACCTCCTCTCTGAAGTCTTGTCTCAAACTGAGTGTGGCAGTCATCATGGGGACCAGCTCCACCAGCTTCTCCACCATCTCCTCCACATCCTCCTGCTGGGTGCCCAGAACTAGACCGGAGGGAGACCCCACCTTCCTGAGTGGTCCCTGTGATCATTCTCACATGTGTGTGTGTGTGTGTGTGTGTTGCTACCTGCAGCAGTCAGCAGAGGGCTGAACCGAACACAGGTTCCTTCATCTTCCAGCTCCACCACATCGACGCCGCTGCTGGGAACCAGTTGAGCCAGCTGCTCACCCAGCTGCATGCAGACAGAGGAGAAAACAGCCGAATGACTACAAGCTGCGCACGAAGTCACGCTCCCGCCACGCCGAAGGCTCGCCGGGCCGACGGCTCGTCCTGTCAGCTGAACTTCAGTCTTCTTCTGCAGACAGACGCTGACGTTTAGCGGGGATGTTGCCAGGTCCGCGTCCCCCATCCCTCACGCAGGACGCGCCTCACTTCCCATGACAAACAGCAAGTCCAGTTTAAAATCCCAGTAACCAGCAACAGAAGCTGTGTGATGCCTGCACACTCGGTAAGACCACAGTCAGCACAGCCAGCGCAGATACAGACTGGTTTCTGGTCCCCGACAATGAGCTCAGTCATGTTCAGAATAATTAAAACCCTCCAGAACCATCCGTCCCACTTCCAGCCAGATGCCCGTTTCATGTCCAGGAAGCTGCAGCTGGTCAGCAGAACAGCAGCTGTGGTTGCTGCTTCACCACCTCTGCTCTCCTCGCGGTCTGATCAGCCTGCTGAGGGAACCTCATGGAGCTTCTATAGGTGTTAAACTCAGTGAGGAAGCTTCTGGAGAGCTCATCCCAGCGGGACTGAGGAGACCCTTCCGCTGTTCTGCGTCAGAACACGGACGCAACATGATGAGATCTGCAACGTAAAAACACCAAATGCTGCATGAAAGCTACACAACATGAAAGCACACCTCTGGTTCCAGGAGGACCTGAACCGTCAGGATGGAAGAGTGTCCAGCGGTGAACATGCTGTTCTTCCCCAGCACCTACACCCCCCCCATCAGGTGTGGAAGGATGCTCCAGGACGGTCAGACAAGACGTTTACCGCCCCGCATCAACGGCCAAAGCATGTTGCCAAGTGGGATGTTTGCAGATCAGTGGACACCAGACATGCAGAGAGCGCAGCTGGACACGGATCTGCTTCGCTGGATGGGAAGGACCGCCTAATCACAGCAGACTACCGGGGACACAAAGTCCACCACAGATATGAGAAGCTGAAAGAACACTGTGCTCACCATGGCAACCCTGATGTCGTCATGTCAGACGATGGACCAAATCCCAGCAGTTCCAGACCTCTGAAGACAGCCAGGATAGCTGCTGGATGGGAGCCTTGTTTGGGAACATCCCACCACGAGGTCTGGAGACCAGTCCAGCTCAGAGACGGCTTATCAAGCCGGAACCAGGATGCTGCTTCCCACTGGAACCAGTCTCCTGCAGCCGGATAGCACGCCGGACAAAATTAACCCGGTAACCCCGCTGGGTGGAACAATATCCCCCTCTTCGTCCAGTTCCATGGCTTTGGTTGGACAGAGGCGGTTCGGCAGCGGTTCGTTCTTTTTCAGTGACAGACAGGGAACTTTGTTTCCTCCCGTTTACATCAGCTGCAGCACGTCTGTCTGTGCTCAGAGCCAGGCAACATGCATGACGGCTTACTATGTGCAACGTGTGTTTTCTGGCAGTAAAATCACTGTGTGTGTGCTTCAACACCGCCCCCTACTGGCCACAACCACCCGGATCGCTGCATTTTAAACAGTAAAACGTGTTTAAGTCTCAGAAAGGTGAGCTGATGTTTAAATCTGCAGTAGGTCATGTTCCTCAGAGACATGTTTTTACCCTGGGTCAAGTGGTTCCTCGTCCTGATAGTTGCCTGTTCAAAACTGTGGGATGAGCTCCCCCTACACATGAGGCAAGCCTCCTCACTGTCCATCTGTAAAACTCATCTTAAAACCCATTTTTATTCCTTGGCCTTTAACCCAGCGTAAGACAGCTTCCGGTCCGTGTGCTTTAGTTTATTTTTGGTTTTATTTACTATTTATTCGGTTTGTTTGATTGTTTTAATTCCATATTCCTGACCTGTTGTTTTATTGTATTTCTTTGCATTTGAACTGTTTTTTCTGGTTTTTTTTTTTTTTTTTGGCCGATTGTGTACAGCACTTTGTTTAGACTCTGGTGTATTAAAGGGCTTTATAAATAAAGTTGAGTTGAGTAGTCTATACATTCTGTAATCATGAACTATAAGAAATATAGTTAGACCCCTCAGTTTACTGTAAATCTGTAAAAACTCTGACCAATCCAAACGTTCCGACCCAAATGGAGTTTTTCATTTCTTATATTTCGTAGCTTCTTCTCCCGGCTCCCCTCCTCCCCCTCCAGCAGCGCATACCTGATCGCCACACCCTGCATATAAACAGCATGTTAGGATGAAAATACAAAGTAGTGAAGAAGAAACTCGGAAGGCAAACATGGCTGAGAAAATGCAGGAAGGATTTCCCGACCCGGCTCGGTTTATTTGCCTCCTCCTGCTAAACAGCCGAGAAAGAGAAAATCGTTGGTGGAAAAAGCTGCAAATAAAAAAGCCTCGGATCACGCAAGGAGCCGGACCAGAGGGGGAGGAGCCAAGACAGGGGAGGAGCCAAGACAGGGTGCTAGCTCCCCAACATTCCCTATCCCACTTTTAGGGACTGAACTTAGTCGTCCTGTTTTCTGTTTACGTCTGTGATCGCTGGGATATTCGTGCATCTGTTAATAGTCAAACCTTCCAAAATGAATAAATTGTGCATCCTCTCTTGTAAACATACGATGATGTGAGCACATGTTTCATATTGAAGAGACATGCTGCTCATTGTCCACCTACTCCGCAGCAGTTTAATGGTTCTAACAGAGTCTACGTTGACATTTATGATCTTAGCGTTTACACGCAGCTCCGGATGAGCAGGAACGATGACTGACTGCACCAGAATGTCAGGAAATCCATCAGATGCTGACACATCAGCAGATCTGACCTCCAGAATGCAGAGCAGCGACGTGAAGCAGAACTAAAAGCAACATGGACTTCTGTACAGCCTGCAGGGACGTCTAGTTAATACACACATTCAGTTCTCTTGAAAGAGAAACGATGCATCGCAGGACGAATACTCACCCATCTGTTGAAGGTATCCAGCACCTCCTTCTCAACAGCGCTGAAGCCGTCCACCGAACCCCCGCTTGATCCTTAAAACACAGAGGAGCTAAAGCTATCAACGTGTTTACTCATCTCATCTTACAGCACAGACACACGCAGCTGACGTTACACTGAAACTGGAAGATTTGAGGTGTTTCCACAGTGTAGACACAAGATCTGCTCGAGAGAACTGAAAGCAGATCTGCGCGACACCGTAGATCCTACGATCTGTTTTGACACCGTAGATCCTACGATCTGTTTGACACCGTAGATCCTACGAGCTGTGCGACACCGTAGATCCTACGATCTGTTTTGACACCGTAGATCCTACGATCTGTTTTGACACCGTAGATCCTACGATCTGTTTTGACACCGTAGATCCTACGATCTGTTTGACACCGTAGATCCTACGATCTGTGCGACTCCGTAGATCCTACGATCTCTTTGTCACCGTAGATCCTACGATCTCTTTGACACCGTAGATCCTACGATCTGTACGACACCGTAGGTCCTATGATCTGTACGACACCGTAGATCCTACGATCTGTACGACACCGTAGATCCTACGATCTGTACGACACCGTAGATCCTACGATCTGTACGACACCGTAGATCCTAGAATCTGTACGATACCGTAGATCCTATGATCTGTACGACACCGTAGATCCTAGGATCTGTACGACACCGTAGATCCTAGAATCTGTACGATACCGTAGATCCTATGATCTGTACGACACCGTAGATTCTACGATCTGTTTGACACTGTAGATCTTACGATCTGTACGACACCGTAAATCCTAGGATCTCTTTGACACCGTAGATCCTACGATCTTTACAACACTGTAGATCCTAGGATCTGTTCGACACCGTAGATTGTACGATCTGTTTGACACCGTAGATCTTATGATCTGTACGACACCGTAGATCCTACGATCTCTTTGACACCGAAGATCCTACGATCTGTACGACACCGTAGATCCTAGGATCTGTATGACACCGTAGATCCTAGGATCTGTACAACACCGTTGATCGTAGGATCTGTACAACACCGTAGATCCTACGATCTGTTTGACACTGTATATCCTAGGATCTGTATGACACCGTAGATTCTACGATCTGTACGACACCGTAGATCCTACGATCTTTACGACACCGTAGATCCTAGAATCTGTATGACACCGTAGATTCTACGATCTGTGCGACACCGTAGATCCTACGATCTGTTTTGACACCGTAGATCCTACGATCTGTTTGACACCGTAGATCCTACGATCTGTGTGACACCGTAGATCCTACGATCTGTGCGACTCCGTAGATCCTACGATCTCTTTGACACCGTAGATCCTACGATCTGTACGACACCGTAGATCCTACGATCTGTACGACACCGTAGATCCTAGGATCTGTATGACACCGTAGATCCTACGATCTGTACGACACCGTAGATCCTAGAATCTGTACGACACCGTAGATCCTAGAATCTGTACGATACCGTAGATTCTATGATCTTTACGACACCGTAGATTCTACGATCTGTTTGACACTGTAGGTCTTACGATCTGTACGACACCGTAGATCCTACGATCTCTTTGACACCGTAGATCCTACGATCTGTACGACACCGTAGATCCTAGGATCTGTATGACACTGTAGATCCTAGGATCTGTACGACACCGTAGATTGTACGATCTGTTTGACACTGTAGATCTTACGATCTGTACGACACCGTAGATCCTACGATCTCTTTGACACCGTAGATCCTACGATCTGTACGACACCGTAGATCCTAGGATCTGTATGACACCGTAGATCCTAGGATCTGTACAACACCGTTGATCGTAGGATCTGTACGACACCGTAGATCCTACGATCTGTTTGACACTGTATATCCTAGGATCTGTATGACACCGTAGATTCAAGGATCTGCACGACACCGTAGATCCTACGATCTTTACGACACCGTAGATCCTACGATCTTTACGACACCGTAGATCCTAGAATCTGTTTGACACCGTAGATTCTACGATCTGTACGACACCGTAGATCCTAGAATCTGTACGATACCGTAGATCCTATGATCTGTACGACACCGTAGATCCTACGATCTGTACAACACCGTAGATCCTACGATCTGTACGACACCGTAGATCCTACGATCTGTACGACACCGTAGATCCTACGATCTGTACGACACCGTAGATCCTAGAATCTGTACGATACCGTAGATCCTACGATCTGTACGACACCGTAGATCCTACGATCTGTTTGACACCATAGATCCTACGATCTGTATGACACCGTAGATTCTACGATCTGTACGACACCGTAGATCCTACGATATGTTTTGACACCGTAGATCCTACGATCTGTTTGACACCGTAGATCCTACGATCTGTTTGACACCGTAGATCCTACGATCTGTTTGACACCGTAGATCCTACGATCTGTTTGACACCGTAGATCCTACGATCTGTGTGACACAGTAGAGCCTACGATCTGTGCGACTCCGTATATCCTACGATCTCTTTGACACCGTAGATCCTACGATCTGTACGACACCGTAGATCCTACGATCTGTACGACACCGTAGATCCTACGATCTATACGACACCGTAGATCCTAGGATCTGTACGACACCGTAGATCCTAGGATCTGTTCGACACCGTAGATCCTACGATCTATACGACACCGTAGATCCTACGATCTGTACGACACCGTAGATCCTAGGATCTGTACGACACCGTAGATCCTAGAATCTGTACGATACCGTAGATCCTACGATCTGTTTGACACCGTAGATCCTACGATCTGTGCGACTCCGTAGATCCTACGATCTCTTTGTCACCGTAGATCCTACGATCTCTTTGACACCGTAGATCCTACGATCTGTACGACACCGTAGGTCCTATGATCTGTACGACACCGTAGATCCTACGATCTGTACGACACCGTAGATCCTAGGATCTGTACGACACCGTAGATCCTACGATCTGTACGACACCGTAGATCCTAGAATCTGTACGATACCGTAGATCCTATGATCTGTACCACACCGTAGATCCTAGGATCTGTACGACACCGTAGATCCTAGAATCTGTACGATACCGTAGATCCTATGATCTGTACGACACCGTAGATTCTACGATCTGTTTGACACTGTAGATCTTACGATCTGTACGACACCGTAAATCCTAGGATCTCTTTGACACCGTAGATCCTACGATCTTTACAACACTGTAGATCCTAGGATCTGTTCGACACCGTAGATTGTACGATCTGTTTGACACCGTAGATCTTATGATCTGTACGACACCGTAGATCCTACGATCTCTTTGACACCGAAGATCCTACGATCTGTACGACACCGTAGATCCTAGGATCTGTATGACACCGTAGATCCTAGGATCTGTACAACACCGTTGATCGTAGGATCTGTACAACACCGTAGATCCTACGATCTGTTTGACACTGTATATCCTAGGATCTGTATGACACCGTAGATTCTACGATCTGTACGACACCGTAGATCCTACGATCTTTACGACACCGTAGATCCTAGAATCTGTATGACACCGTAGATTCTACGATCTGTGCGACACCGTAGATCCTACGATCTGTTTTGACACCGTAGATCCTACGATCTGTTTGACACCGTAGATCCTACGATCTGTGTGACACCGTAGATCCTACGATCTGTGCGACTCCGTAGATCCTACGATCTCTTTGACACCGTAGATCCTACGATCTGTACGACACCGTAGATCCTACGATCTGTACGACACCGTAGATCCTACGATCTATACGACACCGTAGATCCTAGGATCTGTACGACACCGTAGATCCTAGGATCTGTTCGACACCGTAGATCCTACGATCTATACGACACCGTAGATCCTACGATCTGTACGACACCGTAGATCCTAGGATCTGTACGACACCGTAGATCCTAGAATCTGTACGATACCGTAGATCCTACGATCTGTTTGACACCGTAGATCCTACGATCTGTGCGACTCCGTAGATCCTACGATCTCTTTGTCACCGTAGATCCTACGATCTCTTTGACACCGTAGATCCTACGATCTGTACGACACCGTAGGTCCTATGATCTGTACGACACCGTAGATCCTACGATCTGTACGACACCGTAGATCCTAGGATCTGTACGACACCGTAGATCCTACGATCTGTACGACACCGTAGATCCTAGAATCTGTACGATACCGTAGATCCTATGATCTGTACCACACCGTAGATCCTAGGATCTGTACGACACCGTAGATCCTAGAATCTGTACGATACCGTAGATCCTATGATCTGTACGACACCGTAGATTCTACGATCTGTTTGACACTGTAGATCTTACGATCTGTACGACACCGTAAATCCTAGGATCTCTTTGACACCGTAGATCCTACGATCTTTACAACACTGTAGATCCTAGGATCTGTTCGACACCGTAGATTGTACGATCTGTTTGACACCGTAGATCTTATGATCTGTACGACACCGTAGATCCTACGATCTCTTTGACACCGAAGATCCTACGATCTGTACGACACCGTAGATCCTAGGATCTGTATGACACCGTAGATCCTAGGATCTGTACAACACCGTTGATCGTAGGATCTGTACAACACCGTAGATCCTACGATCTGTTTGACACTGTATATCCTAGGATCTGTATGACACCGTAGATTCTACGATCTGTACGACACCGTAGATCCTACGATCTTTACGACACCGTAGATCCTAGAATCTGTATGACACCGTAGATTCTACGATCTGTGCGACACCGTAGATCCTACGATCTGTTTTGACACCGTAGATCCTACGATCTGTTTGACACCGTAGATCCTACGATCTGTGTGACACCGTAGATCCTACGATCTGTGCGACTCCGTAGATCCTACGATCTCTTTGACACCGTAGATCCTACGATCTGTACGACACCGTAGATCCTACGATCTGTACGACACCGTAGATCCTAGGATCTGTATGACACCGTAGATCCTACGATCTGTACGACACCGTAGATCCTAGAATCTGTACGACACCGTAGATCCTAGAATCTGTACGATACCGTAGATTCTATGATCTTTACGACACCGTAGATTCTACGATCTGTTTGACACTGTAGGTCTTACGATCTGTACGACACCGTAGATCCTACGATCTCTTTGACACCGTAGATCCTACGATCTGTACGACACCGTAGATCCTAGGATCTGTATGACACTGTAGATCCTAGGATCTGTACGACACCGTAGATTGTACGATCTGTTTGACACCGTAGATCTTACGATCTGTACGACACCGTAGATCCTACGATCTCTTTGACACCGTAGATCCTACGATCTGTACGACACCGTAGATCCTAGGATCTGTATGACACCGTAGATCCTAGGATCTGTACAACACCGTTGATCGTAGGATCTGTACGACACCGTAGATCCTACGATCTGTTTGACACTGTATATCCTAGGATCTGTATGACACCGTAGATTCAAGGATCTGTACGACACCGTAGATCCTACGATCTTTACGACACCGTAGATCCTACGATCTTTACGACACCGTAGATCCTAGAATCTGTTTGACACCGTAGATTCTACGATCTGTACGACACCGTAGATCCTAGAATCTGTACGATACCGTAGATCCTATGATCTGTACGACACCGTAGATCCTACGATCTGTACAACACCGTAGATCCTACGATCTGTACGACACCGTAGATCCTACGATCTGTACGACACCGTAGATCCTACGATCTGTACGACACCGTAGATCCTAGAATCTGTACGATACCGTAGATCCTACGATCTGTACGACACCGTAGATCCTACGATCTGTTTGACACCATAGATCCTACGATCTGTATGACACCGTAGATTCTACGATCTGTACGACACCGTAGATCCTACGATCTGTTTTGACACGTAGATCCTACGATCTGTTTGACACCGTAGATCCTACGATCTGTTTGACACCGTAGATCCTACGATCTGTTTGACACCGTAGATCCTACGATCTGTGTGACACAGTAGAGCCTACGATCTGTGCGACTCCGTATATCCTACGATCTCTTTGACACCGTAGATCCTACGATCTGTACGACACCGTAGATCCTACGATCTGTACGACACCGTAGATCCTACGATCTGTACGACACCGTAGATCCTACGATCTATACGACACCGTAGATCCTAGGATCTGTACGACACCGTAGATCCTAGGATCTGTTCGACACCGTAGATCCTACGATCTATACGACACCGTAGATCCTACGATCTGTACGACACCGTAGATCCTAGGATCTGTACGACACCGTAGATCCTAGAATCTGTACGATACCGTAGTTCCTATGATCTGTACGACACCGTAGATCCTAGGATCTGTACGACACCGTAGATCCTAGAATCTGTACGATACCGTAGATCCTATGATCTGTACGACACCGTAGATTCTACGATCTGTTTGACACTGTAGATCTTACGATCTGTACGACACCGTAAATCCTACGATCTCTTTGACACTGTAGATCCTACGATCTTTACGACACTGTAGATCCTAGGATCTGTACGACACCGTAGATCCTACGAACTCTTTGACACCGTAGATCCTATGATCTGTACGACACCGTAGATCCTAGGATCTGTACGACACCGTAGATCCTAGAATCTGTACGATACCGTAGATCCTATGATCTGTACGACACCGTAGATTCTACGATCTGTTTGACACTGTAGATCTTACGATCTGTACGACACCGTAAATCCTACGATCTCTTTGACACTGTAGATCCTACGATCTTTACGACACTGTAGATCCTAGGATCTGTACGACACCGTAAATCCTACGATCTCTTTGACACCGTAGATCCTACGATCTTTACGACACCGTAGATCCTAGGATCTGTACGACACCGTAGATCCTACGATCATTACGACACCGTAGATCCTAGGATCTGTACGACACCGTAGATCCTACGATCTGTTTGACACCGTAGATCCTAGAAGCTGTGCGACACCGTAGATCCTACGATCTGTTTTGACACCGTAGATCCTACGATCTGTTTGACACCGTAGATCCTAGGATCTGTATGACACCGTAGATTCTACGATCTGTACAACACCGTAGATCCTAGAATCTGTTCGACACCGTAGATCCTAGAATCTGTACGATACCGTAGATCCTATGATCTGTACGACACCGTAGATCCTACGATCTGTACGACACCGTAGATTCTACGATCTGTTTGACACTGTAGATCTTATGATCTGTACGACACCGTAGATCCTACGATCTCTTTGACACCGTAGATCCTACGATCTTTACGACACCGTAGATCCTAGGATCTGTACGACACCGTAGATCCTACGATCTCTTTGACACCGTAGATCCTACGATCTGTACGACACCGTAGATCCTGCGATCTCTTTGACACCGTAGATCCTACGATCTGTACGACACCGTAGATCCTACGATCTGTACGACACCGTAGATCCTAGGATCTGTACGACACCGTAGATCCTAGGATCTGTACGACACCGTAGATCCTAGAATCTGTACGATACCGTAGATCCTATGATCTGTACGACACCGTAGATCCTAAAATCTGTACGATACTGTAGATCCTATGATCTGTACGACACTGTAGATCTTATGATCTGTACGACACCGTAAATCCTACGATCTCTTTGACACCGTAGATCCTACGATCTTTACGACACCGTAGATCCTAGGATCTGTACGACACCGTAGATCCTACGATCTGCGCGACACAGTAGATCCTACGATCTGTTTGACACCATATATCCTACGATCTGTTTGACACCGTAGATCGTACGATCTGTTTGACACCGTAGATCATAGAAGCTGTGCGACACCGTAGATCCTACGATCTGTTTTGACACCGTAGATCCTACGATCTGTTTGACACCGTAGATCCTACGATCTGTTTGACACCGTAGATCCTAGGATCTGTATGACACCGTAGATTCTACGATCTGTACAACACCGTAGATCCTAGAATCTTTACGATACCGTAGATCCTAGGATCTGTACGACACCGTAGATCCTATGATCTGTACGACACCGTAGATCCTAGGATCTGTACGACACCGTAGATCCTAGGATCTGTACGACACCGTAGATCCTAGAATCTGTACGATACCGTAGATCCTATGATCTGTTTGACACTGTAGATCTTATGATCTGTACGACACCGTAAATCCTACGATCTCTTTGACACCGTAGATCCTACGATCTTTACGACACCGTAGATCCTAGGATCTTTACGACACCGTAGATCCTAGGATCTGTACGACACCGTAGATCCTACGATCTCTTTGACACCGTAGATCCTACGATCTGTACGACACCGTAGATCCTGCGATCTCTTTGACACCGTAGATCCTACGATCTGTACGACACCGTAGATCCTAGAATCTGTACGATACCGTAGATCCTATGATCTGTACGACACCGTAGATCCTAGGATCTGTACGACACCGTAGATCCTAGAATCTGTACGATACCGTAGATCCTATGATCTGTACGACACCGTAGATTCTACGATCTCTTTGACACCGTAGATCCTACGATCTTTACGACACCGTAGATCCTAGGATCTGTACGACACCGTAGATCCTAGGATCTGTACGACACCGTAGATCCTACGATCTGTACGACACCGTAGATCCTACGATCTGTTTGACACCGTAGATCCTAGAAGCTGTGCGACACCGTAGATCCTACGATCTGTTTTGACACCGTAGATCCTACGATCTGTTTGACACCGTAGATCCTAGGATCTGTATGACACCGTAGATTCTACGATCTGTACAACACCGTAGATCCTAGAATCTTTACGATACCGTAGATCCTAGGATCTGTACGACACCGTAGATCCTATGATCTGTACGACACCGTAGATCCTAGGATCTGTACGACACCGTAGATCCTAGAATCTGTACGATACCGTAGATCCTATGATCTGTACGACACCGTAGATCCTACGATCTGTACGACACCGTAGATTCTACGATCTGTTTGACACTGTAGATCTTATGATCTGTACGACACCGTAAATCCTACGATCTCTTTGACACCGTAGATCCTACGATCTTTACGACACCGTAGATCCTAGGATCTGTACGACACCGTAGATCCTACGATCTGTACGACACCGTAGATCCTACGATCTGTACGACACCGTAGATCCTACGATCTGTTTGACACTGTAGATTCTAGGATCTGTATGACACCGTAGATTCTACGATCTGTACGACACCGTAGATCCTACAATCTGTACGACAGCGTAGATCCTACAATCTGTACGACAGCGTAGATCCTACAATCTGTATGACACCGTAGATCCTACAATCTGTACGACACCGTAGATTCCTCCTCAACCGTTTGTTTCTCTACTGGGATGGACAGAGCCACTGCGGCTGCACAAATGCATGTTTCTGCAGATGAAAAGCAGGAAGTATGAAGGGCTCGGCGGTGTGCGCTCGGCCAGACCTTTACCAGCACTCGTTTCTTGGGAAAACTTGAAAAGAACCACCGGAGAGTTTTGCTCGTCTTCCACCTGTTGAACACACAAACACACACATCAGCATCCACTTCATCACACGCAAGATTTCCACAGTGATGCTGGTAGCTGGGAGGGGGTGGCGGTACATGTGTGAAGCTGCTACGTCATGTCACATACAGCGCTCTGTATGGTGGTGGGGGGGGCGCTCCTGGCCTCTCAGTGGTACGCAGTTCAAAGCAAAGTACGGTTCCGGCAGAACCAGAACCCGAATTTATCACCATGACTGCAGTCATGCAGACGTACGGGTAAACATCTGGTGTTTGCTGCTGCTTTCAGTTCAAATTAAAAATCCAAACGCAGTTGTTCAGACTTAGACCACTGAGACAGGAACTAAAGTCATCACTGATGTCCAGGTGGGGGGTCACAGGCAACAGTCATGCCTGGGTGGGGCTGGAGGGGTCACAGGCTACGGTCATGCCTGGGTGGGGCTGGGATGATGCCTGCTGTTTCCACGATGTGGATGTGAGGGTCATGAATAATGTACCAGCATGCTGTGTGTTGTCTGACTGGAGAACAGCAACAGAAAACGTCCGTTCAAGCTGCCGGAATCCAAACCGTCTGATTAACATGAGCGGGGATTACCAAAAGGAATCTGCCCCACCCTTCAGCTTTACGTCACTAAAACACCAAGTTTCATGTTCACTAAACTACCATCACGTATGTCTTATAAAACCACAAACACCATCGCAGAGGACTGAACATCTACGCTGAACTCCAGGTTATTCCGCTCGAGTCGCTGCCATTAGACGGTGCCTGAAACATCTGAGAGGAACACCAGTCTGTGCTGCGTCCTGTCCACCAAAGACCAGAACGGATAGCAAACGTTTCCCCGGTGTCCCGTTGGCATTTACAAGAAGTGGAAAAGTCCTTTCTTCAGGAGAAAAACTTTCTAACAAAACAGGGAAACAACCGCAACTGTGGCCAGAAGTTGAGGAAAAAATTACCTGAAAGGATAAAAACAGAAGCTGGAGGAGTAAATAAGCATTCATCACGCCAGCGTGGAAGGATGGAGGAGTGTTACTGCACTCAAAGCAACGTTCACGCCTCGTCGTCATATATGGCAGCCATGAAACCTGTTGCTGAGCGCGCTCAGGTTCCATCTCATCGTCGTCAAGGTGGGGCTGAAGGCGACTTGCAGATCTGCATCTACATCTACAGATCTACATCTACAGATCTGCATCTACATCGACAGATCTACATCTACAGATCTGCATCTACATCGACAGATCTACATCTACAGATCTGCATCTACATCGACAGATCTACATCTACAGATCTGCATCTACATCTACAGATCTACATCTACAGATCTGCATCTATATCTACAGATCTACATCTACATCTACAGATCTACATCTACATCTACAGATCTACATCTACAGATCTGCATCTACATCTACAGATCTACATCTACATCTACAGATCTACATCTACATCTACAGATCTGCATCTACATCTACAGATCTGCATCTACATCTACAGATCTACATCTACAGATCTACATCTACAGATCTACATCTACAGATGTGCAGCTATGTTCAACCGATGCAGCAGCACGCAGCACATTTCAGAATTATTCATGACTCCTGCATTTTATTCCAAGGCAACACAAGACAAAATGAGGGAGGAGAGGCATTCCTGGAAGTACCTCCATCATCTACATCCATCAGCCAATGGAGACCCACTTCTGCAGAGCAGATATCAGATGAAGGAAAATGGTTGGGAGGTGACAGAGAGGAAGGAAGGGGAGGAAAAGGGAGGATGGGAGGGGAGAGGGAAAACAGGGCTTTAAGGGAGACAGGCAGAGGTTTGGTCCCACCTACAATAGAGAGTATGAGAGAGCCCAGAATGTCCCGCAGAGATGCCCCGGAGACGGGCAGGATCGGCGCCACCGTGCCCTGGAACCAAGGTAACCCACACTGACTATGGCTACAGCTACACACACTCACACACATCTTCCAAACACAGCAGCACCGAAGTCGCACAAAGCTCCGCATCGGAGCTGTGGCGAGTACGAGTGGCGCTGTGTTCAGACTGGAGCCCCAAACGCGCCTTGTTCACTGCATCCGGACTGCTATGCTGGTGTACGCTGGCACGCACCTAGGCGCACACATCAGGGGGCATGCACCGAGGCGCACGCATCGAGGCGCACACACTAACTGCGTGTCCAACTGCAGTGGATGTCGGTGAACAAAGTGAAACATGGACCCAAACACCTTCCAGTCAGTGGAACGTGACGTTACCATGGTCAAAGCCTCAATGAGAGAGATCTGTGTGTCGAGAACATCCTACAAATACAAACGGGACATTTCAGCAGCTGTACCAGGTGTGTGTGTGTGTGTGTGTGTGTGTGTGTGTGTGTGTGTGTGTGATTCAGGAAATAATAAAAACACTCCATCTGTGTGTCTCAGTGTTACAAGCTGGTGGTGTGTTTGGATCCTTAGTGGTGGTGACTCCCTCATCCTGCAAACATCTGGACGTGTGTAACAGTGCTACGTTTGTGACTGACAGCGTGTGCGGAGAACGTACCGAGGTTCTGATGGACGCCAGAGGTTTCAGCTTCTGCAGCAGCTGCTGGCTCTGCAGGGGGACAAGAGCAGATGTTCAGACACAGTCTCAGTCCCACGGATCCCAACGTCCAGCCGAGTAGTCGTAGCAACATCTGAACATCACTAGTACCTGCCTGTCTGACCTAATGACCCATTCAGCTACAGTCCAGTCTACCTGGACAGGGAGCGGCCGCTTTGGACCACGTAACGTAGAACTGGTCTGCATGTAGACTGACGTGTTCAGATCCAGATGTGAACCAGAACAACGTTTTCTGGTTCACATCTGGACTCAACGTCTCCAACAGTTCTACACGTAACGCCCCATCATCACTGAACAAACGGGCTGTGTTTCCTGTGTGTAGCTGCTCCGCTACATCTGAAAAAAATGGAAGCTGCTCACCAGAGCTGTGGCGTGTCGGATCTTCTGAACGATCCCGTTGTGGCCGAGGTTCTGCAGGGACAACCACAGAGGCAGCGCTTTCAGCTTCTCCAGGGGCTGGCTGGAGGTCAGACCTGCTGCCAGAGACTGAGACACACACCGCAGCGCTGCAGTTAGAACCAGACCGGCACAAAAACACATCAGTACGGTTAAACGGACCGCACCAGAGCCGGGTCCTCGTGCCTGTAGAGGGTGACAGCCGTTACAGCTGGTAGGCCGAGCCACTGGCCGGGAGTCAGCGTCATGCTGTCGCTTCTGGTGGCGGCCTGAGAGGGGACAAGCAGCAGAGGTCTGACGTGAGAAATCGCAGCAAGGTGAGTCAATCTGTCAGATGTAAAGCCGGATTACCATGATGGCAGAGGTGACGTCTCCCAGAGCAAGGGTTGCAAGGTTGACCCTGAAAAAGTCGACAAATAAAAACACTTAGTTAGCTCCACCTGTTCAACACACACACATCTAATCAGCCAATCACATTTACATGGGTGTTGAACGCCCTCACAGCGAGCGCGATGACGGCGAGAGCGATGACGCAGAGTGTTGGGAATTGCAGTTGTTATAATATTTTCAGTTCATATTATGATCATCTTTTATTAGTCTTACATTGATGGTCTTCATTAATCTTCATGTACAAGCTAAATGTTTTCCTCTGTGTGCTGTTTGGATGAGCAGGACATTCCAGTGACGTGCAAGGTCAGAGTGGTCTGACCAAATTTGATAAACATTCAGTTCCTATCAGAATGGTATCTTTAAGAAGAGCACACATACGCATTGTCCTACCAGGACATACGCATTGGACTTTTGAACCAAGCAAACACCCCCCCCACACACACACACACACACACACACACACACACACACACACACATTGAATTGTATCAACTTGTATGAATGTCATGTGGTACCTTTCAATAAATGGCTTGGAGGTTTTTTGAAGCTCAGGCTTCTGAGATGAGCCTCCTTGCAAGTTGAACAAGATCGTCTTGTCTGGCTTCCTCCTTATTTAATGATAATCATGTTAAGATGTTAAGGGTTTAAACTTAACATATTTGGTCCTTCTGAAGCCGGATTCCAAGGTCGGTGACAGCTGAGGATGGGGGGGAGACACGTCGTTTAGTCTGTCGACAGCCGGGGCGTGAGTGCGTCCTGTAACAAAGTCCTGTGGCGTGAATTTGTCACTTGGCCGGCAGTGTACCTAACTTTCCTCACTGGACATCGGTTGATGGAATTTCGAACATCTGGAGCAAGACGACGTGAAGAGGTGAGATAAGGGTTTTCTTTTCTTTCTTTCTTAGTGAGGCATCTCCGCCTAGAAGGAGGTTGGTTGACTAGTGAAGCTAGTTAACACAAGGGTTCGTTGACTAATTTATTTAGTCAGCAAGAGGTTTCTCCACCGTGAGGAGGTAAATAAGTGGTTCATTAACTAATTAATTTAGTTAGCAAGAAGGTTTCTCCGCCTTTCTTTAAGGAGGTTAACGACATCTCCACTGAATAAGGAGGTTAAAAATCAGAAGGTCTGTATCCATGCTCAACAATGCAAAAGAGGGAATATGGAATAGCAGACCAAGCAACAGCAGAGACTTTTCCCATGATAGAGGTTGCAAACCCTCATTACGGCCTTGATAACGACCGAGAACGCACACTACGTGTCTACCGACCTGGGACAGACCAGGAATGAACTGACGCATATAAAAGCCTAGGGAACCCTCGGATAAATGTAGAGGACTTCATAAACAAGCATCACAGCCACAGACAGTCTTATTTTCTTGATGGACGGGAAATTGAAACGACTTTTAAAAAATGCCTGACATATAGCTGGTCGAGAGTCCGGGGACAATACACTGGTACACGGGCAAATGGAACTGTGCTAAATCACATGGAACAAGCTTTGATTGACCAAATTGAGGCAGTATATGCGCGATTGAGACAAACATTTCGACCAACGCCAGACTATAACAAAATAGCCCAGTGTAAACAGGATGAAAATGAGGACGTCTATGCGTATAGAAATAGTTTGGAGGAAATTTTTCAAAAACATAGTGGAATCCCGGAACAGGCAGGGGAGGACACTCCTTATATGAGACAGCTAAAGCAAGCACTGATGTCTGGGTTACAACCATGCATAGCCGACTTTATCACAAAACATGACGTTAATCATGCAACAGGAACTTTGACAGTGCATGAATTGGGCACAGCACGCTCAAACACTGGTATCTTTCAATAAATGGCTTGGAGGTTTTTTGAAGCTCAGGCTTCTGAGATGAGCCTCCTTGCAAGTTAAACAAGATCGTCTCTTCTGGCTTCCTTCTTATTTAATGATAATTATGTTAAGATGTTAAGGGTTTAAACTTAACACTGAGCACGATGACACAGATAACAATGACGCCGAGCACAGTGACACCGATAACGACAACGCCAAGCACAATGACGCGGAGCGCGATGATACGGAGAGCGATGACGCAGAGCGGGATGACGCAGAGCGCGATGACGCCGAGCGCGATGACGCAGAGCGGGATGACGCAGAGCGGGATGACGCCGAGCGGGATGACGCCGAGCGGGATGACGCCGAGCGGGATGACGCCGAGCGGGATGACTCCGAGAGGGATGACTCCGAGAGGGATGACGCCGAGCGGGATGACGCCGAGCGGGATGACTCCGAGAGGGATGACGCCGAGCGGGATGATGCCGAGCGGGATGACGCCGAGCGGGATGACGCCGAGCGGGATGACGCCGAGCGGGATGATGCCGAGCGGGATGACTCCGAGCGGGATGACGCCGAGCGCGATGACGCCGAGCGCGATGACGCCGACCGGGATGACAGCGAACACGATGGCGGCGAGTACTGCATCCACAGCCAGGAAAATTTACAGACAAACAACAGTAAAAATAACCGGTTGTGACGAGTGGGATGCGCAGAGAGTGACATGCAAAATAGCGATGAATAATCGATTGATCGCGATGCACTGATTCACTTTTGTAAATCTTCAACAATGCTTACGTTACAAAATAATTCAAAGACAGGAACACAAAGTCTGGTAGGGAGATGGAAGTTGTGCGCCTGGGCAGCACACAGTAAACAACAGAGCTAGCAGGAAGCTATCAGGAAGCTAGAGGCTATCAGTAAGCTAGAAGCTATCAGGAAGCTATCAGGAAGCTAGAGGCTATCAGGAAGCTATAAACTAGCAGGAAGCTTTCAGGAAGCTAGAAGCTAGCAGGAAGCTACCAGGAAGCTAGAAGCTACCAGGAAGCTAGAAGCTAGCAGGAAGCTAACAGCTAGCAGGAAGCTAACAGCTAGCAGGAGGCTAGCGTTGCTGAGCGTGAGGTTTCCTCGTCGGGTCTAAAGGCAGCGTTTGGAAGCATTTTGGTTTTTATGGACATGAGAACAGCCTCCTCTTTAAGTGGAAGCTGTTTAAGCCATAATAAAAAACTCCAACAGTAAAACATCAAACATGCCAGCAGCTCAGATTAGACGAGGAGAAGCCAGCTGCACCTGTTGCTGTGACTACTGCTAACATTTTCACTGTATGGAAACATATGAACCTGTGTGTGTATGTGTGTATGACTACTGGCCAAGATGCTGTAAAAGGCCAGTAGTCATACACATCCACACAGCCGGCTGGTTTAAACAGAACTGGAGCAACGTAGTCCTGCTGTGCTACTTGGCTTCTCTGTCGAACCGGTGAGAGTGACAGAGCTGACCCACCCTTCAACATGAAGCCATAAGCTGTGCTGATCACACAGTTCCTTCAGACGACCCAGCTTATCTGTGTGGCCCGCTGCAGGGGTTCCTGAGGACAAATGGATTAAAACATAACAGGAAAGATGAAACAGCGGATAAAAGCTCAGATGAACCGTTAAAGCGAGACTTCACCTGCGTTGGCAACCAGCAGCAGAGGAAGCTTCCCAGCTTCCTCGTCCTCTTTGATCAGCTTGTCCAGCAAGGCAACATCCTGACAGTCACAGACAGTTGGAGTCAGATTCATGTGGATTTTTCACCATCTGAGAGTTCTGCATGTTCTCCTACCATCTGGTGCTGGGATCCGAAGACGGTGTTGCAGGGGACCGTGCACAAACTGGAGAGAGGCAGTCCAAGCTGACGACACAAAGCGTACGGTGAAGAGGCATGAAATGCAAGACATTTTCAGTATGAAGCATTCCTCCTGAGACGGTGGATGTTCCTTCCAACCCCTCAATGCAACGTCTCCTCACACCGGGACCAGGACTGTCAAATTCCAGACCGCATCCGTAATAACTCGTTACTCCTCATTTCTCTCTCTGGTTGGTGCGAAGAAATCCACGATCAGGACATCTACATCTAATGAAAACAGGCTGAAACTTCTGAAATAAATAAGTTCAGTTAGATGTTTACATATTTCTTTTTATTTTAAAAATTTCCCGTTTTACAGCTAATTTTTTCCAATTTCATGAGTTTAAAATTTTATATAGAACATTTTACACTGAATTTATTATTTATTTATGTATTCATTCTATTTTACTATTTATTTATGAATTACAACTTAAATATTTTAAACATGTATTATATACTATTTAGTATTATTATTTACTTTTTTACTATTTATTAATGATTTATACATTAAACATTTTAAATATATAAATTATATACTATTTATTATTTAATAGCATTATTTACTATTTTACTATTTATGTTTTATATATTAAATTAATAATAATAATTTAATAAATTAAATTATAATGTTCGTATTTATATAAATTGTATATAATATACTATTTATTATTATTATTATTATTTCTTTTTTCCTATTTATATATATTTATAATAATATCTATAATCATATTTATAATAATATTAATAACAATAACATTATTATTATTATGATTTCCTATTTTACTCTACCAACATATTTTAATCGTCTGACATCCTTGCAGCTGATTTGCAGCTTAGAAATCAGGATGGAGATAAATATTTGCTTGCAGGTATCTGAAACTGAAAAAAAAAACCATTATAAAAATAAAAAATATAAAATAATAAAATAAATAATAATCAAACGGACCGCCTGAGGTCAGGTTTATCAGGTAAGACGGATGAACAACATGGAACAGGTTTTCTTCCTGCCTTGGACATGTTTTACAGCCGAACAGGAAAACTGAACCTCTCCGAGAGAAATAAGGACATAAAGGTTCATGCCTCTGGCAAAACGGGCGGCCCTGGCGGGCTGGATCTGGCCCCCGGGCCCTACGTTTCACACCCTCACCTGGCTGCAAGACAGAAAACTGTTGTAACCGAGCAGAGACGAACCCTAACCAGAAACACGCTGCCATGTTTAACGTCACTAGTGTACAGATCAGAGGTGTGTCCACTTCCTACAGCCACTGTACACTCTGACTAAAGCTCTTCACGCACCCAGAGCACACAACCAGTAAGACCGGCTCCAGACCACACGTCACCTCTGATGGTTTCACTGGGACCTTTTACACACTGAAAAGGGAGTGTATGAAGTGCAGGCCAATAGAACAGATTCCTTCCAGTGTGTGATGAGGACTACGCTGTACAGCACCCAGCTTTCCACCTGTCCCACCTGGCTGCAGAGGTGCTGTCCCAGACCAGGCCTGCAGGAGGCGCTCTGGTAGATGACCGGCTGCTTGCCACTGAAGGCGGCGTAGCCCTCGGTGGAGTACTCCTCATAGCGAGCGTTGATGACCAGTCGACAGACTTTCACCAAGCCGTCCCTGTCGTCCTCGTGGAAACAAGCGGAGCCGGTTTCATACCTGAAGGAAGGAAGGAATTCTGTCTGGAATCACTTTCATCTCACTGCTTCCATTTCAGCACGTTCCCTCTTTTCTACACTCAGCAGCCAGTGGAGGTTCCAGGACCGCAGCTTAAGGACCTCCCACATCGTGTCTACATGTAGCGGGACATGTCCACATGCCAGCAGGAGTTTGAGCGTGAAGAGCAGCTCTGGCGTACCATCTGGCAGCAGGGCCACGCCTCAACCACATCTTTCATCACCTGCAGCCTCATGTACGAACAGATGTGAATGTTTTGGGCGTACTTTCCAGTTTTGCCTGTAAGCCCAGACCTTCCTTTCCCCAGAAACATTTGCCAACTCTGCGGGGGGATCCCTGGGGTTCCCAGGCCAGCCGAGAGATATAATCCCTCCAGCGTGTCCTGGGTCTTCCCCGGGGTCTCCTCCCAGAGGGACGTGCCTGGAACACCTCACCAGGGAGGTCCAGGAGGCATCCTGACCAGATGCAGGGACCACCTCATGTGTCTCCTCTGGGCGTTGAGGAGCCTCTCCCAGAAGGCGTGGTTCTAGATTAAAGGCACTAGCATGTCTGCAGACGGATCAACAAGCAGCAGGACTGTACCTGAAGAGCTTGCAGAGCCACAGCGTGGTGTCCGACAGGATGCGAGTGGTCAGCTTCCGGAGTCGCTCTCTGTCCAACACGGAGATGTAGGCTGCCAGGCTGTGGCCCAGCAGCGCCATGTGGCCCTGCTCCCCCACATTCTGCATCCTGCTGGAGACAACAAGCAGACACATCATCACCACGAGATCTGCCGTCCCTTCCAGCTTCTCCTCCAGCAGTCTGGCGAAGCAGGTCGGAAGTATAAACTCGTCTACCAGCAGCAGCGGTGCGAACTATCCCACCTCCTCAACACGCCAACATGACTCAGCGTTTTTACCACCACAATTACTAAACAAGAAGACGAACAGGATCCTTCACTTACTGCTGACTGGGCTTGTCCTTCTCTTCCTCCTCTTCCTCATGAATGAGCGTGTGAACGAGGTGCAGTACGGTGGCGACATCCTGACCGCTGAGGAGGAAACAAAGGCAACATTAGACGACTCATCGCTGATGCCTGCGGCTGTCTGCAGGACTTCTGTCCAGCTGTTGGCAGGCTACAGCGCCGGCGGACACACCTGTAACACGCCACACGCCTGTAACACGCCACATGCCTGTAACATAACACACGCCTGTAAAACGCCTGTAACACGTCTGTAACAAGCCACACGCCTGTAAAACGCCACATGCCTTTACCACGACACACACCTGTGACACACCTGTAACACGCCACACGCCTGTAACATAACACACGCCTGTAACACGTCTGTAACATGCCACACGCCTGTACCACGACACACACCTGTAAAACGCCTGTAACACGTCTGTAACACGCTACACGCCTGTAAAACGCCACATGCCTGTAACATGCCTGTAAGATGCCACACGCCAGTAACACGCCACAGGCCTGTACCACGACACACGCCTGTAACACGCCAGTAACACGCCACACGCCTGTAACACACCTGTAACACGCCACACACCTGTAACATGCCTGTAACACACCTCACGCCTGTAACACGCCTCACGCCAGTAACACGCCTCACGCCTGTAACACGCCATATGCCTGTAACACACCTCATTCCTGCAACATGCTACCCGCCTGTAACACGCCACACACCTGTAACAGGCCACACGCCTGTAACACGCCTCACGCCTGTAACACGCCAGTAATACGCCACACACCTGTAACATGCCTGTAACACGGCTGTTACACGCCTCACGCCTGTAACACGCCATATGCCTGTAACACGCCTCACGCCTGCAACACGCTACCCGCCTGTAACACGCCACACACCTGTAACAGGCCACACGCCTGTAACACACCTCACGCCTGTAACACGCCAGTAATACGCCACACACCTGTAACATGCCTGTAACACGGCTGTTACACGCCTCACGCCTGTAACACGCCATATGCCTGTAACACGCCTCACGCCTGCAACACGCTACCCGCCTGTAACACGCCACACACCTGTAACAGGCCACACGCCTGTAACACACCTCACGCCTGTAACGCGCCAGTAATACGCCACACACCTGTAACATGCCTGTAACACGCCTCACGCCTGTAACGCGCCACACGCCAGTAACACGCCTCACGCCTGTAACACGCCACATGCCTGTAACACGCCACATGCCTGTAACACGCCAGTAACATGCCTGTTACACACATGTTGCCTACAAGTGTGTGTGTGCAGTGCTTGTGTTTCATGTTTATTTATTCATTTATTTATAGTGTGTACAGAAAGTTCCTGCAGGTAAATTTCTACTGGAGGACCATAAAGTCTGTTCGGTTCTATTCTATAAGCAGAGTAATCATCATTTAGATCAAACTTTTTTTGTAAAATGATCTAATTAATGAAAAAATGTCTTATATTAATTCAGAAAAACCAAACAGATTTTTCAGACAATAAATTTCTAAAATCAAATTTCTCTAAATTATCTTGTTCAGTCAAATTTGAATTGTTATTTAAATATTCTATTAAAGTTTATGTGCTGTGAAACCTCCTATAAAGTGTTGACAACGTGTAATAAAGTCGCTTAGAATCACCTGTAACGTCGTAGATTAGGAACTGTGTTTTGAGGGACAATCGTTGTTAAATGATGGTTTGTAGCACCAGCCGTACTGACTGGTACCACTGGTACCACTGGTACCAGTGGTACCAGTTGCTACCAGTCGTACCTGTGGTACCAGCTGCTACTAGTCGTACCTGTGGTACCAGCTGCTACCAGTCGTACCTGTGGTACCAGCTGCTACCAGTCGTACCTGTGGTACCAGCTGCTACCAGTCGTACCTGTGGTACCAGCTGCTACCAGTCGTACCTGTGGTACCAGCTGCTACCAGTCGTACCTGTGGTACCAGCTGCTACCAGTCGTACCTGTGGTACCAGCTGCTACCAGTCGTACCTGTGGTACCAGCTGCTACCAGTCGTACCTGTGGTACCAGCTGCTACCAGTCATACCTGTGGTACCAGCTGCTACCAGTCGTACCTGTGGTACCAGCTGCTACCAGTCGTACCTGTGGTACCAGCTGCTACCAGTCGTACCTGTGGTACCAGCTGCTACCAGTCATACCTGTGGTACCAGCTGCTACCAGTCGTACCTGTGGTACCAGCTGCTACCAGTCGTACCTGTGGTACCAGCTGCTACCAGTCGTACCTGTGGTACCAGCTGCTACCAGTCATACCTGTGGTACCAGCTGCTACCAGTCGTACCAGTGGTACCAGCTGCTACCAGTGTGAAAACAATGAAAACTTTGTTTTGCAGTATTTCTGACACATGAAGCTGAATTTGATGCGACGAGCGTCAGACTTCAGGTGAGAGCACGCCGACGGCCTTACAGAGGTTTACTTCCGATTGGCTCCGAGCCTGTGACCAAATGGCCACACCTTCAGGATCTTCCCACTGCTTCTTCAGGAGGAGCGAGGTCTCCATGGCAACCCGGTCGTGGCTACATGTTAGTGTGTCTACTCTCTGCCGTATTTCCTGCTGGTTTATCCAATGTGATGATGATCTGTCTGGCCACTGTTTCACCTCGTGTGACTACGCCGTTGTTCGCGCTGAACTCGTCTTTCAGGATTCTACTGGTTGTGTTTCTTTTCATTTGACGGGTAACCAACAGTCACTTCACTTCACCCGCTTCCTCTTGACACGCCTGCTTTGTCTGGCATGGCCGTTACCGTGTCCGTGTGTGTCTGTGTAGGTCAGTGTGGGTCAGACAACACACACCTTCTTCACACTGGCACACACACAGATATACACGCACATAAAAACTAAGCACAGCGGGCTTGTGTGACGGTCACTGTCTCACTGTGTGTGTGTGTGTACGTGTGTGTGTGTGATCATGACTTACTCTCCCTGCAGGGGTCCAGGGATGCTGGTTCTGCTGAAACGCAGCCTCTCCGTCCCTGCCTCCAGCTCCCTGAACAGATGCGCACACACACACACACACACACACACACACACACACACACACACACACACACACACACAGATCAGCTAATCATGCAACAGGTGTGTCATTTGCATTGGTTCTATGGAAAGCCATGCAAATACTTTGCATTAACTCTGCCATGAAACGTGCTGCCGGGCCAACGGCGGGCCGCTGCCGGCAGGGCGGCGTGGAGGCGTCCAGCGCCAAGTTTAACTTAACTCATACAACACAATCCACACAACGAACTGCTGTGCAACACACACACACAGAGTGTTTTATCTCACCCCTGTCCATCTCCCAGGATCCTCATGGCTTCACTCAGATTCCTTCCCACTTGAGCCAGCGTGACATCCGCCATCATTCAGGATGTGTGTGTGCTCACTGCAGGAGAGATAAGATGGCTGAGTAAACACACAAACATTCATTTACAACTGACACTGCGCACACACAGTCAGGTGTGTCACGGTCCTGCTGAAATCTGCAAGACGTTGTCTGGATGGGAGCAGATGTTCCAGCATTGATGGAGCTTCCCAGATGTGGAAGCTGCCCACGCCATCGGCACTAATGCAACCCCATCCCATCAGAGATGCAGGCTGATAACAAGCTGGATGCTCCCTCTCCTCTTTAGTCTGCAGGACACGCCGTCCATGCTGTCCACAAACTATTCCACATCTTCATCCAGGTTTCCACTCAGAACATTTTAAATGAGCTTTGGTCCAGAGAAGACGGCGTGTTTCTGGATCCTCTTCACATATGATGGAGCTTTAACCTGCATGTCTGGATTTCAGCCTGAACTGGGTTCACACTGGTTTCTGGAAGCTTCAAGGGTCCATGCACTGGTTTCCAGTACAGAATCATGTCTCCCGCTCTCAGAGACTCCATCACACACTGGGATCATGGAGGGATCTGCAAAGGCTTCTCCATCTCCTGCTGAGGAACGTTTTACTGAAACTGTTTCACCGTGTTCAGATCCAGTTTGTCTCAGACTGGTGGAGTTCTGTCCATCTGTCCCTCTGAGAGACTCTGCCTCTCTGAAATGCTCCTTTTATACTCAGTCACATTCCTGACCTCTTCCCAGTTAAACCAGTCACGTTCCTGACCTCTTCCCAGTTAAACCAGTCACGTTCCTGACCTCTTCCCAGTTAAACCAGTCACGTTCCTGACCTCTTCCCAGTTAAACCAGTCACGTTCCTGACCTCTTCCCAGTTAAACCAGTCACGTTCCTGACCTCTTCCCAGTCAAACCAGTCACGTTCCTGACCTCTTCCCAGTCAAACCAGTCACGTTCCTGACCTCTTCCCAGTTAAACCAGTCATGTCCCTGACCTCTTCCCAGTTAAACCAGTCATGTCCCTGACCTCTTCCCAGTTAAACCAGTCACGTTCCTAACCTCGTCCCAGTTAAACCAGTCATGTTCCTGACCTCTTCCCAGTTAAACCAGTCACGTTCCTGACCTCGTCCCAGTTAAACCAGTCATGTCCCTGACCTCTCCCCAGTTAAACCAGTCACGTTCCTGACCTCTTCCCAGTTAAACCAGTCACGTTCCTAACCTCTTCCCAGTTAAACCAGTCACGTTCCTGACCTCTTCCCAGTTAAACCAGTCAAGTTCCTGAACTTTTCCCAGTTAAACCAGTCACGTTCCTGAACTTTTCCCAGTCAAACCAGTCATGTGACTGGCCTGATACCAGTCAAACCAGTCATGTGACTGGCCTGTTACCAGTTAAACCAGTCACTGCGCATGCGTGTTTGGATGTTGCTGCTTTATTTGGCGAAGCGGAGATGTGGCCGTGCGGGCTTCCGTCCCCTCAGTCCCACGACAGCGCAGTGTCCCACCGTGGACCAGGTGGATCCACGTAGATCCAGATCCCACCTGCAGCCTCCTCGCAGCAGCTGGCGCAGACAGGACTGAGGGGAAAACCGGACTAGCTTGGCACGCTCGCGACCCTCTCCACTTACCTCTACAGCTGGAGGTCCGCGGTCCGTAGGGCGCGACACGTTCCTGCCGTGGGAGGAGCGTGACGTGCTTCCAGAAGCTTGGTGGAAATCCTGTAGAACTAGAAGCTGTGAAGGGAACACATCCCAGTAGGTCCTACTGGTCCCAATAAGCGGACAGTTTACTTCCTGGACCTGCCAGGCGACGTTCCACGCTGGCAACGTGTGACGTCACGCCACGTCACAGCGCTGGCCAATGGGACGCCAGCTGATGACGACACGTTGTTGTGATTATGCAGTGGTTCCCAAACAGGAGGGCGGGACCCCAAGGGGGGCCCAGAGTCATCACAGGGGGGCGCGGCAAAGCTAAATAAAACTTGGGAGTTTTTACACTGGATGAATTTATTCAAAGGAAATCATGATAAATGTACAGGAGAGACTTCAAGTAATAAAAAAAGAACAAATTATGATGCAGCATATCTGTCCCTGCTTGACCACTAATAGTAATAATCAGTGGGTAATAATGAGACTGTGGTCTCATTATTACCCACTTTTCAATCTCAACTCAAAGAAAAGCCTGCAGGTTATTAATTATTAGTAATATTATTATATATTATAATATGTATTATATATAATATAAATATTATATACTATATAAGTATTATTATTATTATTAACAATAATAATAGTAATAATAATAATAATTATATAATAATTATGATAATGAATAATATATATATATATATATATATATATATATATATATATATATATATATATATATATAAACCAGTATAATATATATATATATATATATATATATATATATATATATATATATATATATATGTATATATATATATATATAAATATATATATATATATATATATATATATATATATATATATATATATATATATATATATATATATATATATATAAATATATATATATATATATATATGTGTGTGTGTGTGTATATATGATAATTAT
This sequence comes from Telmatherina bonti, assembly GCF_933228915.1. Classification (NCBI taxonomy): domain Eukaryota; kingdom Metazoa; phylum Chordata; class Actinopteri; order Atheriniformes; family Telmatherinidae; genus Telmatherina; species Telmatherina bonti. The sequence continues at coordinate 7,151,333 of NC_136612.1, read as the reverse complement.
GATAATAATGATAATAATAATAATGATAATGATTCATTCATTATCCGATCTGCTTAATCCGATTAGGATAGTGGGCAGTTGGATCCTATCCCAGCAGTCTTTGGATGAGAGGCAGGATACACCCTGGACAAGTCGCCAGTCCATCGCAGGGCTTATTAATAATAATAATAATAATAATAATAATAATAATAATAATAATGATGATGATGATAATAATAATAATCTCCACTAACTTCAGCCAATAAACTTACATCTTTTTTTTCCCAATAAAGGACATTTATAAGTAAAGATTTTGCCAATAAAAGTCAAACATGTAGCAGAAAATTGGATTCTTTGTTCCTGTTATGGTAAAAGGTGCAGCTGCACGTCATGACCCGAGTCTTCACAGTCCACATCCTTTCAGTAACATCTCCTTTACACGTCGGCTGATCGCTGGTTTAATCATCTTCATTGATCACAGAGCTGTAACTCTTCGGGACATGAACAATTGAGATCACAGATCATTCATTAAACGGCAGAACACACACACACACACACACACACACACACACACACACACACACACACACACACGCTCCTTCCAGAAACAGATTCTCTGTGAAAACAGGAATTTTTACATTCTGACCTTGTAAACATTATTCATGTGATGATCTGTTCAGTGTATTTTAACGTAACTTGTGTTTTATAGAACTTTTTGTCTGAAGTTTCATCTGTTTTCTTTCTGAGTCGGTGAAAAGCTCTGCAGGAAGCAAAATATCAAGCGAGAAATACTCATTTGCATTTTCACAAACAGAATAAAGTTTCTCAGATGTGCAACTGGGATGAATCTGCAGAGTTCTGTGGTTTTCTCATCAGGACCTGCTGGTGTGGTCCTGTTCCACACACTGGTTTGGTTTCACCGCTGAGAAATGCAGGTGTTTCAGCAGGTCTGCCGTGGAACGTGGAACCAGATCACATGTTTTCCTCAATAAAATCCTGACAGCAGCCACAGGATGCCTGGTTGTTTTGTTTTATGGTTTTAATGGGATTCACTGGGGAAGTTTTACTAGGACCTAAAATGAAAGTAATTATTGATCAAACTAATTTTTAGTGTTTCCACAACTGATGTTAAAACCATTTAAAGCGACTGGGAAAAATACTTTTTATGTGTTTTTTTTTTTATTTTTTAAGTGAATTTATATTAGAAAATGAGCATTTAAAAGGTAAAAAAAAAAAAAAAAAGTCCTTTAAATCATGCATGTTTTATGTCTTGGGACTGAATTTGGTTCAAACGTCAGCAGAAAAAGAGTAAAAAAGTTTTTTTCTGTCATTTTTTGTGGCAGATGTTGGGATTTTATTTTGTCCCACTGTGAACAGACAGGTTAGTAAATTCTAGACTTACACGGTCAGTTGTTGCTAATCTATTAACTCTGATGTCACCTCTCATATAAAACATATTTCTTCTATTATGGTTAAAAGAAAATGAAAACACTTAAAGACACTTAAAGACAACATTTTATACATCAGAATACCCATTTTATAGTATAATAATATTGTGTTTGCTAAACCTGAAGAGAAACGTCCCTCAGACTGAATCCTGAAACGCGCGCGTGTGTGTGTACGTGTGTGTTTGTGTGTGTGTTTGTCTGTGTTGGAATGACATTACATGTGAGCTTTGTCCTGCAGCGCCCTCCAGTGCTGACTGCAGGCATCACGCTTCCTCCTCCTGCTGCTTGTTTGTGTTTTAGAAGAAAATGAAATGACAATAAAAACAAGGACATTGAAATAATTATTCCTCCGTTTTTAATAAAACCAGTTACTGGAGACTCTGATTAGTCCCCTTTGCTTCGAGCCAGAACTTGTGAAGGTCTTTCTTTCAGCATTATTGACCATCTTGTACCTTTGGTCTCACATGGTGGTTTAATGACTTCGTTTCAAAAGGATGATGCTGTTCATATGCTGCATATGAGAAAAATCTGCAGTAATGATGAATCTCTGCAGGAAATAGCTGCGTTGTGTTAAAATATAGTTTTACAGTAAGAACTAGATTCAAACAGAAGAATAAAGCAGATTTAGAAAGAGGTTCCGAATTAGATCAACTATAAGGAGACATTAAGAACATGATGGGGCAGAACATCATAGAGATGTTCATTACATGCGGCATTCACTTGCACTGGGAAATCTGGGGTTTACTCAGGTGAAAGCCAGTTTATGCTGCAGGTTTGTTGGAATTATTGGTCTAATGGTGGCATCGGCGGGAACATCAGATATAGATATGCCTGGGAAAGAGAATGTTTTGTCCCACTTTAGTTGGCATTCATTCATTCATTTGTTCATTCATTCGTTCTTTCGGTTGTTCGTTCATTCATTCATTCCTTATTAGTTTGTTTATTCCTTCTTCATTCATTCGTTAAGTTGTTCATTAATTCGTTCATTCATTCATTTGTTCGTTCATTCATTCATGTGTTCATTCGTCCTTTCATTCATTTGTTTGTTCATCCATACATTTATTCATTCATTCATTCTGTTCTTTACCCTTTAGTCCAGTTACGGGTTGCAGGAAGCTGGAGCTGTTTCCAGCATGACCAGCTTCTCATTCCATCAGGCACCATGTGAAGGACTCGTCCCATTTTCGTGGAAAACATGTTCAGCATTCATTCTTTTTCATTTTTATTTCATGCATTTACTGAGAGAAAGAACTCCAACAGCCTAAGATCGTATGTACACATGTTCCCCGAGCCGCCAAATGTTGGTTTCAGTCGGGTCGGATCACCCGCATCAAGCAGAAAGATGGAAACAGATGCAGAAACTGGGTTGTCCGACACGTTATGAAAAACTGGAAGGATGGTGGAGAACCATCCTCTCCCAGGAAAAGCCACGGTCACACAGAATGCTGAATGATGGTGATCACTGGAACAGGTTTACCTTCATGACAACTGTAGGGGGAGTGAATTTTTTTCTAACTCGCCCGTTTAAAAGTAATTTAATCTTGAAGTTCGGCATATTTAGGGGCGTGTCCTTTTGATTGACAGGTACCCGATCTCCCGCTTCAAGTCAGAAGAACGTAGAACAACCGCAGTTTTTAGCCGGTTAACAACGTGACTTAGCTTTAGCCTGCTTACCTCCGTTAGCTGGTTAGCTCCTGTTATCTCCGGGTTAGCTCGGTTAGCTCTTAGCTACAGAAAGCTTGGAGTTCTTTCGATGTCAATCATCCACCATGACTCTCACAGCCCCCCTCTCAGCTCCACCTCTTTGCTCATATTTGTATATTCCGGGCGAGACGACACACATGCCCCTGCCAAGATGGTGATGGTAGGAACCGCCCACCGAGCTTCAATTCAGCTCTTCAGAAACCTACGGGGGACGTCACGGAGGCTCCGCCCATCTTTTATATACAGTCTATGGTTCAGGTACAGTTTCAGGTCCAGGCCTAGGTTCAGGCTCAAGTATATGTTCAGGTTCCGGTTTGGGTCTATGTTTAGGTTCAGGTACAGGTCTATGTTCATTAAAAACACATGAAAGAGTCTTCTGGACAAGTTAGAGTGCTGATCCGCAGAGGGACAGAAAACATAAAACACATTTCTATTGATAAATTTAAAATAAATGTCGTGAACATTCAGATCGTCCTTAAACAGTACCGATAAAAAAAAGCCAGTACCCAAAACTCAGCCAACAAAGAAGGTTAAACAGATTTATTGAAATAGAGATGGTGTTGGAGAAGGTCTTCCTCAGTCTGATCGTCAAGAGGTCTGGAACCCAGAACGCAGGCGAGCCAAAAACCCAGGAGTGAGACGATACTGGACAGATGAAAAAATAAAGGTTTACCAGGATATGGGGGGGATAGGCGGTCTCAGAGTGGTCCTCCAGAGCAGGAATAACCCTTTCCACAATCCAGAACCACAAGGTCACAACAGTCCAGTGTCCACACCAAAAACCACAAGAGAGTTGAAGAAATCCAAGGAGCAAGCAAGAGGCAGGGTCAAGATCAGGATCAGGCAGGGTCAGGATCTGGGAGAAGTCCCATTATGCACTGGGAGAACTGTCCTCATAACCCCACATTGGGCCAGACAGATGGTTTTCCTTCCTGGTTCTGGTCCTGATGGATGTTTTGCATCCTGGTTCTGGTCCAGATGGAAGTTTTTCTTCCTGGTTCTGGTCCTGACGGAGGTTTTCCTTCCTGGTTCTGGTCCAGATGGAGGTTTTCCTTCCTGGTTCTGGTTCTGATGGAGGTTTTGCATCCTGGTTCTGGTCCAGATGGAAGTTTTCCTTCCTGGTTCTGGTCCAGATGGAAGTTTTCCTTCCTGGTTCTGGTCCAGATGGAGGTTCCCCTTCCCGGTTCTGGTTCTGATGGAGGTTTTCCTTCCTGGTTCTGGTTCTGATGGAGGTTTTGCATCCTGGTTCTGGTCCAGATGGAAGTTTTCCTTCCTGGTTCCCCTTCCCGGTTCTGGTCCAGATGGAGGTTTTCCTGTCCACCGTATCCTCGCGCAGCTCAGAGGACATTTGAATTTGGTTTTTTCTTCGTTCAGTAAAGATGATAGACAAATATTAACTGTTCTGTTTTTTTTCCACACAACTGTGTTAAAAATCAGTTTCAACCTACGACCACTTATGTTTCAGCTGTGTGTGTGTGTGTGTGTGTGTGTGTGTGTGTGTTCATCTCTGTGGAATGTCGTACCTGAAGTTCGCCCTGACAGTTCACCAGGAACATCAAGCACAGTGTAAGAAAACTCCTACGGGCGAGTCAGAGCACGAGAAAACACACTAACACACACGTTCTTCTCCCTCTCACACTCTGATGTAAATGGAGACACATCATCTGGAACATACATCTTACCATGAGATTACCAGCAAGCCTCCCAGACTCGCGTTCACGGCTCCATTCCTGAACCACCTCATCAGTCAGCTGGCTTCTCTTTCACACCCCTCCCTCCAGAGCTGAGTGTGGGTGAAGGGGGTCTCATTAGCCCTGCGGCTTCGAGTCCAGGAGGCTTAATGTCACAATAGTTTTCCTTGATGTGCACTGAGGCTGGAGTGTGTGACCCTGTATGTGTATGTCTGTGGGAACGCTCAACACAACCGACTCAAAATGGAGAAAGTAGAATCTGGAAGGAAAAAGATGGAGGGAAAACCAGATTAATACGGATGTCCTGTAATTTTTTGTCTCTGCTGACATTCATGGCGTTCAAGTTTATGTGTCCACAGAATCATGGCGGCAAAGCCACATGGCGACAAAGCCACATGGCGACAAAGCCTCACAGCCACATGGCGGCAAAGCCTCACAGCTACACGGCTGCAAAGCCTCACAGCCACATGGCGACAAAGCCACATGGCGACAAAGCCACATGATGACAAAGCCACATGGCGACAAAGCCTCACAGCCACATGGCGGCAAAGCCTCACAGCTACACGGCTGCAAAGCCTCACAGCCACATGGCGACAAAGCCACATGGCGACAAAGCCACATGATGACAAAGCCACATGGCGACAAAGCCTCACAGCCACATGGTGGCAAAGCCTCACAGCTACACGGCTGCAAAGCCTCACAGCCACATGGTGACAAAGCCACATGGCGACAAAGCCTCACAGCCACATGGCGGCAAAGCCACATGGCGGCAAAGCCTCACAGCCACATGGCGACAAAGCCACGTGGCGACAAAGCCTCACAGCCACATGGCGGCAAAGCCTCACAGCTACACGGCAGCAAAGCCTCACAGCCAAATGGCGACAAAGCCACATGGCGACAAAGCCTCACAGCCAAATGGCGACAAAGCCTCACAGCTACACGGCAGCAAAGCCTCACAGCCACATGGCGGCAAAGCCTCACAGCTACACGGCAGCAAAGCCTCACAGCCAAATGGCGACAAAGCCACATGGCGACAAAGCCTCACAGCTACACGGCAGCAAAGCCTCACAGCCACATGGCGACAAAGCCACATGGCGACAAAGCCACATGGCGACAAAGCCACATGATGACAAAGCCACATGGCGACAAAGCCACATGGCGACAAAGCTTCACAGCCAAATGGCGACAAAGCCACATGGCGACAAAGCCTCACAGCCAAATGGCGACAAAGCCTCACAGCTACACGGCAGCAAAGCCTCACAGCCACATGGCGGCAAAGCCTCACAGCTACACGGCCCAAAGCCACACGGCAGGAAAGCTACATGGCGGCAAAGCCGTACACCAGGAAAGCCACATGGCGGCAAAGCCGTACACCAGGAAAGCCACATGGCAGCAAAGCCTCAAAGCCACATGGCAGCAGAGCCTCAAAGCCACACCACAGCAAAGCCACATGGCGTCACAGCTCATCTCACTGGGAATCCAGCGTGGACGTTACTGTCAGTCCCACTCCCTCCCATGGCAGCAGCAGCCTCCCCAGCAGGACAGCCGTTCTCGTCTGGCTGCACTGACTCACTAACTAGCTTGTTAATGGTAA
>NC_136612.1:7069917-7142417 GCF_933228915.1 Telmatherina bonti | reverse complement strand
ACTGCGCAGGTTTTAACGTAATTACTGAGCAAATGAAAGAAAAGTCCCAGTTCCCATTCAATGCAGCTGTAATCTGGCATCTGGGGGTCAGGAGAAATGGCTCAAATCTGGTAGTTTCTGAAGAGAAATGGCTGAAATCTGGTTGTTTCTGAAGAGAAATGGCTGAAATCTGGTTGTTTCTGAAGAGAAATGGCTGAAATCTGGTTGTTTCTGAAGAGAAATGACTGAAATCTGGTTGTTTCTGAAGAGAAATGGCTGAAATCTGGTTGTTTCTGAAGAGAAATGGCTGAAATCTGGTTGTTTCTGAAGAGAAATGGCTGAAATCTGGTTGTTTCTGAAGAGAAATGTCTGAAATCTGGTTGTTTCTGAAGAGAAATGGCTGAAATCTGGTTGTTTCTGAAGAGAAATGGCTGAAATCTGGTTGTTTCTGAAGAGAAATGGCTGAAATCTGGTTGTTTCTGAAAAGAAATGGCTGAAATCTGGTTGTTTCTGAAGAGAAATGGCTGAAATCTGGTTGTTTCTGAAGAGAAATGGCTGAAATCTGGTTGTTTCTGAAGAGAAATGGCTGAAATCTGGTTGTTTCTGAAGAGAAATGGCTGAAATCTGGTTGTTTCTGAAAAGAAATGGCTGAAATCTGGTTGTTTCTGAAGAGAAATGGCTGAAATCTGGTTGTTTCTGAAGAGAAATGGCTGAAATCTGGTTGTTTCTGAAGAGAAATGGCTGAAATCTGGTTGTTTCTGAAGAGAAATGACTGAAATCTGGTTGTTTCTGAAGAGAAATGGCTGAAATCTGGTTGTTTCTGAAGAGAAATGGCTGAAATCTGGTTGTTTCTGAAGAGAAATGGCTGAAATCTGGTTGTTTCTGAAGAGAAATGGCTGAAATCTGGTTGTTTCTGAAGAGAAATGGCTGAAATCTGGTTGTTTCTGAAGAGAAATGGCTGAAATCTGGTTGTTTCTGAAGAGAAATGGCTGAAATCTGGTTGTTTCTGAAGAGAAATGGCTGAAATCTGGTTGTTTCTGAAGAGAAATGGCTGAAATCTGGTTGTTTCTGAAGAGAAATGGCTGAAATCTGGTTGTTTCTGAAGAGAAATGGCTGAAATCTGGTTGTTTCTGAAGAGAAATGGCTGAAATCTGGTTGTTTCTGAAGAGAAATGGCTGAAATCTGGTTGTTTCTGAAGAGAAATGTCTGAAATCTGGTTGTTTCTGAAGAGAAATGTCTGAAATCTGGTTGTTTCTGAAGAGAAATGGCTGAAATCTGGTTGTTTCTGAAGAGAAATGGCTGAAATCTGGTTGTTTCTGAAGAGAAATGGCTGAAATCTGGTTGTTTCTGAAGAGAAATGGCTGAAATCTGGTTGTTTCTGAAGAGAAATGTCTGAAATCTGGTTGTTTCTGAAGAGAAATGTCTGAAATCTGGTTGTTTCTGAAGAGAAATGGCTGAAATCTGGTTGTTTCTGAAGAGAAATGGCTGAAATCTGGTTGTTTCTGAAGAGAAATGGCTGAAATCTGGTTGTTTCTGAAGAGAAATGGCTGAAATCTGGTTGTTTCTGAAGAGAAATGGCTGAAATCTGGTTGTTTCTGAAGAGAAATGGCTGAAATCTGGTTGTTTCTGAAGAGAAATTACTTGAACCTTCTTGTTTCTGAAGATAAATGGCTGGTTGTTACAGAAGCACACACACGCATTCAGCTCATGAAAGAAAGTTTCATCATCAGATTAGGATTTTTAGATCAATAAATGTAAAAATCTCATCAGATTATGGTCATTATGACAATGAATAACATTCATCTGAGTCTCCTTACAGCATGATTACCTGTGTGTGTGTGTGTGTGTGTGTGTTTGCAGTGTGCTGGGAATGGAAGGATAGTCCCTTTCAGGGCAGTAAAGCCCGCTCTGTGAATGAGCAGGCTGTGGGTCAGACTGGGGGTCTCTGTGTCCTGCAGCTTGTTTCTGACGGGCTTTGGGTAAAAAGTTGAGACCACTCAGCAACACAGGCACCGCTTCACTGAGGTTGTTATTCTTCTGTTTATAGGACCGCTGAGTGCAATCCTTGTGTAAACTGTCTGAAACCCCTTCAGTCTGCCTGGATTTTCATCCAGAAAATGAACAAATGAAGAAGTTTGGCGTGCATATGTTCCTTTCTGGAGGAACAGCAGCAGCCTTTTATGCCAGAATGTCCGTTCGACACAACCAGTCTTTAACCTTTTGCCCTTTGCTTTGTCTATGATTGCGTCAAACAGGATATCTGACAAGCCTGATACCGCAAGAAAGGGCCACTGTGTCTCCAGTGCAGGGACGTCAGACTGTGGTCCTTGAGGGGCACTGTCCAGCAGGTTTTAGATGTTTCCGTGCTTCAACATACCAGATTCTGTGCAGACTGACAGACTGCTGGAACCGTGTTAATGTGAATAAACCGTTAAAACCCAGCACGGCCTCGAGGGGCGAGGTTTGACCTGCATGTGTCTTTACTCACTGTAGATTAGGTTTAAAAAGTCTTTTCTAGGGTTTTTTCACAACAAACAGAAGTCCCCCAAAAAGACCCCAAAGACTGGGTGGAGAAGACGTCAATGTGTTTATTACTGTATCATCACCTTGTGTCCTACTGCCTCGTCTCCTTCCGCCTCGTGTCCTACTGCCTCGTCTCCTTCCGCCTCGTGTCCTACTGCCTCGTCTCCTTCCGCCTCGTGTCCTACTGCATCGTCTCCTTCCGCCTCGTGTCCTACAGCCTCGTCTCCTTCCGCCTCGTGTCCTACTGCCTCGTCTCCTTCCGCCTCGTGTCCTACTGCCTCGTCTCCTTCCGCCTCGTGTCCTACTGCATCGTCTCCTTCCGCCTCGTGTCCTACTGCCTCGTCTCCTTCCGCCTCGTGTCCTACTGCCTCGTCTCCTTCCGCCTCGTGTCCTACTGCCTCGTCTCCTTCCGCCTCGTGTCCTACTGCCTCGTCTCCTTCCGCCTCGTGTCCTACTGCATCGTCTCCTTCCGCCTCGTGTCCTACTGCCTCGTCTCCTTCCGCCTCGTGTCCTACTGCCTCGTCTCCTTCCGCCTCGTGTCCTACTGCCTCGTCTCCTACTGCCTCGTCTCCTTCCGCCTCGTGTCCTACTGCCTCGTCTCCTTCCGCCTCGTGTCCTACTGCCTCGTCTCCTTCCGCCTCGTGTCCTACTGCCTCGTCTCCTTCCGCCTCGTGTCCTACTGCCTCGTCTCCTTCCGCCTCGTGTCCTACTGCCTCGTCTCCTACTGCCTCGTCTCCTTCCGCCTCGTGTCCTACTGCCTCGTCTCCTTCCGCCTCGTGTCCTACTGCCTCGTCTCCTTCCGCCTCGTGTCCTACTGCCTCGTCTCCTTCCGCCTCGTGTCCTACTGCCTCGTCTCCTTCCGCCTCGTGTCCTACTGCCTCGTCTCCTACTGCCTCGTCTCCTTCCGCCTCGTGTCCTACTGCCTCGTCTCCTTCCGCCTCGTGTCCTACTGCCTCGTCTCCTACTGCCTCGTCTCCTTCCGCCTCGTGTCCTACTGCCTCGTCTCCTTCCGCCTCGTGTCCTACTGCCTCGTCTCCTTCCGCCTCGTGTCCTACTGCCTCGTCTCCTTCCGCCTCGTGTCCTACTGCCTCGTCTCCTTCCACCTCGTGTCCTACTGCCTCGTGTCCTACTGCCTGGTCTCCTTCCACCTTGTGTCCTACTGCCTCGTCTCCTTCCACCTTGTGTCCTACAGCCTCGTCTCCTTCCACCTTGTGTCCTACTACCTCGTCTCCTTCCGCCTCGTGTCCTACAGCCTCGTCTCCTTCCGCCTCGTGTCCTACAGCCTCGTCTCCTTCCGCCTCGTGTCCTACTGCCTCGTCTCCTTCCGCCTCGTGTCCTACTGCCTCGTCTCCTTCCGCCTCGTCTCCTTCCGCCTCGTGTCCTACTGCCTCGTCTCCTTCCGCCTTGTGTCCTACTGCCTCGTCTCCTTCCGCCTCGTGTCCTACCACCTCGTGTCCTACAGCCTGGTCGCCTTCCGCCTCGTGTCCTACCACCTCGTGTCCTACCACCTCGTGTCCTACAGCCTGGTCTCCTTCCGCCTCGTGTCCTACCACCTCGTGTCCTACAGCCTGGTCGCCTTCCGCCTCGTGTCCTACCACCTCGTGTCCTACCACCTCGTGTCCTACAGCCTGGTCTCCTTCCGCCTCGTGTCCTACCACCTCGTGTCCTACAGCCTGGTCTCCTTCCGCCTCGTGTCCTACCACCTCGTGTCCTACAGCCTGGTCTCCTTCCGCCTGGTGTCTTACCTCCTCGTGTCCTACAGCCTGGTCTCCTTCCGCCTGGTGTCTTACCTCCTCGTGTCTTACAGCCTGGTCTCCTTCCGCCTGGTGTCTTACCTCCTCGTGTCCTACAGCCTCGTCGCCTTCCGCCTCGTGTCCTACCACCTCGTGTCCTACAGCCTGGTCTCCTTCCGCCTGGTGTCTTACCTCCTCGTGTCCTACAGCCTGGTCTCCTTCCGCCTCGTGTCCTACCTCCTCGTGTCCTACAGCCTGGTCGCCTTCCGCCTCGTGTCTTACCTCCTCGTGTCCTTCCAGCTTGTGTCCTACTGCCTCGTCTCCTTCCACCTTGTGTCCTACAGCCTCGTGTCCTTCCTCCTCGTGTCCTTCCTCCTCGTGTCCTACCGCCCCTTGTCCTACCGCCTCATATCCGACAGCCTGGTGTCCTACAACCTCGTCCCCTGCCGCCTCATGTCCTACATCCTCGTCTCCTTCCGCCTCGTGTCCAACATCCTCATGTCCTACCGCCTCATGTATTACCGCCTCATGTCCTACAGCCTGGTGTCCTACAGCCTGGTGTCCTACAGCCTGGTGTCCTTCTGCCTCGTGTCCTTTCGCCACATGTCCTACCGCCTCATGTATTACCGCCTCGTGTCCTACAGCCTCGTGTCCTACCACCTCGTGTCCTACAGCCTCGTGTCCTACAGTCTCATGTCCTTCCGCCTCGTGTCCTACAGCCTGGTATCCTACAGCCTGGTGTCCTATAGCCTCATGCCCTACAGCCTCATGTCCTACAGTCTGGTGTCCTACAGCCTCATGTCCTACTGTCTGGTGTCGTACAGCCTCGTGTCCTACAGCCTGGTGTCCTACAGCCTGGTGTCCTACAGCCTGGTGTCCTACAGCCTCGTGTCCTACAGCCTCATGTCCTACAGCCTCATGTCCTACAGTCTGGTGTCGTACAGCCTCGTGTCCTACAGCCTCGTGTCCTACAGCCTCGTGTCCTAAGGTCTGGTGTCGTACAGCCTCGTGTCCTACAGCCTGGTGTCGTACAGCCTCGTGTCCTACAGCCTGGTGTCGTACAGCCTCGTGTCCTACAGCCTCGTGTCCTACAGCCTCATGTCCTACAGTCTGGTGTCGTACAGCCTCGTGTCGTACAGCCTCGTGTCGTACAGCCTGGTGTCCTACAGCCTGGTGTCCTACAGCCTGGTGTCCTACAGCCTGGTGTCCTACAGCCTGGTGTCCTACCAACTCGTGTCTTACAGCCTGGTGTCCTACAGCCTGGTGTCTTACAGCCTGGTGTCTTACAGCCTGGTGTCCTACAGCCTGGTGTCTTACAGCCTGGTGTCTTACAGCCTGGTGTCCTACAGCCTGGTGTCCTACAGCCTGGTGTCCTACAGCCTGGTGTCCTACAGCCTGGTGTCTTACAGCCTGGTGTCTTACAGCCTGGTGTCTTACAGCCTGGTGTCCTACAGCCTGGTGTCTTACAGCCTCGTGTCCTACAGCCTCGTGTCCTACAGCCTGGTGTCCTACCGCCTGGTGTCCTACAACCTCATGTCCTACAGCCTGGTGTCCTACAGCCTGGTGTCCTACCAGCACGTGTCCTACCAGCTCGTGTCTTACAGCCTGGTGTCCTACAGCCTGGTGTCCTACCAGCATGTGTCCTACCAGCACGTGTCCTACCAGCACGTGTCCTACCAGCACGTGTCCTACCAGCTCGTGTCCTACCAGCTCGTGTCCTACAGCCTGGTGTCCTACAGCCTGGTGTCCTACAGCCTGGTTTCCTACAGCCTGGTGTCCTACAACCTTGTGTCCTACAGCCTGGTGTCCTACAGCCTGGTGTCCTACAGCCTCGTGTCCTACAGTCTGGTCTCGTACAGCCTCGTGTCCTACAGCCTGGTGTCCTACAGCCTCGTGTCCTACCAACTCGTGTCTTACAGCCTGGTGTCCTACAGCCTGGTGTCCTACCAGCATGTGTCCTACCAGCACGTGTCCTACCAGCACGTGTCCTACCAGCTCGTGTCCTACCAGCTCGTGTCCTACAGCCTGGTGTCCTACAGCCTGGTGTCCTACAGCCTGGTGTCCTACAGCCTCGTGTCTTACAGCCTCGTGTCTTACAGCCTCATGTCCTTCCGCCTGGTGTCCTACAGCCTCATGTCCAACCAGCACGTGTCCTACCGCCTCGTGTCCTACCGCCTCGTGTCCTATAGTCTCGTGTCTTACAGCCTGGTGTCCTACAGCCTGGTGTCCTACCAGCATGTGTCCTACCAGCACGTGTCCTACCAGCACGTGTCCTACCAGCACGTGTCCTACCAGCTCGTGTCCTACAGCCTGGTGTCCTACAGCCTGGTGTCCTACAGCCTGGTGTCCTACAGCCTCGTGTCTTACAGCCTCGTGTCTTACAGCCTCGTGTCTTACAGCCTCATGTCCTTCCGCCTGCTGTCCTACAGCCTCGTGTCCAACCAGCACGTGTCCTACCGCCTCGTGTCCTATAGTCTCGTGTCCTACCGCCTCGTGTCCTACCGCCTCGTGTCCTATAGTCTCGTGTCCTACAACCTGGTGTCCTACAACCTGGTGTCCTACAGCCTGGTGTCCTACAGCCTGGTGTCCTACCGCCTCGTGTCCTACAGTCTTGTGTCCTATAGTCTTGTGTCCTATAGTCTTGTGTCCTACAGCCTGGTGTCCTACAGCCTGGTGTCCTACAGCCTGGTGTCCTACAGCCTTGTGTCCTACAGCCTTGTGTCCTACAGCCTTGTGTCCTACAGCCTGGTGTCCTACCGCCTGGTGTCCTACCGCCTGGTGTCCTACCGCCTCGTGTCCTACCGCCTCGTGTCCTATAGTCTCGTGTCCTACAACCTGGTGTCCTACAACCTGGTGTCCTACAGCCTGGTGTCCTACAGCCTGGTGTCCTACCGCCTCGTGTCCTACAGTCTTGTGTCCTATAGTCTTGTGTCCTATAGTCTTGTGTCCTACAGCCTGGTGTCCTACAGCCTGGTGTCCTACAGCCTGGTGTCCTACCAGCTCGTGTCCTACAGCCTTGTGTCCTACAGCCTTGTGTCCTACAGCCTGGTGTCCTACCGCCTGGTGTCCTACCGCCTGGTGTCCTACCGCCTGGTGTCCTACCGCCTCGTGTCCTACCGCCTGGTGTCCTACCGCCTGGTGTCCTACCGCCTGGTGTCCTACCGTCTGGTGTCCTACAGTCTGGTGTCCTACAGCCTCATGTCCTACAGTCTGGTGTCTTACAACCTTATGTCCTACAACCTTGTGTCCTACCGCCTTGTGTCCTACCGCCTTGTGTCCTACCACCTCATGTCCTACCGCCTCGTGTCCCACAGCCCCCCCCCAACAAACAGGCTCTTATCCTCTCATCTACATGTTGCTTCCTAGATTCTTTATATATCTGTCATATCTGTTAGTTCCTCGTCATGAGGAGAGAGAAGAGTTCTGTAATGATCAAAAAGTTTTTTAACCATTACTTCTACAGTTAATTATAGTTTCATCAGATGAGCTGCTTATAGAGCAGACAGGGAAGAGAAGGATAATGCATCTTTATTTATTTGATTTACAGTTAGTTTGTGATGCTTTCTGCGTAGGTTTAATGGGTTTAGATAGTAATATTCACTGCTGGACGGCTGGATAACTGATTGTAGGAAATCTGGGCGAGTTGTTTAACAGTCAAAAGCTCAAAAGGTGTTGTGAGCATTCTCAACAATTATGGAGGAATCTCTATAAATGTGTCCTAGTGACCCAGCAGGCACCTGGTCTGGACCTGCTGCTTTCCTCTTTCATACTCTTCACATGGTGGTTTGTGTTGGACATCATGACATCTTCACTCAGTTTCATTAACACCTGTAAACAACATCAATCCTCCGACAGCCGGGATGGAAAGAAGTTTATGTGACTCCAGAGGTATGCAGCCCTTTTCAGGCATGTCATATATAACCAAGCAGTTATTCTCATGAGTTCTGTGTTCATGTAAGCTTTCCTCCTGGCTTCAGATGGGGGTAAAAATGCAGAGATCCACCGGTGTATGTCCTGAGAAGCTGCAACAGGGCCTCATAAAACATGTCATTTTAGCTGTAAACCTTCCCATCAGCCTAGCAAGCGGACAGGGGCACTCAGAGTGGTCACAAGTTGTGAGATCAGGCTGAATACACTGCTGCTCAGGCACTTTCATGCAGTTTTCTCTTGTGAATTTGACACATTCCAAAAAAGGAGAATGAGGTGCAGCAGATAATTACTGTCAGGAAAACCATGGGACAGGAACGTTTGACCGGGACTTGGCTTTATTTGATTAATTATGCAATTAGCCCTTCCAGCTGTTCAGGCTTGTGCTGTGTGGAAAATGATGTGTAAGGACATGTTCACAGCAGCTTTTTTAACTCCAGTTCTGCTGCGTTTCCCAGAAAGTCGCTTCATTTGGAGTCTCATGGACGTGCAGGCACTTTCAAATCAAAGAAATGGACTCAGTCCGCCTATAAATGCAGTTACCGGCCCGCTTCAAGCGGGCCAAATACAGAACAAAGACTACAAAACAGAGTGCATTGTGGGTTCAGTGCACAGCATCACAGGTAAACACAACCAGAACAAATGCACGGGTGCGGTTATAGGCGGTTTTGGAAGGGAGAAATGGCTCGGGGTCAGCGTCCCGTCTGCGTGGAAACGTCCCGTCTGCGTGGAAACATCCCGTCTGCGTGGAAACATCCCGTCTGCGTGGAAACATCCCGTCTGCGTGGAAACATCCCGTCTGCGTGGAAACGTCCCGTCTGCGTGGAAACATCCCGTCTGCGTGGAAACATCCCGTCTGCGTGGAAACATCCCGTCTGCGTGGAAACGCTGTGATTTTAAAGGTTTCATTTTGTTTATTCAGTAACTGAAATGACGAACAACGGCCAAACATGACTTGTTGTAAGTGGGCTCAGTAAAGCAGCTCAACTCAACGCTGGACATTGGCTGTGGATCCTTGGATGTGGTAACAAGGTGGGGGTGTATGGAACAGGCTTGTTCCTGCACATCCTATTGATTAGATTGGGATTGGGGGTGTTTGGAGGCTTGGGCTAAGCCTTGGGCTTTCTGCTGTTTTTTTTTTAAACAGTTCCTTAAAAGTATTTGCATAGTTGCAGGGCACATTTCCCAGGTTTGGGAAAATAGTATCTGTAAGTCAGTACTCCCCATTAAATGTAATAACCGTTAAATGTTATCCTACTGTATTGGACCCTCAAACTCCTGAAACAGGTTTTGACAAGACTCAGGCATCTACAGTCCTCTTACTGTGTGCCCTCTGGGCTAACATTTAAGACAGAACAAGGATCAGTATTTGGACCCAATTTTAATGCCAAAAGAGTAATGATGTGAATTCATAAAACTGTTTCCTTCTTGGTAAAAAATAAAAATGAGACCCTTGACAGATACATTTATTACAGGATACCTACTTAATGGTGCCAGTTCAGGTGATTGACACAGCGGTTAAAGGAAGATTCCATGTAGAAAATATTCCATCTGCAGTCATTATTCATAACTATTAAGTTGCATCCAGAAAAGATCTGGGATTGTGCGCCTCTGTTAGGGACTTTTTAATCTGTTACTGGTATAAAACAGGGAAACGGTAGGTGGAGGATTCGCTGAGGGCACATGGCTTATCTGTTTCAGGTAGATCTGTGGGGTTATGCAGCTGTACTTTGGAAAAATGACTGACGTTATGTTTCCTTTCTTCATGCCAGCCTCAAACAGGCCATGTCTGTGTTCGTCTGTGGACAGGATTCCTTTTTTTGGTCTTTTTATATCCCTGGACCAGTCAAGCACAAGAAGGGTTTGGTGAGGTAGGGCAACAAGGGCGGCCTTTTGTCTGTACGTTACGGTGTAATGCTATCCCTTCAGAGACTTGTTCCCTTTGCTTACTTTATACAGCTGTGGATGTAGCTGAGCTTGAAGTTATGCTCAAACCATGGGTGATGGTGAGAACAGATTAAGGCTGGCCGGTGTGAGCATTATTATTATATATGGGGAAGAACCAAGGCCTCAAGGAAGACCTGGAGAAGGCCTGGAGGGTGAAAGCAACAGTAGTACCCATAGTGATGGGAGCACTGGGGGCCGTGTCCCCCACACTGGAGAAGTGGCTCCAACAGATACCTGGTGATGAACAGCCACCCACCCTACCCTGGGGAGATGGGAGGAGTGGGTGAGGGAGGAGTTTTTATACAATATACAACCAAAGAGACTGTTGTAATTTACAGCTTTGACTGCTAAAAGCTCTTTTATTCATTGCAGGTTAGAACCGCCCTTAAATCAGTCTGCAGAAAACTATTGTAGGAACCAATGTTGAATAAAACACCACTTATAAGGACGCTATGTGTGGTTTTGGAGGAGTTTCCGTTAGAATGTTATTACTGCATGTAAAACTGCAAGACAAAAAGTTACGTTGGAAAAGGGAGACTGTGATGTGCCAGCTGTGAGTCAGCTGTGTTGCAGCAGGGAAACTCCAAACACTTGTAGGACTCTGGAGTTGCCCACCCCTGCACTAGAAGCTTGGTCCTCACGCAGCATTCAGCTTCAAGCTGCGGTCACAGCAGGATATTTTATGTCATTCATATACGATTTATCAAGAATAATTCATTACAAAGTCTGTAATAATTAGTTCAATATTTAAATCGACTTCTACCACTAATCAGTAGATATAGCAGCTTAAAGACCGAAGTAACTAAGAACTAAGACACAGATCTACAGTGACCAAGCCTTTTCTCATCGCTCTCTCTAATGCCTGGAACACACACACAACACACACTGTTTACATGTTTACACTTTTCCTTCAGACATCACCGTCAGTTTAAGCTCTCTGATTGGTGGAAAGTCTGACAGGAAGTGTCTTCATCATCATGTCCAGGTGGAAATAGAGGTCTCTTAGCAACATGATGGTGATGAAGATGTGATAAATAATGGTGGATTTACCATCTAGAGTCTCTGAATAAACACTACATGTTGTGTCTGGATTGTAAACCTCCTGGACGGACAGAAATGCTGTAAAAACTCCTGTAGATCAGCTGGAGGCTCAGATATCCGTCACAGTTCCACACTATCGTTCTGAGAAATGTCTGACAATAAAAGCAACAAAGCTCACTGGTTAATTCAGCCCCCAGCCTGACTGACAGAGCAAGTGTAAAGTAGACCTATGATATCTTCTCCCTCCTCTCCATGCAGTATGGTCCCTGTCATCATCTTTCATATAACAAAGAAGGTAGCTTTGCTATTCTGCCATTTTGGCCCTTTGGTCATTCACAAGCAGCCAACCAGAGATGACATAGCGATGTATCCGCCTGTAGCCGGTGTTGTAAAGTCAGAGGAGTGCAAACAATATATAGTTGACATAAACTTGATAATATGATTTGATCTATGCTGTCCATTTATATGCAGGTAATGTTGCATTTAAAACCATAAATTAACAATATATCCTCACCATAATTAGTTTCATTTGATCTCTTGTTCTTGCCTTTTTGGAGAACTGAAGAGTAATAAGGCTGCAACTAAAACATATTTTCTCACTAATTAATACATCTTCATCACTCTGACTATTCTATGAACTAGTCTAAGAGCACAGTTTTACTCATTAACAGTAGCTTTCGAAGTCCACCCAACACTACCTCACAATCAGGCAACATTAGATACCTGGGCGTAAATGTTCCTTCCAGGCTTCTCTGTGATTCCTATGAAACCTCCCTCCACCAGGTTCAAATCAGTAGAATCCTACATCTCCCAATTTCTCTGGAAGAATAAACCACCCCAGATTAGTTTAAAAACTTTACAGAAACCTAAAGATAGGGGAGGATTAGAATTACCTCATTTCAACATTATTTCTTATCAAATAGGCTGCAGTACATCTTAAAATGGCTGAAACCGAGTCCATTAGATGAAGCACAGATAGAGTTAGAACAAAGATTCTGTGAACATTTGGAAATCTCTAATCTTCCTATCTTCATCTTAAATGTAAAAAAGTTAAAGTGCTCCAAAAGTGTCAACATCAGGACCTCTCTGACAGCTTGGTGGGAATTTCTTCAAAAACCAATCCCTCAATAATCCGATGTAGACTCACACCTATCTGGAAGCACCCTGACATTCTTCTGAACAATATACGTTCCATTTTAAGGAGTGGATTCATAAAGGAATTAATATTTTGAGCATATCACCCATAACAAAAGTATTTTATCTTTTGATACATTCTCGTCACAATATGGTATTAACAGCAGCAGATTTTTAGAATATCTACAGCTCAAATCCATGATACACAAGAAATTTCCCCTTTATCAAACAGACTTGGAACTTCCTCCCATGGCAGCAGAATTTAAGGTACTTCGCAGCCCAAAGTTACTCTAAAAAATGTACAGATCAATGTCAAAAATGGATGATTCAAATTCCTTGCCAACTTCAAAATGGGAGATAGATCTATCTATCATGTTCAAGATGGGTTTTAATAATTCAGAGTTCTGCACACAGTGCACAGTTAACACAGTAGATGATGTACATGCTTTATGGCTCTGTGCACCTGTTCAAAATTTAGGAATAAAGTCTGAGGATTTATCAACATGGTTTAGATGCAGCGTTCCTGCATGTCCCAAGCTTTGTTTACTGGGAGACCTAGGTGACATCAACATGGACCCCAATAACACATATACACACATGATCCTCGCGGCCCTACGTATCGCAAAGAAAACTATCCTAATAAACTGGAAGTCTAAAAGAAATCTAAGTATTAACCACTACAGAAATCTCCTGCTTAAACACATCAGTCTAGAGATCACATCTGCATCCACCAAAAACGAATCTGCCAACGCTCATTCTCCTTAGACCCTGCTGTTTAGTTGCATCACTTAGTCTTGTCCTCTCTTTTGCTAAATACTAGTGCAGCGCCACCTTTGGTAGGAATGGGGACATTCTGATGGTTTGGCTTGTTTGACCGAAATGCAGCGTGAACATGATCTCAGTCCGCATAGATACACCCCTCTACAACCGAGCCGAGTCCCCAACCTGACCGAGCCCCCAATCAAATCAAGTTCCCAATTGGACCGACCGACTCTAGCGGACTGTCCTGATGGGAATATATCCTTAGTTGCTCAAATCTGAAGATAATAACTTTATATATATATATATATATATATATATATATATATATATATATATATATATATATATATATATATATCTATCTATCTATCTATCTATCTATCTATCTATCTATCTATCTATCTATCTATCTATCTATCTATCTATCTATCTATCTATCTATCTATCTATATATATATATATATATATATATATATATATATATATCTATATATATCTCTCTTTGTGGAGGTAGAATAAAAATGGGTCCATGTAAAACCCATTTAACCTTCATGAAAATCCAAAATGGTGACATGGGGGATTAAAGGAGATCAATGAGGACCAAGAACTGGCCCCCTGTGTCCTGTCGCATACTGGTACTGCAATCCAGCGTGAATCCTGTAAGTATCAGAGGGTCTTATGACTTACTGACCCAGTGGCCACCCCCTCATCACCTTCTACAACACCCTCTCACTCACACAGAGACTGACTGCATGTTGTTTTTTCTCATGACAAATGGTACTCCATCAGAAACACGCTTCTACCCCCGTCCGACATTCCAGCCTGAATGAAAGCAGTGGAGCATAACAGCCCGAGGACACGCCAGTCTGACCACGTCTTCTGTTCCGCAGAAGAAATTGCAGCTGCTGACCATTGCTTGGAGCAGTGTTGGTGATACCAGACACAAGCAGTGTTTATTTGAGTCATTTTATATTCTGCGCTAATATTTTAAAAAAAGCATTGTTCTGCACAACAAAACAGTAAATCACAGAGACAAATGAGTCAACCGATCCCTCACAGTCATACTGAGTCAGTTTTGAATCCCCAGGTTACCTAACATACATGTTTTTGGACTGGGGGAGGAATTTGGAGTATCAAAAGAAAACCCATGCATGCATAGGAAGAGGATGCAAAGCCAAGACAGAAAGGCCCTGGATGAAATTTAAACCAGAAAACGTCTTGACCATGGATTTAAGCCACTAAAACAAAAACGTTTTAGGGATTATTAGAGAAATGAACAAGATTCCTTAAATACTGCCCTAATCCATCTAATTATGGTTAACTTTGATCCTGTTTTTTTTTTCTTTTTCTTTTTTTTTTTTACTTCAGATCATACAGTTCAGTCCTTAATGAATAGTGTTTATAAACGCCAACTCACTGAAGGAACCCACATAACACAAAACTATGGTGAAATAAGACTACTGCGTTCCTGCCAGTAGCTACACTCTTGAAAGTTCCAAAACCAGTTACTAATCTGATCAATGATGAGCCCGTATTGGTAACAGAAAGGCTGTTGCTTATAAACGAGTAGGTGACTGCTATACTATTGTAAATCCATTGAGAAACCAGCCAAGAGAAGCTAGTACCGTTGACATGCTAGTAACCAGCGCAACAGATGGTTTAGTTCCCTGTCAGCTTCTGGTAAAATGGTTGCCCACTTCTCAAAGCAAATTACCAGTTTAAAATTAGCAGCTGAATTTAGTGGTTCACCAGCCTTGGCGTACAAGTTGCTAGCCTTTCCACTGCTAACACCAGTAGCCCCCAGAAACCGAGAGAAGATAGCTGTTAGCCCTCCAACGCTAACACTAATAGATAACAGAGGAACTATACAACCTAGTGCAGGACTGTTTAACTCAAGATCAAGAATACTTTTTTCATCCCACAAGGATCGCAGCCCTCCAGATTTTCAACAAATCCCTGTAACAACACACCTGACTCCCATGAATGAGTCGTACAAAACTTCGTTCGTTGTTTGATCTATTTAATTTGGGTCAGGTGTGTTGAAGCAGGGATACATTGAAAACCTGCCAGGCCTAGTGGGTCACCAGCTTAGTGAAGCTAGTCATTAGCTTTTCTGATGTTAAAGCCAGCCTCTGCTTGCTAATAGACAGTAGAAGTATCTAATCTGCTAGGTTTCATGCCTAGGCAGGCAAGGTATTAGCCTGTCCAATGCTAACAGTAGCATGACTTTCTTATTAATTATTATCATCATACAATGACGACAATAAGCTGTTTTTTTTTTTTTTTTTTTTTTTTTTTGAGAAGATAGTTTTAGCCTGTCCAATGCTAACAGAAAGTAGCATGACTTTCTTATCAGAAATCATAATCATCATACAATGATTATGAGCTTTTTTTTCATAGGTAGTTATTAGATAGTTGTTATCCTCTGTAATGCCAACATTAATGGATCCCAGAGGAAATACACAAAGTTTTTTGCTCTTTTTCTCAGCATGTGTGCGTTTGGATGGTTATGAGTCCTGACAGTGTGTTATTTTCAGTATTACAACATTGCAAATGACTGCTTGGAATGTGTCTTCCAGATGTGCTTTTAGTAAGTAGTTTTAATGTCTGTGAGTGTGTGTGGGTGTGTGTGTGCATGTATACCCCCGTAATGCAGATCATTATAAAAGTTTAATGCTTGGTTTAGAATACAATAATGATTAATGTTAAATTTGGTTCAAGGTGTTTCTGTTTAGTGAAGTCTTAAGGGAAACTCAGATGTGAGTAAAAAGTACTTGTGTGAACACTGTTGCATTTGTTTTATACATGGCTAAGTCCTTAGAGCGTTTATGGTATGTGCTGCTGGTGGAGGGGGAGGTGGAAGCAAGCCCAGACTCAGCATCCCTTTGGTGTGTGTCCACAGGCAGGTTGGACCTGGTGTCTTCCCAGTTTTTCCCAGTTCACTGGTCATTTATGTCAAAGCATAATTACTTAATGAGTTGAAGCAGTGAGTTTAGTTTCCTGTCTTTTGCATGAGCTGCTGGAGCAGCTTCCCAGTCAGCCGTATGGATGTATACTGGTGTCAATATTACTCTTACAACAGCACATCGGAGACCGACAGATGCAGTTCAGATGGCTGGAATAACTCGTTTTAGCAAGGTTTTTTCAGCACATACAGACATGCACAAAGAATCTTGATCACATAGATAATTATGATTAATCAATTTCAAAGCAGAAAATATGATACTAGCTTGCCTGTCTTGCATTTTTTCATGTCATGTAAGTTATGCAGGTAGTTGTCTAAGGAAAGTACTCCAGGTGATCTGATGCAGAGCCGCTTTCCTCCAACTTTCCCATGCCAAGAGGGATATTTAATCCTCCCAGTGTTATCTGGGTGTGCCCTTGTGGTCTTCTCACAGATGGATACACCTGGAATGCTAGGCCTGCAGTAGGCATCTGTTATGGATGAACTGTATAGTAGAATATGCCTCTGTAAACAGGTGGGATAATTTAGTCTAATGAAATCCTTACCTCACACGAAGGACACTAAACAAACCAGAATAATAAAACATGTCATCATCTGTTTGAGCACATATAGATGTATAGTTAGTTTCCTTTGCTGAAAACTTCGCCTTTGGGGCTTGTAAATACCATAAACACCATTTAAACACACACAATGTGACCAACGACAAGTTTCAGCACTGAAATCAACTTTATTTAAACAGCAGCTTTGTCCATTTAGGTGTGAGGAATCTTTCTCTTCCATCATTTGTGCCATTTGTTAATGAATCTTTAAACCAATAAATATTTGTATTATTAACCTTGAAGGTGCAGGATGTAACAATGTCATTGATCCTTGTAATTTATATTAAAAAAAACACTTATTTTTTATCAGTAAAAATATCATTAGATCATCTGATGGAAAGTAAGAACAGCACAGTCCAAAACAACAACAAACAAGCATTTTGCATTAGATACATCCAGGTAAGTGTTCAGTCCACCGTGTAATGTGGTGATGGACAGAAGTCTCTGTAGAGTGTTGCTTATTAGGTTCAGAATTCTTATTTCCAAATGAAAAACATACTGTAACTTTGGCTGATGAAACTGACAGGGACCAGACTCAAACCTTTATTTCAATGAAACCATCATTGTCCATTTCTCCGTCCTGTATCATACAAGTAAACCGGTTAGATCTCTCTCATGACTTCTAGACTCCTCTTCCCTGGAGGTGGATCATGCCATTATTTTATATCATTCCTTGTTATTTCATCCTGTAGATCACCAAGATAAAGTGTCATGCATGTCTGTGGGATATGCCGCCCAGGAATATGTTGCAAAATTCCCCCGGTGTTTTCCTAAAACCAGTATCATTTTGGCAACTCCAGAAGATTGTTTGCCTTGTCATCGCCACAACTTGACCAGGATGAGCGATCTGAGGTTCTTTGAATAAAATTCACAGCCGTCCATAAATGGAGATGTAGAAAAGACGTGTCCTCCTGTTGTTTATTGGTTGTTTTTAGGTTTAGTTCTTTTTCATGTTTCATTGATGTAAGAGTTCTTCTAGACTTTACCTTGGTAAAGTTTTGAAATAATAGATTGACGTTACCGTTATGTGCTTTTACTACTGATGCATTATTTTCAGTGAACTCAAGAATTTCTTCATATTTATCTTCTTTTTTTTCCAAGGAGGTTCTTTTTTCTGGCATCTGTTGGTTTGTTTGTCTGTTTGTTAGCAACTTGACACACAAACTCTTGGAGGGATTTTCATGTGTTTCTGAGAACGGGTCTTGGTCTAACTTACTCCCAACATTTACTGGAATCTGATCTGGATCAGGATCTGGATTTTTCCTCATTGCGAGATAGGGCCATAGTGAGGAAATCCAGGACGAGCTGGGGATGGGTCCTTCCAAGGATCCTTGTCGACTGCAGTCCAAACTTTGCTGCTCTCCACAAACTGCATCCAATCACCATACACCGGGGGAATAGGTATGGCGAACAAGCCCAAACCCAAGGCCCACCGGCCCAGACTGACCAAGGCTCCTGCCCCCCCCACAGACATATATGCAGGCATAAATACAATTGTGTACACATGAACACATAAATACATCTTCTTCATGCACCAAAGGACCACGTCACCCACCTTAGTAACACCTGGCCCCCCCACGACTCCCCTTCTATCCCATTCTCCATCACCATCCTCCTCACCCCCACCCTCCACCATGCCAATCCTGACCCCCAATACTCCCCACTGCCTCCCCGCTCACCTTACCTCCCCCCAACATTCCCCCACCCTGGTCAACCCTCTGATCCACAGTCCCCCACCCTCAACCCTGCTTGCCCCCCATTCTAATCCCCCAATACTCCTCACTCTCCACTGCCCGTGCCACCCTTCCCCACCCCAATTTGCCTGACCCAGACCGAGCGCCAACCGACCCTAGCCCCACCAGCAGCCCTGCCCCACCACTGCAAGGCAGCACCAACCACTGGCCACCCAAAGCCCCCCACTCAGGCCAGACACCAAGCCATCTTGCTTTAACCAGTATGTGATATCAGTTTACCAAACTGCTTTCCAACCTGTTTAAACAAGTGAATGCTTCATTATTGCTGGATTTGATGCGAACAGAGACCAATTACAATAAATATGCTGAAACAAACCAAAGCTCGCTTTGGTCCACTCAGTTAATTCTTTTACGTATTTTCTCCCCACTTTCATCAGCTGCTATTTAAGCAGAAATGCAGAAGTTAACCACACCCTTCAAACGTCCCACCAATCACACAGTTCTCCTTGCAGTCCCACAAGATGAAAGTTCTGCTTGGCTAATGCATCAAGAACAAGCCGCAAGATGTCCTCAATCCCGTCTGCGAGACTTGACTTCATTTTCTTCTTGTAGCCTCATGAATAAGAAAAAATTCCCGCTGTGTATGTAACAGCCAGCCAAAGTTCCGCCAAATGACCACCACATTTGTCCACAAGGAAATCACCAGGGGGCCTTCCCATATTAGGACCACTTCTGGCCTACAAAGTACTTGCCGTAATCCACGTCCCGGCAAACAACTAGGATCTGGACGACATGTTAGCCACAGGTGACTTTCAATAATGCAAGACAGGCTGGCAACTGACAACACTTGTCAGTGCCGTAACTTAGCCGGATGTGTCAAACGTAGTCCAGATTTGGCTTCTACATGTCTGATATCTTGGGTTCTTCCATTATTGTGGTTGAATGTTTTCCAGGTTTTATGGAATTAATTGATTTTAAATGTGACAGTCCCGTCACAAAGAAACGTCAGGCAGAAGAAACTGTCGGAGCAAACTGTAGGTGACCGAAATGCTCAGGTTAGTCTGATTCATGCACAAAGCTCCTGTAGAGGTGGTTGTCACGCCATTATGGACGTGGCTGGAAAATACACAGAAATACCCTGGAAGCCAAAGTCTTGATGAACTGAAGAAAACCTGATGGGTGTGTTTTCACTGGAGACTTAATGGAAACTAAATGGTACCGATCCAGCAACCCAGTGTTAACTAAAAATAAATACTCCAGGGATGTTTCAGAGAACAGTCCCATAATATTCAGCCATTTTGATAAGCATTTTTGGTTGTAACACCGATCCCTAGACAAATATGAGCTTTTGTTTTCAGTATCTCGTGTGACCCCTTTCTGCATCATCTGTAAGGAAATGTTTCTAATATCTGCTGATCCATCATGCTCACCAGCTTAGAGGAATTTAGTCATTCCTGAGTTTAAAAAGAACTTAAACTCTAATGAATCTGGTGGGTTTCCTCACAGTTGTAGTGGAAATCCTATAACAGTTCAGCTACATTAAGCTCAAGACTTTGACTTAGTTATTCCAAATTATTTCTTTTGCTTAATGGTTTTTTGTAGTTTACTGACCAATCTGGAACTGGTCAGTGTTGGGGAAGCTTTTATTCACATCAAGTTCCTTTGGGACCTTATAGACTTGCTTGCCTTGCTCTTTGGTGATCTTTATGGTAGGCTGTTTCTGAGAAAAGTTTCCCTCCATGTGTACACAACCTGCCTGACTGTGGATTCCAAAGTCCAGTATCTTTAGAAGTGGTTTTGTAACCTCCAGCCTGATGAGTATCAATAACTCTTTTTCTGGGGTCCTTAGACATGTTCAGAAATGACACACCTCCTCAAACATGTGCTGCAAAGCTCAGACTTTGATAGATTCCTCTTCTGTAAATAAAACAGGGCACATACTCATACCAGAATGTCATTGATTGAAAACATCTGACTCTAATTTCACCTTTAAGTGAACTGGTAATCCCGGAGGTCCACATGGTTTCGCTGCCACAGATGTTGGATAATGTCCTCAGTGAACAGATGAACAAGTATGACAATTTATGTCAAATTTAGACAAAAATGTAGAGAATGTTACATAATAAAAATGATTTCAAATGCCAATAAAATTGAATATTGCAAATGTGGCTGGTTGGTTCTGCAGTATCTGAATAAAACCACACAGAACATGTTTAGATGACAGACAGAAGAAGCCATGTTGTGCTAATATTTCCCTCAGGTTGAAGTTGCACTTCTAAAACAATTCTGATGTGTAGAGATGCCGAGGAGACATCTGTAATATGGACTTCCAACTGAATATTAAACTGGGGTTTACTGGAGATGTTAGCCAGTAGGTGCTTGATCTGACTGGACAGTACTGGCTGGTGAATAGTTGTAATGAAATCCTGATTGTGATGAGTGACAAGGCCTTGTCTCTACTCTGGTTGTAGTTGATGTTCCCACTCGATTTGGCATGATAAAATTGCCAGGAACGGGTAAGAGGCAGATACAGCAGAACTGGGTTGGTGGATTGGTGCCAGGTGTACTGGCAGATCATACTTTTGTTTGAGTCTCATCTGGGACCTCTTTGTTTGGAGTTTGGGTTTTTTCTTGATGCATGTGTAGGCTCTCTAACTTAACCTCCACCACTGTCCGAAAACATGCATGTTAGGTTAGCTAGTGGTCTTGTTTGCATTCGGTGTTGGTGTGAGTGTGCATGGTTGATTATATAAGTGAATGGTGTAGTGGTGCAGGCAATAGGTGCTGACTCCCCCACAACCCTGAGCTGCATTTAGAGGGCCTTTACACCCCATCTTCTGAACTCTTTATGAGTTTATTTCCTCAGAAAGAATGGTTCATGTTGGGGAGGTATGAAAGGACAACCAAACTCTGATGTGCATTACAGAAGTGAACTATCTAAAAATGTAGGTCTGTAGGTGTTGGACAACAACTTATGTGGTGGGAATGGAAGCTGCTCTGCATTCACTAACAGAAGAGCAAGTTTTGTTTAGTTTTTTTTTGTTTTTTTTTGCTTGTCTTGCCTTCTCAAAGTTATTCTTGGTGCGGCTGCATCTTCTGCAAAGAGGGGAACGCGTTGTGCAAAAGGTTTGGTTAGTTTGAATGTTTAAGTTCAGTGTACCACCTAAATCCTAGGTTTTACAAGGAACCAATGAAGAAAGGCTGATGTGATTTGTTCTGCTAACTCTCATCAGAACCCTCGCTCCAGCAGTTTGGATCAGATGGAGACTTTTCAGGACATATTTCTGACAGAACATCAATAAGGAACTGCAGTAATCCAAAACTATATTTTCTGCATCTTTCTGAGACAGGGTGTCCCTCATATGTTTGTCATGTTATGAAGGTGGAAGAAGGTTCTAGAAAGTTTTAAATGTGATCTGAAGGACATGAGGGGGGGGGTGTATTGGCAGGAATGTGGCGATGCGATATGTATCACTATACGGGCCATCAATACGATGTCAGTGTCATAATGTTGTAAACACTGAACTCTGCTGCATGCTTGATATCAACCTACTAAATAAGAACAGAGGATCTACAGCAGAGTAAATAAAAACACTGATGTTTCTGAACAAAATGAAAAAAGAAATGAAAATCTGCCTCATCAGTTCAGTTGTGTGATTAAAATCAACAAGTGCTTTTGAATATTGGTAGACGTGCACACGTTGGCGCAACACAAGGTAGTTAAAATGTTCAGCTTTTCTTGCTGTTGTAGAGTAAAAAGCAAGATTTCTGTCAATTCCAGCACAGTCTCCTGGCTCTTCATCC
This sequence comes from Telmatherina bonti, assembly GCF_933228915.1. Classification (NCBI taxonomy): domain Eukaryota; kingdom Metazoa; phylum Chordata; class Actinopteri; order Atheriniformes; family Telmatherinidae; genus Telmatherina; species Telmatherina bonti. The sequence goes on along the minus strand of NC_136612.1, from coordinate 7,120,309 downwards.
GTCAGGCTTTATCTGGCACGTACTGCAGTGAACACGCCAAAATTTCCTCCAGGATCAGAACCAATCAGGAGGCAAGCGATCGCAGACGCTGCAGCTGCTCTTTGTCGTGCCCCGCGTTGGGTTTCACCTGGGTGGAGATGAATTTCACCTGTCGCTGTCGAGCCCTTTATTCAGTAGGTTGATGTCATGCATGTAGCCGCTTTGAGCGCTTACGATGCTCTGACCATTTTCTAATCATTAAATTCTTGTAAAGAAAATCACAATATGTCATCTTACCTGTAGTATCACAATGTATTTTATCATTGCCCCTGTATTGGGATATATTTCATATGGCCAGATCCTTGCCCATACACACCCCCAGTCGGCACGGTTTTTAGGAAGGAGTGGCAGATGCCTTTTCACGCCAGACCAGTGGCAGATGCTGGCAACCATTGTTTTCTCCTTGTGGTGCATAAACGAAGGACGGCGATCAGCCGAAAGCTGGAAGCCTATTTAGCAGACTTTGTTCCCATGTTAGGACCGCTAATGCTAAGATAATGTTCAACAAGGATCAGACGTAGAAAAACAGGTCACGTCTTACGTCAGTATGTAGTCAGAGCTAACCCTAACCACCATCGCGTCTGCAGTACGAATGCTCCCGCTCCGATTATTCATATGGTCCTATAACTCACTGATGTTTCAATAACGTATGAAGACAGTTGTTGCATGAACGTTTGGCTTCATATGATGAAGTGATCATTTGAAAACCAACGGATCATTCTGCACAGAGCGTAGCCGGGAAACTGCAGCTTTATTCTGGGCGACAATCTCAACGTAACAACAGTATAATGGCATGTTCTTTATTTGCACACCTCCTTTATTTTAGTGGCAACTGCAGTTTCTGCTGCCTGTCTGCTATAAGTTTCTCCCACATAATAAAAGGGTTCAGTAACAGGCGGGTCACCAGGCCGCGGCGGTGTCATGACTTGCTGCAGCGCTCAGGCAAAGCCTCAACATGCCTCCGTATAATGTTTAATATGTCAGGGATGACACAGTCACTCATCTTCACTGTTAAATCTTCTCCAGAGAGGCCGTGTAGCCTGGTTTATATACAGAAGAGGTCTGTTTAAAGGGAATCACTGTATTTACTGTACATCAGCCATGTTGAATCGTTCCTGCAGACGAGTCGGACCAATCACCAAGTCTTCAGCTGTCAGCCATGGAATGCTTGGTATTGGACTGGAAAAAAGCTGCATTTTGTGCTGATTGATTGATTGGGTGACTTTGAGGAAGACAGAGTGCATTTTATACTCATTCAGAATAACTGACTGATCAGAAACATTTGCTAACCAGCCAAACTTGCTGAAAATGCTGTAAATGCAGTGAGAGGAATGTTGACAAAGCAGAATTATCTTTCACACATCACGACCTGCAGTGACCATAAAGAAGCCTCCAACATGACCACGCACTGCTGCACAGCCAGACGTAGCAGCCGTTAGCTCTGCATGGCAGCGAGGCAGAGTTTAGGCATCTCACTTATCAGATGACACATTGTGTAATGGGAGATGATTAAGGTCTGCACTCACACACACACCACACACACACACACACAGGTAGGACGGAGCTAAGATGAGGTGCAGCGCTGTCGCGGTAATTTCTCCAGTGTTTGACAGGGTGCCAGCAATTACCTGATACCAGGATTCCTTATCTTTTGTATGGAGGGCAGGTTCATACTTGTAGCCTCGGTGAACCAAGATGAGTCCTCACACACACACACACACACACACACACACACATGCACATCCTCAGACTGCCTGGAGCCTTCAGAGGCTGTGGACCAATAGCAGCTCAGGTAGGTGTGTGATTTAAGGCTTGACTGCCACTGTCATTATTTTTGTTAGCATATCTGTCTAAACTCTCACATAAACTAACTCTCCAAACACAAAGTTTGTCTGCTTCACCGTGCCGGTCGATGCAGACGGCCACCCGCCTTGAGTAAGCTTCTCCTGCGTTGTACCCCCCCCAGCCCCACTCGTACTCACAATGAGGAATTCAACCAATGTGAAGAGATCTCAACTTCGTAGATAAACCTAGCAGGAATCAAAGGAGGCAAGAATCCAAACTGATAGCTCCGTAGCGCTTTAGATCGCCACCAGACATGTAAAACAGATGAGTTAAAACCAAGTTAGTTAGCCAACATGGGGTCAGGAACGAGTCGTTTGCCTTTGGTTACCTCCATGCAACATTTACCCAATCTCCGCTTTGGGGGGGTTGACGGTCCATCCATTGGCTGTTTGGCGTGGGAAGCTGTAGGCGTTCTCAGTCCTCCATGTCTGCACTGAAGCACATCTAAAATGAAGGTTTTTCCAACCTCCAACTGGTGTACCTGCGCACCTCAATGCAGGGTCATGGTGGGGCTTTGGCTCATGCCGTCCATTATCAGGCAGGCAGCGTACAGCCTGCACAGACCGCATGTAAATGGTCATCAGTGCTCATTCAGACAACATTTACACTCATTTCTGGAGTTCTCTGATTATTCCAGTGATCATGGTGTGATTGTTTGTCGGAGACCGATACACATTTTGATTTATTTAGTTTGCGTTACGTCAAAGTGGAACAACTCAACATGAAACCGTAGTAGAAGCAGATGCTCGCCTTGCGAAGGCTAACCGTAGTTTTCTCCTTGTCAAGTACAAATGAACGACGGCAGCACTTGCAGCTTCATTCACCAACGTACAGCACATCCCGCTGAATCCCAACTGGTAACGTCATCTCCTGTAGTCGGCGTTCCAGCTGCACCGGCTGGGGAAAAACAGACGCTTCCAAAATAACTAGTTAGCCAGAAATGTGCACCATGCGAGCAGCAGTTAGTTTAGGTATTACGATTAATAAACCACAAATACTGACGCCGTAGCAACGTAATTATCAGTAACAAGGCCTCACTGCTGTTTAGGGGAACTTAACAGACACAAAGAATTTTAACAAAGACAACAAGCGCACGCTGCCATCTTTAAATCTGGAAGCTCGGGGTCCTGAAAGTTCGACTTCGTCGTTCTGAAACAAGATGATTTAGTCACTGCTGGGAAAATTCCTCGGATTCGGAGGACAGCTGGAAAGCACCACTGCTGGCTCTGACATTTGCACAGCTAACGCTAAGACTGCATGTGTTGACATATTCAGCAAAACACAGCGGCATGATCTGAACACAAGAGGAAGTTTGGTGTCTCACGACACTCCATACACCCGGAGTGTATTACAACTCGCCGACATACGGACTCCGTGCACGCTGTCCGAGGGAAAAGTGAAAACATAAACCATGGCTTTTACTTATCACGTTTCTGCCTGACGTGTCAGTCAGATCTGACCAGAACTACTGGGCTCATGGTGGGACAGGTACAAGGTGCGTCATTGTTGCCGATGCACCTTGTACAGTGACCACACGTCAGTTACACTGCAGTGACTGAATTGAACACATATTTGAGCAGACAGCGGTTAGTAGGCTTTGCATATTGTCTGTGAGGTGACGGTCTGTGTAGGGAGGGATTGTTTACTTTCAGAACTTCTTATACTGGGAATTCCATCCAGAGCCGACTCCTGAGAACGATCGTTAGAAGGAAAAACGGCATCTGTCCACGTCAGACGTCCGTACCGACAGCTTCTCTGTCCTGGGTTTTATGGTGTGAAATGTGTTTGGCGTTGCTTTCTGTTTCTGTAAACTGATCTGGTTTCAGTGGAAAACAAAGAGGAAGACGAGCCGGCGTTGTGCCTCCAGCTGAGAGACGCTTGTTATTGCTGCCTTCCTCAGGAATGAGGCTGTTTCCTTTAGGAGAGCAGGATGCAGGACGCTGTGGAAAGGTTAAGCCCACGATGGAGCTGAAGCCTTTCTGAGGGCTTCACACGCAGCCAGGTTGTGATGAGACCGACACAAAGAGAAAAGATCGGTTTGCTCAGCAGGGAGGAAACAGCTAGTTATAGTTCAGTTAACAGATGGTTTAAACCATCCACTTCTTGTATTTTTATGCAACATGTCTGTCACCAGCTGCGTTTGTGTGGAATTTCCTGAGTGTGTGTACAGAAACAGTGCTTCAGGCTCGTTTCGACCATCAGTCTAGCTGGATCCCAAACAGCCATGCCTAACCCTAAATCTTCTGATTCGCTCTGATGTCCACTCACTTCTCCTTTAAAAACTCATTTCCCCTCCATGGCCTTCAGCTCGGTGTGAGAGGAGCTGCGTGGACGCTCCCTTTAATCTTCAGTTCTTATTTTTATTGTATGTTTATGATTTGTGCAGGTTTTTGACATGCCGCCTGCAGTCTTGTGCGTGTCGTTATGTGATCTGTTGTGCAGAATATTTGGTCATCCTACCTGGTGTTTTTGAAGTGCTTGATGAGTTAATGGGCATGGTGTGACTGGTGTGCATCACAACTATCCATAATGCTGGAACTATGGACGCTAAGTTAAAGGGAGACTGAAGTAACAAAAAGTTTAGCTTAAGCTGTACTGGATGTAAAAACAGATTAATCCTGCCTGTATACTTGGTCTTTGTGGGCTTGGTTTCTTTTTACAGTGTTTGCTAATTTATATTTATATTAGAACCTGTAACAACGTGCACTGCTGATGCAGAGACTGTTGGTCTGACTAGAGCTGCAGACTTCAGCGCAGAATGACATTAAAGTTAAAGGATGCATAGAGTTCCTCCATTCTGCACAGAAAAGAATCAGTGCAGTCAATGATCAGGATTGAAACTGATGCAAATTGCTTCTGCTGACAGGGAGACAGGCTTCTCCAAGGCGTTGTACTGTATGCCCCCGCCCCGACCCACTCCCTGTTGTGCCGTGTCATATTGCACTGGTGGATTTTTGTAATGCAAACCCCCACTGGATGCCCTGAATCTAACTCCAACCTCAATCCACCCTTTGTGCTTACAGGACCAAGGAAATGTCTGTGCTCCCCTGTAGAAGGGGACAATATTCCCAAACCAAATCAAATATGTAGGAAGATCCGGTGCCCAGGAGGTGACAGTTTGAGCTTTATGAACTTCTTTTCTGCACGGCAGGTACATTCATTTGGTAATATTTACTGCACAGCCAGACAGAACGTTTACTTGTTAAACATTGTGGAAACCATGGCTTATCATGGAGAGAAGTTGTTGGAAGCAAACTTCCACAAAACATTTCTCTGACGAACAGTTAGATGAGCAAACTCACTGCTGCCCTTAAATCCAAACGATGACAGAACCCAGATGATGGTAATGTCACGCTTCAGATGCAGTCTGTGGCTGAAACAAGTCATTAGGTTTGGTCCGTATTTGTACATCAGGATACGACATGTAGAGCTCAGGCCTCTGCTGTGATGTAGAATCATGATGGGAATCTGGTGATGTGACATCACCATGAGAATCTCCCGTTCCACCACATCATGATGGGAATCTCCCGTTCCACCACATCATGATGGGAATCTCCCGTTCCATCTCATCATGATGAGAATCTCCCGTTTCACCTCATCACCATGAGAATCTCCCGTTCCACCTCATCACCATGAGAATCCCCCGTTCCACCTCATCACCATGAGAATCTCCCGTTCCACCACATCATGATGGGAATCTCCCGTTCCATCTCATCATGATGAGAATCTCCCGTTTCACCTCATCACCATGAGAATCTCCCGTTCCACCTCATCATGATGAGAATCTCCCGTTCCACCTCATCACCATGAGAATCCCCCGTTCCACCTCATCATGATGGGAATCTCCCGTTTCACCTCATCACCATGAGAATCTCCCGTTCCACCTCATCATGATGAGAATCTCCCGTTCCACCTCATCACCATGAGAATCTCCCGTTTCACCTCATCACCATGAGAATCTCCCGTTCCACCTCATCATGATGGGAATCTCCCGTTTCACCACATCATGATGGGAATCTCCCATTTCACCTCATCACCATGAGAATCTCCCGTTCCACCACATCATGATGGGAATCTCCCATTTCACCTCATCACCATGAGAATCTCCCGTTTCACCTCATCACCATGAGAATCTCCCGTTCCACCACATCATGATGGGAATCTCCCATTTCACCTCATCACCATGAGAATCTCCCGTTTCACCTCATCACCATGAGAATCTCCCGTTCCACCACATCATGATGGGAATCTCCCATTTCACCTCATCACCATGAGAATCTCCCGTTTCACCTCATCACCATGAGAATCTCCCGTTCCACCACATCATGATGGGAATCTCCCATTTCACCTCATCACCATGAGAATCTCCCATTCCACCACATCATGATGGGAATCTCCCATTTCACCTCATCACCATGAGAATCTCCCGTTTCACCTCATCACCATGAGAATCTCCCGTTTCACCTCATCACCATGAGAATCTCCCGTTTCACCACATCACCATGAGAATCTCCCGTTCCACCTCATCATGATGAGAATCTCCCGTTCCACCACATCACCATGAGAATCTCCCGTTCCACCTCATCACCATGAGAATCTCCCGTTCCACCTCATCACCATGAGAATCTCCCGTTCCACCTCATCACCATGAGAATCTCCCGTTCCACCTCATCACCATGAGAATCTCCCATTCCACCTCATCATGATGAGAATCTCCCGTTCCACCTCATCACCATGAGAATCTCCCGTTCCACCTCATCACGATGAGAATCTCCCGTTCCACCACATCATGATGGGAATCTCCCGTTCCACCACATCACCATGAGAATCTCCCATTCCACCACATCATGATGGGAATCTCCCGTTCCACCTCATCATGATGGGAATCTCCCGTTCCACCTCATCATGATGAGAATCTCCCGTTCCACCACATCATGATGGGAATCTCCCGTTCCACCTCATCACCATGAGAATCTCCCGTTCCACCACATCATGATGGGAATCTCCCGTTCCACCTCATCACCATGAGAATCTCCCGTTCCACCTCATCATAATGAGAATCTCCCGTTCCACCTCATCACCATGAGAATCTCCCGTTCCACCTCATCACCATGAGAATCTCCCGTTCCACCTCATCACCATGAGAATCTCCCGTTCCACCTCATCACCATGAGAATCTCCCGTTCCACCTCATCACCATGAGAATCTCCCATTCCACCTCATCATGATGAGAATCTCCCGTTCCACCTCATCACCATGAGAATCTCCCGTTCCACCTCATCACGATGAGAATCTCCCGTTCCACCACATCATGATGGGAATCTCCCGTTCCACCACATCACCATGAGAATCTCCCATTCCACCACATCATGATGGGAATCTCCCGTTCCACCTCATCATGATGGGAATCTCCCGTTCCACCTCATCATGATGAGAATCTCCCGTTCCACCACATCATGATGGGAATCTCCCGTTCCACCTCATCACCATGAGAATCTCCCGTTCCACCACATCATGATGGGAATCTCCCGTTCCACCTCATCACCATGAGAATCTCCCGTTCCACCTCATCATAATGAGAATCTCCCGTTCCACCTCATCACCATGAGAATCTCCCGTTCCACCTCATCACCATGAGAATCTCCCGTTCCACCTCATCACCATGAGAATCTCCCGTTCCACATCACCATGAGAATCTCCCGTTCCACCTCATCACCATGAGAATCTCCCGTTCCACCTCATCACCATGAGAATCTCCCGTTCCACCTCATCACCATGAGAATCTCCCGTTCCACCTCATCACCATGAGAATCTCCCGTTCCACCTCATAATGATGAGAATCTCCTGTTCCACCTCATCACCATGAGAATCTCCCGTTCCACCTCATCACCATGAGAATCTCCTGGTCCACTTCATCATGATGAGAATCTCCCGTTCCACCTCATCACCATGAGAATCTCCCGTTCCACCTCATCACCATGAGAATCTCCTGGTCCACCTCATCATGATGAGAATCTCCCGTTCCACCACATCATGATGAGAATCTCCCGTTCCACCTCATCATGATGAGAATCTCCCGTTCCACCACATCATGATGAGAATCTCCCGTTCCACCTCATCATGATGAGAATCTCCCGTTCCACCTCATCATGATGAGAATCTCCCGTTCCACCACATCATTATGAGAATCTCCCGTTCCACCTCATCATGATGAGAATCTCCCGTTCCACCTCATCACCATGAGAATCTCCCGTTCCACCTCATCACCATGAGAATCTCCCGTTCCACCTCATCATGATGAGAATCTCCCGTTCCACCTCATCACCATGAGAATCTCCCGTTCCACCTCATCACCATGAGAATCTCCCGTTCCACCTCATCACCATGAGAATCTCCCGTTCCACCTCATCACCATGAGAATCAGGATGAGCAGTTCATGCAAGCTTTTATGGTTGTCCTTTTTTTTTTTTTTTTTTTTTTCACAGTTCAGGAAATAACCAGTAAGATTAAATATTTAAAGTCTGATGATATGAAACACCTGTACCCGGTACAATAATATTAAAACAAAACAGTTCTTAAATTGAACATAATTTAAATTAAATTTATTTTCAGGAAATAGTTCACCTGTTATATTCAAGCGTAATCCGGCCAAAATGTTGTTTTCCTTTCGGCTTCTCCAGAGTGACCCACCAGCATCTGACTACCGGTCTGGTACAGTAGCCATGTTAGACCATGGTTAAACTTTGGCACATGTATTATACAGTATCGGGGAGCAGGAGTCGAGCTGTTGACCTTCGGGTCACAGAACTACGGCACCCCCAGGCCCTCTGCCTGTAGGCTATTTATGTGACTGAATTTATTTATATTTCGTTAATTCATGTTGTTCTGAAGTAAGGACATGTTTATGGACAGGATGAGTCTAAAAGTTATAGAGGTGGACTCTGGGCTCCTAGGACAGGCTCTTAACTCCCATCTCCTCCCCAGGTACCAGATTACCAGTCAGTCATAACTGCAGACTAGTTAAAACAAGATTAAATGTTTCCTACTGGGATCAATAAATTATATTTGAATCAAATGTTTTCATTGATGATTTATAATAATGCTGTATTCTGACAAAATAAAAGAATCCTCCATAAAACACGATGTCATAAATAAATATAAAAACGATGATTTTTTATTTTTAAACACATTTTTGCTGTTGTTATCGGTACTTATAGGTAATATAGTTGTTGTTTTATGTGCTAACGTCTTTTAATAAACAACAAAAAACTAAAATAAACAAAATATCACATGTAAAATTAAAAGCATAAACTGAATTTTACTCTTAATTCTTTTCCTGTTTTTTTTCTGGGATATTTTTTGCTCAAGGTGCTGGGATGTTATAATTTTGGGTATTTTTTTCCAGTGTGTATTTAGTGTAGTAAAGTCATGCTGTCTAAATGTACGACTGAGAAGCAGCCAGTTTGTGGAAATGATGTAAAAACAAACATTACAAGAAAAGTAACAAATAGATTAGATTATATATCCAGCTGGTTTTCTGTTTAGGGGGAAATCGTTGGACGACCTGCTACGCTGTGTGTTTGTGCTGTTTTCAGCATGCTGATAGGAAGACACCACTGATTCCTGCCCTCAGGAAGAGATTCAGAAATAAACAGGTTTTTCTTTCTTTCCACCTGCAGCACTGAAGAGATCTTTTGACACTGAAGATGTGGATGACATGCCGTCCTCCTCAAACTCTCTAGTTGCAACCCCTGTTTCCCCGCCTTCCTGCCATTTCTTCCTCAACCACAACAAAACCAGCGAGGAGCAGGGAGGAGGGGGCCAGTCTTCACCGTTTGGCTTCAACAACAACAGCATGGCTTCTGCAGCTCTCTCCCGCAGCCGCCTAGGTTCCAGTCCCAGCCCTGCGCTGAAGACCCGCCCCATTGGCAGCAGCTTGTCCTTCAACCGAGGGACCACAAACAAGCCTGCCGTCTATAACAACGGCTCATCTGTGACCAGAGCTGCTTCTTTCCAAAGCAGGCTGAACCCCAATGTCTGCACCCCGCTGTCTGGGCCAGGCAGTGACAACGACAGCCTTCACAGCTCCACGTCCAGTCTGGAGTACTCCGGTGGGGGTGGTTATACTCTGCCCATTAACAAGTTGGCATCATGTCAAAGCCCTCCGCCTCAGAGGGAGCACCGTGGGTCCCAGCACCAGCAACCCCAACACCTCGAGGCAAACACAAAAATATTTTCCTCCCATGGGAGCCTTCTCAAGCATGAGATGAAGCAAGGGCAAGGGACGGTGCTGGAAATGAGAGGGTCTCCGGGGACGGACAACAGCTCTGTGTCCATTCTTGACTTCCAAGCTGCAAATGAAGGCGTTGGAGCATTAGGAATGGGAATGCAAAGAGCTGGTGGAAGCAGGCTGTCTCCAAGGATGAAGTATGTTGATGCTAATGCCAACTGGAATGGCATTTGGAATACCAGTTCCTTCGGAGAAAGTAGTTCCAAAAAAGTTTGCCAACAGCAAGGTCCCCAGATCCTCAAGAGTCCTCAGCCCATGACCAAAGAGACGCCACGTCTCAATAAGTTCCCTCTGGATCTCGACAGCTTGGTCAGCAGTATCTCAACAACTCCCCCCACCAAATCTGACGCTGTACCCATGAGCCCAAATGCCCCAAAGGTTCCTCCGCGGGGCCCAGGCAACATTCAGCACCACACCGACCCTCCATCCACAGCCGCCAGCCCTTCAGCTTCTCTCAGCAGCCTGGACAGTTCTTCTGACACACCATCCCACCCCTTTAATTACCCCACTTCACCTTTCTCTCCGTCTTCTCCAGCTCCTTCACAAAGCTCCATGTCTGTCCCAGACATGAGTTGCTCCCCTGTGCTCCTCTCACCAGCTGGAAGCCTTCAGCTGGATAATCTGTCAGGGTCCCAAGTGGTCTCAGCCGACTCCAAACTCTGCCATCCTTCCAGCTCTTCAAGCACCCCCAGCCCCCAAACTGCTGGGTCTTCGGAAGATGGTGGATGCGATGTGAGAGATAGCGTTGACTTAATCTTACAAAGGATTGCCTCTTTCTCCTGGTCTGACACCACCCCAGCACATGTGGTCCAAACTCCAAAACCTGTCCAGAAGAGTGGTGTGCTGTCATCTGCATTGGGTCCTCCTGCTGAGACCGTTTCCATGACTACACGAGAAGATGTGAGAAAGGAACGTGAAGGTAAGATGCTTTAAAATGTTTACTATATACATTACAATTAAACCGATGCAGTGGTTGGTGAATGCCATTTTTCACTTCGGATCAAAACATTTTACACTAGTTTTTGTAGAACTTCTCGAAACACAATTTTGGGGGCAACCCTCAAATTCTGAGCAGCTCTTTACTGATTTTGGTCGACCTTTTGTTTTATGTTGAAGTACGAGCAGAAGCTCAGCCATTATAACCCCAGTCAGCATGCAGACGTGATGTCCCCATCCAGACGTGATGTTTCTATGCAAATATGATGTTTCCATGCAGACGTAACATTTCCATGCAGACATGATGTTTCCATGCAGATGTAACGTTTCCATGCAGACATGACGTTTTCATGCAGACGTAACATTTCCATGCAGACATGACGTTTCCATGCAGACGTGACGTTTCCATGCAGACATGATGTTTCCATGCAGACGTAACGTTTCCATGCAGACATGACGTTTTCATGCAGACGTAACATTTCCATGCAGACGTAACATTTCCATGCAGACATGACGTTTCCATGCAGACGTGACGTTTCCATGCAGACGTGACGTTTCCATGCAGACGTGACGTTTCCATGCAGACGTGACGTTTCCATGCAGACGTAATGTTTCCATGCAGACATGATGTTTCCATGCAGACATGATGTTTCCATGCAGACGTGATGTTTCCATGCAGACGTGATGTTTCCATGCAGATGTGACGTTTCCATGCAGACGTGACGTTTCCATGCAGACATAACGTTTCCATGCAGACGTGACGTTTTCATGCAGACGTGACGTTTTCATGCAGACATGATGTTTCCACGCAAACATGACGTTTCCACGCAGACATGACGTTTCCTTGCAGACATGACGTTTCCATGCAGACATAACGTTTCCACAAAGACGTAACGTCTCCATGCAGACGTGATGTTTCCATGCAGACACAATGTTTCCATGGAGACACGATGCTTCCATGCAGAAGCAACGTTTCCATGCAGACGTGATGTTTCGATGCAAACGTAACATTTCCATGCAGACATGTTTCCATGCAGATGTAACATTTCCATGCAGACATGTTTCCATGCAGACGTAACGTTTCCATGCAGACATGACGTTTTCATGCAGACGTAACATTTCCATGCAGACATGACGTTTCCATGCAGACGTGACGTTTCCATGCAGACGTGACGTTTCCATGCAGACGTGACGTTTCCATGCAGACGTGACGTTTCCATGCAGACGTGACGTTTCCATGCAGACGTGACGTTTCCATGCAGACGTGATGTTTCCATGCAGACGTGATGTTTCCATGCAGACGTAATGTTTCCATGCAGACATGATGTTTCCATGCAGACATGATGTTTCCATGCAGACATGACGTTTCCATGCAGACGTGACGTTTCCATGCAGACGTGACGTTTCCATGCAGACATGACGTTTCCATGCAGACGTGACGTTTCCATGCAGACGTGACATTTCCATGCAGACGTAATGTTTCCATGCAGACACGATGCTTCCATGCAGAAGCAACGTTTCCATGCAGACGTGACGTTTTCATGCAGACGTAACATTTCCATGCAGACGTAACATTTCCATGCAGACATGACGTTTCCATGCAGACGTGACGTTTCCATGCAGACGTGACGTTTCCATGCAGACGTGACGTTTCCATGCAGACGTGACGTTTCCATGCAGACGTAATGTTTCCATGCAGACATGATGTTTCCATGCAGACATGATGTTTCCATGCAGACGTGATGTTTCCATGCAGACGTGATGTTTCCATGCAGACGTGACGTTTCCATGCAGACGTGACGTTTCCATGCAGACGTGACGTTTCCATGCAGACATAACGTTTCCATGCAGACGTGACGTTTTCATGCAGACGTGACGTTTTCATGCAGACATGATGTTTCCACGCAAACATGACGTTTCCACGCAGACATGACGTTTCCTTGCAGACATGACGTTTCCATGCAGACATAACGTTTCCACAAAGACGTAACGTCTCCATGCAGACGTGATGTTTCCATGCAGACACAATGTTTCCATGGAGACACGATGCTTCCATGCAGAAGCAACGTTTCCATGCAGACGTGATGTTTCGATGCAAACGTAACATTTCCATGCAGACATGTTTCCATGCAGATGTAACATTTCCATGCAGACATGTTTCCATGCAGACGTAACGTTTCCATGCAGACATGACGTTTTCATGCAGACGTAACATTTCCATGCAGACATGACGTTTCCATGCAGACGTGACGTTTCCATGCAGACGTGACGTTTCCATGCAGACGTGACGTTTCCATGCAGACGTGACGTTTCCATGCAGACGTGACGTTTCCATGCAGACGTGACGTTTCCATGCAGACGTGATGTTTCCATGCAGACGTGATGTTTCCATGCAGACGTAATGTTTCCATGCAGACATGATGTTTCCATGCAGACATGATGTTTCCATGCAGACATGACGTTTCCATGCAGACATGACGTTTCCATGCAGACGTGACGTTTCCATGCAGACATGACGTTTCCATGCAGACGTGACGTTTCCATGCAGACGTGACATTTCCATGCAGACGTAATGTTTCCATGCAGACACGATGCTTCCATGCAGAAGCAACGTTTCCATGCAGACGTGATGTTTCGATGCAAACGTAACATTTCCATGCAGACATGTTTCCATGCAGATGTAACATTTCCATGCAGACATGTTTCCATGCAGACGTAACGTTTCCATGCAGACATGACGTTTTCATGCAGACGTAACATTTCCATGCAGACATGACGTTTCCATGCAGACGTGACGTTTCCATGCAGACGTGACGTTTCCATGCAGACGTGACGTTTCCATGCAGACGTGACGTTTCCATGCAGACGTGACGTTTCCATGCAGACATGATGTTTCCATGCAGACATGATGTTTCCATGCAGACATGACGTTTCCATGCAGACATGACGTTTCCATGCAGACGTGACGTTTCCATGCAGACATGACGTTTCCATGCAGACATGACGTTTCCATGCAGACGTGACATTTCCATGCAGACGTAATGTTTCCATGCAGACACGATGCTTCCATGCAGAAGCAACGTTTCCATGCAGACGTGATGTTTCCATGCAAACGTGATGTTTCCATGCAGACATGACGTTTCCATGCAGACATGACGTTTCCATGCAGACATGACGTTTCCATGCAGACATGACGTTTCCATGCAGACATGACGTTTCCATGCAGACGTAACGTTTCCATGCAGACGTGACGTTTCCATGCAGACGTGACGTTTCCATGCAGACGTGACGTTTCGATGCAAACGTAATGTTTCCATGCAGACATGACGTTTCCATGCAGACATGACGTTTCCATGCAGACATGACGTTTTCATGCAGACGTGACGTTTTCATGCAGACGTGACGTTTCCATGCAGACGTGACGTTTCCATGCAGACGTGACATTTCCATGCAGACGTAATGTTTCCATGCAGACACGATGCTTCCATGCAGAAGCAACGTTTCCATGCAGACGTGATGTTTCGATGCAAACGTAATGTTTCCATGCAGACATGACGTTTCCACGCAGACATGACGTTTCCACGCAGACATGACGTTTCCTTGCAGACATGACGTTTCCATGCAGACATAACGTTTCCACAAAGACGTAACGTCTCCATGCAGACGTGATGTTTCCATGCAGACACAATGTTTCCATGGAGACATGACGTTTCCACGCAAACATGACGTTTCCACGCAGACATGACGTTTCCTTGCAGACATGACGTTTCCATGCAGACATAACGTTTCCACAAAGACGTAACGTCTCCATGCAGACGTGATGTTTCCATGCAGACACAATGTTTCCATGGAGACACGATGCTTCCATGCAGAAGCAACGTTTCCATGCAGACGTGATGTTTCGATGCAAACGTAATGTTTCCATGCAGACATGATGTTTCCACGCAAACATGACGTTTCCACGCAGACATGACGTTTCCTTGCAGACATGACGTTTCCATGCAGACATAACGTTTCCACAAAGACGTAACGTCTCCATGCAGACGTGATGTTTCCATGCAGACACAATGTTTCCATGGAGACACGATGCTTCCATGCAGAAGCAACGTTTCCATGCAGGTGTTGTGGAAAAAAGTATGTCAGTTATGAGGGGTCTGGTTCTGAAGTGAAATAGGTTACAAGGTTTATTGAACAGAAAATAAGAAAGAACAGAATTTGCAATACGCAGATAGTTCTGAGGTCCAACGGATCTGAAGTCTGAAATGCTCGAAAGAGTTCTAGACAAAACTGCCTTTTAAGCCTTCCTCCTAGCAGACGTCAATAAATCTGGTATTCTAAACAAGAATGGTCTGTTATTATTCTAAAAGACGAGGTCAGACTGACCACTAAGTTATAATCTCCCTAATGGCTCCATGGTATCTAACGTCCTAGCTGTAAAACTCTTCAAAGGAAGAGAGTGTTCTAGTTAATCAGATCCCAGTTGTCTGAATGCAGAAGTCTCAGGGCCTCCACACATTATGTATGTCTGTAAGGAGAAAAAGCAGACACTGTGTAACTAAGCCTGAGTTCTTTTATTCAGCATGACCTCTTCAGACCTACAGAATCATCAGAAACAAATATATGCTAGGGATTATGAAATATATGAATACCTAAAGCTAGAAAAACAAAACTTCCAAACACATGACGTTTCCATGCAGACATGATGTTTTCAGCCTCAGCTGTCAGATTCTGAGGCTAAAATGATGTAAAATGAATGTATGAATAGATAAAGCAGCATAAAGAGCAACCAGAAGTTTGTAGAACTAACACACATAGATCAGCAGTGACCAAGCCTTCTCTCATCTGGATTTCATTTCATCTCGAGAAGAAAAAAATATTGGCATTAAAACAGACAAACAGTATAAACTAGTTAAACTATATATCATAGATCACTCCTAGTGGATTTACCATACAGTCTTTGAATAATCACTACGTTTCTGGATCATAAACCTCCTAGACAAGTTATAAATGTCTGGAAAACTTGTGAAGATTCCCTAAATGGTAAGCTGTCATTCCCCCCACAGAGTAGTGGTGGACAGCAGATATGCTAGAGAGGCCAGAGGTCCTGGAACATCATGAGGGTTAAATCAGAAATGATTTGATGTATTTTCTAGTGGGGAAAAGTTGATTATGAAGTATGAAGGAAGGAGGCCGCTAGAAAACATCTGTGTGTGATGGTTTATCCCCGGTATGGCTGATTGAAACCGGGGAGTCCAGAGGAAAACCAGGGAGCAGGGAGCAGGGGTTTCCTGAAACGCTGCAGGATCCGTGACCCTGAAAAGGCTCCAGATAAAAGGCAGTGGGAATCTACAATCCAAAGACGTAGCAATTAGATAGGCAAGGGTTGAAATCCAAATAAGGCCATGGGCAGGAAAACGTCCGATGAGGGGTCAGGTCCAAGGAGGTCCGAGTGACGTAACTGGGTCAAGGACAGGGATCTGGGGACAAGAGAAAAACCCTGGACCCTGGACACAACAGGGTGAGTACTGCTGACCATCTAGCTGGAAAGCAGAGACAGGAGAGGGTTTACGTAGGGCAGCTGAAGATGGTGTGCAAACAGCGAGCTCAGGTGGAGCAGGTGAGCTGGATGGGCTGCAGAGCATTTGCCATGTTTACTGTGTGTGTGTGTGTGTGTGTGTGTGTGTGTGTGTGTGTGTGTGTGTGTGTGTGTGTGTGTGTGTGTGTGTGTGTGTGTGTGTGTGTGTGTGTGTGTCTGTGTGTTTTATACAAGCGATGACAGGAAATTTCTCTCTGCTGCAATTATTTTCATGCAAGTATACCAACACAAATGAAGGTCAGCACAGACACACAGCTGCTAAAACCACTATCAGGGTTTACACACACACACACACACACACACACACACACACACACACACACACACACACACATTGCTTCTTTATTTTTGTAGAGTTTCTGACTGACATAATTACTCTTAAATATCCCAATATGCTACAAACATATATCAGGTTTATCCTAACGGTAGTTGATGAGCAGTCGGGTTAAAGTTGCTGAACAGGAACGTTTACACACAAACAGACACACTCAGTTCTCTGATGGCAGCAGATGGCTTCACACAAGTTGTGTGTCTTGTTTGAAACAAGTCTTTCTGGCCAAATATGAAAGTTAAACTTGGTTTACCTCTTAAGTGTTTCCAGAAACCGTTAGGGAAGCTTCTGGTAGCGTTTAAACCCCGTGGCTTCAGAGTGAGGTCAGTCAGACGAAGTGTGTCGGAAGAATCTGTGGGAATACGATGCGAGGAAAATAATAATTAATGGTAGAATTACACCTGAACACCTGAAAGTAGTCCCGGTGGTTTGGTTATCTGTTACGTTTGTTTATGATGGATGGATGAAGAGTTATGTAAATGTATAAAAGGCTTAATCCTTTAATATAATTCATTCAGATTAGCAGAGAAGCTGCCTCGCATCAGTCAGATGGATGAAACGTTCTGCACTGCTTATTTCTCACTTTCATCTGGTCTAATGAGACCTCAGGATGTTTTCACAGGAATCTGGATTTAAAACACTGTTTTAACAAACTGAAACATCTGTTTGAAGACACCTGTGGGGACTTTCCACATCTCCTCCAGTCCCTTCATGGAAATATTCCAACTCCACAGAGACGAAAGACAGATAACACAATAGTCCAGTTCAGTATGAAATGATGCACTAATGCTGGACCATGCTGAGAGCTCACATGACTGCAAAAACAAGACAGGATGCAGAAATGTACTCTGTGTGTGTGTGTGTGTGTGTGTGTGTGTGTGTGTGTGTGTGTGTGTGTGTGTGTGTGTGTGTGTGTGTGTGTGTGTGTGTGTGTGTGTGTGTGTGTGTGTGTGTGTGTGTGTGTGTGTGTGTGTGTGTGCGTGTGTGTGTGTGTGTTTTATTTCTTATGTTGCTTGCTCTTTCCAAAATGAGAAAGAAAGACATGGATATGTTTGGCCTCTGGCCTCGTTTACACCACGCTTTAGTTTCTCTATTTGAATAACAATAAAGATTTTACACAACAGTGGAAAGAAAACCAGTGGCTACAGTTTCAAGATGTTATGGTTACAGGACGTCGCGGTTGCAGGACGTCGCGGTTGCAGGACGTCGCGGTTGCAGGACGTCGCGGTTGCAGGACGTCGCGGTTACAGGACGTCGCGGTTGCAGGACGTCGCGGTTGCAGGACGTCGCGGTTGCAGGACGTCGCGGTTGCAGGACGTCGCGGTTGCAGGACGTCGCGGTTGCAGGACGTCGCGGTTGCAGGACGTCGCGGTTGCAGGACGTCGCGGTTGCAGGACGTCGCGGTTGCAGGACGTCGCGGTTGCAGGACGTCGCGGTTACATAATGTTCCGGTTACAGGGTGTTACAATTACAGGGCATTACAGCTTCAGGATGTTACGAGGGATCTCCTCGGCATGCTAGAAAAGTTAGAAGCCTTTAGAATTGTCCAGGTTGCATTTTCTCACATCAGAAACTTTACTCCATGTGTTGCTCCTCCTTTCGAAGGCCAGACAGGTATGTTTGTGGTGAGAAAGGGAGAGCTTTGAATTTTTATTTATTTTTTTTGCTTTTAAAGCCCCTAGCTGACATATGCAGTATTATAGTGTCTGGTCTGCAGTCCGCATCGGGAAGAGAATCCGGCTGGGTCTTCACGGACAGCCTGTTGGATTCTCCAACCTACTGGTTCACCACCTGACTTTCCCACACTGGATTTTCACGGCGTCCAACCTCGGCAGTGACGGGGCATTGTGAGACGCCCTCAACGGTCCTGCTACGTTAGTCTTTTTGACCATCAGGAGGGCATGACAGTGTGAATGTCACTAAAGTCACACTTTTGCATGGATTTTGACTTATTGAAGCGATGATCTGTGATTAGCCAATGAACTTCCCGTTTGAACAACAAATGATTAGCTTGACTTTTTTTTTGTCACTTGCTCCTGTTTATTTCTTTTTTTGCGTTTTAAAGTTTCTTCCTACTTGCAACCTGGTTAAAACTTGAATACTTGTGCTTTTCCTTCTGCTCTTAAGACTTTGTTTAAGTGTATATGATGGTAGGAATTGGTGTCTTTGAAGAGAAACCAGTTTGCTCCCTGAATCGCAGCTTGCAGATGCAGCATTCTTCCCCGGTGCTAAACCATACTTACAGTTCTTCCAGGCTGCAGCCTCAGTTGCAGCTTTGGCATAGTTTCCTCACAGTACACAACATTACTGATGGCTTCATGTAGGAAATTACAGGCTGATGGACACTAATAGGTGTTTACAGTTATATAATCGTCTTGTTCTATCCATTGCTCTTCATAGACGGTTTGTTTTCCATAAGAGATGTAAAAACAAAAAGTGGCCTGGGGGCATAATCCTCTTCTTCCTTCCTGTCGTCAGAGGAAAATAAAAATCATATTTTTAAACAAGGAAAGAAGAAACGGAACCTGCAGAACTGCAAAACATCAGGAAATGTAAAGTTGATGAGTGTTTAATGTCAGAGTTCAGCTGTTTTTTCATCAAACCTTCCAACTAAACATCTGTGAGACAAATAACGCAAAGTGTTGAGGCTGTTTGAGGTTCTTAGTTTTAAAAGCATCCTACTTTCCAGTGACATAAGACAATAACAATGACTCACTGTTTATGTTTTATTCTGTAAAATAGAGTTGTTGTCCCAGCCTCTCACCATCTGGCTGTTTGTGTTTTACATCCATCTGCTCTGGAGAAAGAAATGCGATGTGGCCGAGCCACGGACTTTAGACATGCAGGTCTCAGTACTGGCTAGTAAACCAGTTCACACTGAAATAGTTTTATTTGTCATGAATTTGGGAACACAGTGGAAACACAGTGGGAAACCGTTTAAGGGGGACCCTTTTCACTGCAGCACCGCTAAACGCCGCAGAGCAGCTGTGTTGTTGGAGATGTTGAAAACGGATGGAAAAGGTCTGTAGCTGTAGCAAAATGAAGATGATGACACATCTGTTGTCTGAGGATACTTACAGGATAAGTACAGGAAGTGGAAAGCTAAATAGACTACACGAGAGATGAAAACTACAAAATAAAACAGGAAACTAGAACTAAAGTCGACGAGAACTACAAACCTCACAACTGAACCTAAAAACGGTGACAGGTGCTGTCTCTGGCAAACATTCACCCATCCATTTTCATGTCCGTTTATACCAGTCACGTAGCAGGGAAGCTGGAGTCTATCCCAGCAATCACTGGGCGAGAGGCAGGTACACCTGGACAGGTGGCCGGTCCATCACAGTCTGACAAACATGTACCTCAGAATATTCCATCGTCCAGCCGCTGTGGACGCTTGCTTTTTTAACCTGCGGTTCACTGCGAGTGTTTGGGGGGCTTGTGGTCATCAGCCTTGTAGACTGTTTTATTTTTCTGGGTTATTTGATGACCCGACTCGTAGAATTATTTATTACACTGATGAACCCGATTGAATGATTGATCCAATTTGTTCATCTGGAAGGTTAAGAATGTTTTCAGCTCATGAAATAACTGGAGGAAACACCCAGCTTGAACTTTTCATAGGGGAGCCTCCTCTGTTTCTTTTTCAGTTTTTCCTTCCCATTTGCTCAGATTAGAAACCAGTTTCCTGTCCAGTTGTTTGGTTCAAGGCTCTCAAATGTGTTTCCTGTACGAGATAAGATTAGCTCACTCTTTCTGTTTCAGCTTCTTACACAAACACCCAAAACTCAGTGACAGGATAGACAGGGATCATGGTGGGAAATGGAAACGGTGACAAGAGAGACAAGAACATGTCCAGCAGAGATCAGAAGTGTAGAGAAGAGGTTGACATGTGGCATGAGAGCAGAGTAAATTAGAGTACCGTAGGACTGCATTTCAGGCTTTTCAGGGGGTGTAACAACTCCGTAAGTCTGCAGCTGTAAGTCTCACAGTGGATGTGTCTGCTCCACTTCATGAAACCATAAATACTGAACATAAAGCCTAAATGTCTGATTTACACCACACCAGAAGCAGGGAATACAGAAAGGAAATGGTGAGGTAACCTGAAAGAGAGAAACACGTCTGTGGGGCTGTGGAACCTCAGGTGTGGGAGAGGGACGTGGGTGTGGACCATAGGAAAGTTCCATCAAGCCAACCAATGGGTCAAGAGGGAAAAGCGGGTTAGATTTGGTCTGGGGCACAAACCGCCAACCTGCGGATAATAGCCGTGCATCATTGTGGATAACATCAATCCAGCACAGAAGATGCAGAAAGACATGACCATCACCTTGGCAGAGGTTGCCATGGTGGTGGAAAAGCTTCCCAGTGGTTAGTGGAAGGGGAGAATGAAGAGTGGCCTGGAGAAAAGTCTGACCATCCAGTCTCGCTGTGTTTGTGGGTTTGAGCCAGAATGAGCCATGCTGAGGAGGTTTAGGACCATCTTTGCGGGTTTATAAGGCACGCCTTGCTCGAACAGCAAGCGGCCTTTCAGCGGAGTGTACATGTTCTCTCTGTGCATGTTGAGGTTCTCTCCAGGTTCCCTGGGTTCCTCCCACTATCCAAATACTTGCATGGTAGTTAATTATCACTCTAAAGCAGGAGTGCCCAGCTTCAGTCCTCAATGGCCACAATCCTGCAGGTTTTCCAAGCATCCCTGCTCCAACACACCTGACTCAAATGCCTCTAAGCTGAACTTCATAGGCTGTTGAATCCCTTAATGCAAGTCAGGTGTGTTGGAGCAGTGAGACATGGAAAACCTGCAGGACACCGGCCCTTGAGGACCGACTTTGGACCCCCTGAGTTGGTCCTGCGATGGACTGGTTACCTGTCCAGGTAACCACCTCTACTTGCTGGGAAAGACTCCATTCCCCCATCACCCTGTGATGGACTAAGTGGTGTAGAAAATGCATAGCGGGGTTATAAGGACTGAGCATCACCTAGAAGGCTTGCAAGGTTACTATGGTTGTCTGGGTTTAAGTCTTGGTGACGGGAAGAAAGAGAAAAAACACGTCTGAAGGTTAGAAGTTCACTGAGCAGCACCAACCGACCAACAACAGGATCTATTCCAGTCATTTACAAGTGGTAATTCTACAGTACTCATGTGTACTACCCACCTATTTTCTGTTCTGTACATCGTTTGGCTCACTTTCTGTCAGATTCTCCAGACTAGAAACATGTTTACTGCCTTCAGCTGTGTGTAATGCAGGGACACAACCCGACTGAAAAAGCTCAAACAGTAACACTTTGATTTCACAAAAACAGGAAACTGTAAAGCTTCAAGTACCACTCTGAAGGAAGCTTTAAAGCCTGACTCATCTTTAATTGACCCCTCTGTCTGTGGAAGTGAGTGTGTTCATATTTTTTTAATGTGTGTGTGTGGAAATGGGGATGTGCTCACTTTGGATTCAAAGAGCAAACAGCCATTACAAGGTAAAAGTGGCTCCAGCTGGAAAATGTGGATGAGTTGACGAGGAGCTCTTTCCAGGTTTTAGTCAGTCACCAGGACTGCTTGACTCAGTCCATTAGCAGCTGTTCTGTGTCTACGGCTCCAGAGGAAGTCTCCGTGGTGTCATGGGGTATTTCTCAGCTTCAGGCTGTTTACAGGCTCATGAAAACTCCTTCCTTGGTGGAGACGTGAGCTAAATTAGAGGCCACATTGGAGCAACTTCCAATACTGAGTTTTGAGTTAAAACATGACGACATGAACTTCCTTAAAGACACCTGTCACCTCTCACTGCATCCTACTGTAGGAACCTGAAACTCTGTCCAGCTTTGATTGGCAGCTTTAGGATCTGAATAGTCCGCTAGACTCGGTCCGATTTGGGACTCGGGTCAGTTGTAGGGTGGTGTATCCATTCAGACCGAGATCGTGTTCACACGCGATCCGAAACTATCCGTTTAGCGCATCCACACGTCCCCAAACGAAGCAGACTTTCTGAGCAAATGGACTCTGATTCGGATCAGAAAGGTTGATGTGAACGTGTCCTTAATGCAGTGCTTCTCAATTCCGGTCGTCAGACCTCCTGCCCTGCCTGTTTTAGACATGATCCTCCTCCAAAGCACCTGGGTCAGGTTGTTGAACTCCCTCATCAAGTTCTTTGCAGCCTGTTAATGATCCCTGTTACGGCCCCAGGCCTCAGCTTGTGTATTTCAGGAAGACTCCGACAAGCAGCTGTGCCATCACACCTCTGCGATTGGCTGCCTCTGCAGGACACACCCGGCTGTTCCATCCCCTGTTTGTGATTGGCTCCTTCCCTGTCTGGCTGGAGCTTACTGATTTAAACCAGCTTCAAATGAAGATGTAGGGCAGCTGTTCTGGTGTGGGACAGCTTGCCCCTTGGAAAACCTTGAGATTGTTTGGTGTTGCTGCTGCTGCTGTTTTGTTGGCCCTTGTAGTTGGCCTTTAGATGCTTGGTTCTCTTATTTTGTGATGTGAACCAGCAACGTTGTGTGGTGACCAAAATGTTGGTAAAATATTAAAACCTGTTGTTTCCCTCAACTTATCTTACATCTTTAATGTTGCTCCCCCTTTTCCCCTAGCAGAGCCGGGGGTTTGTAACAATCCCTTAATTTCCTTCAGGTGTGTTAAAGTAGGGTTGCCTATAAAACATGGGGGGCCTGTTTATAAAACCCCAGTAAGAGCTCAGACCTCCACTAAGTGGCTCATCTAGTGATTCCAGCGGATGTTCAGGTCCTACATCCATCCATATGGATCCATCTATCAGATCCATTGATAATGAGTCCACAGTGTTTTGGCTACATTGTGGTGTTTGTTGCATGTATGTCCTCTTGCAATGATGAACACTTCATTGATTGATACCCTTAAAGCCAGAGCATGTTTTAAGTCTTATTGCAGTTTTACTGTTTTATGGTACAACTTTCCAGCTTTTCTAGACATGGACTTTCAGCCTGGTAACAAATTAAGTTCCCAGCTGAGTTTATATGGACAGATTGTCACACAGTGGAAAATCTTCCTCCTCTTCAGCCTTTAATATCTTCACCACAACAGGCAAAGTGTCTGCAGATATGAGCTGAATAAAAGACAGGTCAGATTTACGGTCCGTTAAATCCCATTAACAGTTAAATCCCAGTCTGGTAACTGGTGTGCAGTGTGTCCCAGTTCCTGCTCAGCGCAGGTGATGGCCTGGCAAACACAAACTGAGCTCATTGTCCTGCTATCTGGTGGGCCTGAACAGGACATGGTTTTGGTTCTGACTCCTTCCTGGAGTGTCAGAACCTCGGTGCTTTCTGGTGAATTCTCTCCACACCAGTTGGACCAGAAACCAAAGTGGGACGACTTTGTTCTGTTAGAACTTTAATGTCTTGGAGGGTTGATCGTTGATTCGCTGGCTTCCAAAGACATGGCATAGACGGCAATGTCCACTGTCCACGCCAGCATGCGCTGCCCACACCCACTCCACTCTCCACACCCACTCCATTGCCCACACCCACTCCACTGTCCACATTCACTCCAGTGTCCACGCCCACACCCACTCCACTGTTCACATTCACTTCAGTGTCCACACCCACAACACTGTCCACGCCCCACGCCCACAGCACACCCATGCCAATGTCCACACTCACTCCTCTGACCATGCCCACACCACTGTCCATACCCACACCACTGTCCACACCCACACCACTGTCCACGCCCACTCCATTGACAACACCTACATCCACTGACGTCAATGGGGTCCACCCTACTTTCTACACCCACACCACTGTTCGCAAACACCACTGTCCACGCCCACTCTGCTATCCACACCCACACAAGTTGGTCACACCCAGTCCACTGTCCACGCCCCCTGTCCACGCCCACTTCATACTCCCATCATGGGGAAAGGATGCAGCCCATGCTGGTGATTGTAGTGGACAGGCTCAGCCAGCGGTGGGCGGGTCAGTGGCAGTGTCCTCTACTGGGAGGAGTGGTTATGAAAGATAAGCAGAACGTTCAGTAAAACGTGGAGGAGACAGATTGTCCACACAGGACACGGAGACACGTCTGACAACACCTTTAGAAAGTGAACGTAGCATCATATGGAACACGGATCCTCTGAACTTCACAGCGTCTCTGTGGAAGTGACACAGGAACAAAGAACAATACTGGTACTACAGTCGTACCTGCTCATCAGACTGGAACAATCCCAGCAGGAGTTGGACTCCAACCAGCTGGAGGACTCCTGCTCCGATGATCAACAGAGATCTCTTCAGGACCTCAAGATGTTTTATTAGTGCCAAAGATGACAAAAGAGTCCAAAAAAATCTGCTTCCTCTCACAGGTCAGCAGTCAATGGTGAGCCTGAGGGGGGGGGGGGGGGGGGGGGAGTGGGAAAAACACCCACCACTGCCGGTGAGAATCCCAAAACACTGAGCTTTACAGGGAAGCTTTTGTTCAGAAAAAGGAAAACAATGTATGTTTTTATAACATGGAAATTATTCTAAATCACCTCCTATATAACCTGTTCAGTCATGATTTATGTAAAATATGACTGTTACATATTTATATAGACCCGCTGCAGATGTGCACAATACTAAACTATCATGTAGAAATATTAGAGCAACAAAAGCACTGGTCAGTCAATCTCACACACACACACACACACACACACGCACACAATGAAAACAAACTGTTAAATGACTTGTTCAAAGCCAAGGAAACTGGGTTGTCAGCAACGTGTTTCCTGACTAAACGCATCACACTCGTCTTGTTTTCCTGACACGACCAATCAGCTCCTCTGGGAAGCAGGAAAAACACCACATACGACCCACCAAAGGTTACAAATGTTGGACTTTTTGTATGATGTAAGAATTAAATTAAATGCACCAAACAAGTTAATCTCATTCAGCCTTCTTTAACCCTTTAAAGCCCACTGAAGAACAGCAGAGGACAAAAGGCCATTTTTCTCAACCCAAAGTCTTTATTTGACCTAAAATGTTTTTAAAAAAATCTTTAAAATCCACTCTTTGGAATTCTTTTTATATTTTTTGCCATTTATTACCATGTGATAGATGAAAATAATGGCTGTGTACTTCCCTGCTGTCTGGTGTCCACCAGGGGGCAGGATACCAGTATCATCTGGTGTACAACAGGGTTTTTTTATTTATTTATTTATTTCTACCATAAAGTGATGCAAAATGTCTCAGAAACTGTATGTATGATAAGTTTGACTTTATATAGTTAACCCTTAAAACTCTACTAGATACCCCAACTGTACAACTGGCATCCTTTCCAGTTTCTCCAGAACGGCAGTGTGTAACTCTGTGTGGATATGTGACCCTCCAGCTGGTCTACGGAGGTTTTCCATCCATCCAGGAGGTCTACAATCCAGATGTAGTGTTTATTCAGAGACTCTAGATGGTAAATCCACCATTATTTATCACATCTTCATCACCATCACTACCATGTTGCTAAGAGACCTCTATTTTCACCTGGACATGATGATGAAGACACTTCCTGTCAGACTTTCCACCGAGCCAAAGTTCAGCTGCCAGGTTTGTTTGGAGTGTTTACACCTCTGAGGTCTCTAAAGACTTGTTTTGGCTTTACAAAGCTGTGCACCGGTCGGTTTATGTGTTGTCTCCTCCACTACTGCCTCATTTAGACCTTCCTCGCCATGCACTGGAGATTCCCTCAGTTCCCGTCCATGTAAACATCCCAGCTGTACTGTGGCATCTCTGACAGCTTGTGAATAGCAAAGAAAAGATGCAGATAAGTGTTAAGATTAGTAAAAGAAGATCTGTCCCCATTAATCACTTGGTTAATCACTTGAAGTGATGGTGCACCCATATGGCCTGATGACCTGCTGGGTCTGCCTGAAGGCTGAAACGCTTCCTTTACGTGCTTATCTGGCAGCGTTCAGCTCAGTGAGGCATACGCAACCTTTGTGGTTTTCATCGTGCTTGTCAAGGCAAAACGCAGCTCAGGTTGTGTTGTAGCACACCTGCTGCTTTGTTGGGCATCAGAATTCCTCTACAGCCTCATGAAACTGAGGCAAAAATCCACACAGACTCACCAGAACTGGACAATAGAAGATGGAGAAACGTTGCTGGTCTGATGAGTCTCCAGTTCAGCTCCACATTCACATGGTAGGATCAGAATCTGCTGGAAGCATCATGACAACATGGATCCATCCTGCTTCTTCTGATGGCTTTTTACAGCAGGATGGATGTCACAAAGCTCACATAATCTCCAGCTACGTGATGACCCCAGTCTATGACCTCAGTCATTTTAAGCTGCTTTTATTTAAATGTCTGAATGGTGGAGCCTCTCTGAGCTCCTCCATCCCTACACACCCCCTCCGTCTCTCAGGTCAGCTGACCAACTACCTCTGTCTGTACCGAGGACGAAACAGAAGCTCAGAGGAGACGGGGCCTTTGCGGTGGCAGCACCTAAACTTCCTTCATACGTTAGACAGACTTCCTCTGTATCTGCTTTTCAATCTTTACTGAAGACCCGTTTGTTCACGCTTTGTTTTTCTGCACAATAAGTTGACTTTTTACATCTGATTTTATTTTGTTTTAATTTGATCACTTTTAGATGACTAATTGTTTTAATTGTCCTTGTATGTTATTTATTCTGTTTTTTTTGTTGTTTTTCTTTGGTCAACATTGTTGTTTTTAAAGTGTGTTATAAATAAAGTTGGATTGTAATGAGCCGATATGTAACTGGACGTGTTCTAACATCTGGATCGTGACTCTCTAACACATCCCATGCTTTCATTGGAGAAGTATTGTCATGTTTGCTTTTTGTTGGATTTATTGCTGCCAGTAATGATGATGATGATGATGAAGAAATAACGAGGATGTGCGAGAGATGGGCCCACCCTGCTCCAGAGTTCCCTCTGTTTACATTACAACGTGTTTGTGTATTCATTCATTAGAGATGTCTGTCTGACAGCACCGTTTCTGCGCTGTGAGCGTAAACAGTCTTTAATGGGGGAACCCACCCACCACCTGCAGGAGCTTCTGCACACGCCCTCGTGTGTGGCGCCGACAGACGGCGGGGCTTCAGCGGTTAGACACATTGATCTGGTTCACGGTGTCTTCCTGTCAGACCGGCAGGGACTCGTACAGCAGTCTGCATGAGTCAGTGTGTTCATCAGTATCTACATCTGACTAACGTTAAATCAGAGAAATACAACAAACAGAGGAAGGTACTGCTGAGGAAAGCAAGGACAGCGTCCCTCCCCCACTTCGCGTGAACACATCCGGCTGTGTAACTTTGTGTTTTCCTTTCTCTAAACTGTTGGTCTGATAAAAACCCAGAACTTTCTACTCTGTCTGTTTAAAGCTGCGAACGGACACTTAGAGAGGAAGGAAGTGGTTGGAAAGAGCGATGATGAGGTGTCATTCTGTTCCCCGTTCAACCCCACGACTGGCGGCAGATGGCCACCCACCCCGGGTCTGGTCCTGCTGAACTTTCTTCCTGTTTAAAGGTTTTTCCTCCGAGCTGCAGCCAAGCGGCGCTCAGGCAGAGTGGTTGGCTTTATCTTCGTAAGACTGTGTCGTCTCCACAGCGCTGTGTACAGAGAACGTTGCTATCGTTGTGCATCTGATGTAAAAACACAGGAAACACTGTCTAAATCACTGGTGTCAAACTCCAGTCCTGGAGGGCCGCCATCCTGCAGGTTTTTGTTGTCCCCGTGCTTCGATCCACCTGACTGAAACTCAAAAGTTGGTTGACAAGAAGCTGCTGGACTGCGATGGACTGGCGAGCTGTCCAGGGTGTACCCTGCCTGTCGCCCAAAGCCAGCTGGGATAGGCTCCAGCTTCCCCGCGACCCTGAATTGGATTAAGCGGTTTAGAAAATGAATGAATGAATGAAGCTGCTGGATCTATTTGAATCAGCTGTGTTGGTAAAGAGAAACAACAAAAACCTGCCGGATACCG
Organism: Telmatherina bonti; assembly: GCF_933228915.1. NCBI lineage: Eukaryota > Metazoa > Chordata > Actinopteri > Atheriniformes > Telmatherinidae > Telmatherina > Telmatherina bonti. The sequence continues at coordinate 7,091,344 of NC_136612.1, read as the reverse complement.
GCCCTCCAGGACTGGAGTTTGACACCCCTGGTCTAAATGATGAATATTTAAACCAGTATGTTCTATAATAACTCATGGAAATGCAAACTGTTGCTCCTGATTAACGGCAGTTTGTTGTTTTTGGCTCTCGGTTTTCTTCATAGTAAATTTTCTCCTCATCTTGAATGAAATCTTCCACATCAGGGATCCCAACCCTGGTCCTCGAGTACCAGTGTCCCTGCAGGTTTTCCAAGTGTTTCTGCTGGAACACATCTGACTCGGACAAGCTAAATACACATTGATTTGAATCAGGTGTGTTGCAGCAGGGACACTTGGAAAACCTGCAGGACACCGGTCCTCTGGGACCAGGGTTGGGAAACCCTGCCCCACATGATGAGTTGTTGGAGTAAAGCTGTGAGAGGCCTGTTGGGCTGCAGAGGGAGCTGTTTGTCGCCTGCAGGATGGGAGTGCTGTGTCGCTGGCTGCAGAGGGACAAATCCACAGAGGATATCTTCATCTCTAGTTACATTTCTGGATAAAAAATCACCTCTTTGTTTTTCCATTTTAGTTTTCCCTTCCTTCACATTTACCAGATCCAGTCATCCTCCTCCTCATCCTCTCTACGGACTGGATCCCAGCTGCAGAAACACACAACTAACTTGTCTTTCAGGGGAATAAAAGACCATTTCAGACCAGGTCTCCTTCCACCAAAAGGCCTGAATGTGACTGGCAGACTGAGCTGATTCTTTCTATTAAAGGTTTTGTTTAGTCTTTTTTAGCTCCAGCCTTCATCAAGCTGCTGGACAGGAAAGGGATGAGAGGAGGCACCTGGGTCAGGGTTGGAACCTGGATGGCTCCTGGAGGAGCTGCAGTCTCCGTATGCGAGGCAGCTTCTCATCCAGGGGAACGTTATACATTTCTCTTTAATGTTCTCAGCTGTGGACATGTCCCACCTGCCGTGTCCAACTTCTCTCCCTGTATTTGCTTCAAACATGTCATGAGTGACGTTGGGGACATTGAGTCCAAGTGGACTGTGTTCTCCTCCATTGATGGGCTGGCCAATGGGAGCTGTGGCCGTAATGTGCCTGTCGCCGCAGTGACCCCTCAACCCGTTGGCAGACCTCAGGTTAAGGAGGAGCTGTAAGGTTTTTGTCCTGAACATTAAACTGGACCAGCTCTACACCCTCATGGGCATGAAAGTTCTCTCAACCAGTCCAGTCATGCTTTGAGGACTGTGGAAAGCCATTTGACTGTGTCCCGGACTCTTTTTGGGCATGCTCTGAGAATATGAAGTACCCAACCCCCTTGTTCGAGCTGTCTGATCCCTGCATGATCGGTGCCATTATTGGTCCACAATGGCAACAGCGAGTCTGATTGTTTGGACTTAGCCAAGGCTGCCCTTTGTCCATTCATAACTGTTATAGACAGGATTTTGTAGGTGCAGCCGAGTTGTTGAGGGGTCCAGTTTGGATTGCTGCTCTTTGCAGATGATGTGGTTCTGTTGCCTTCATCAGGCCTTGACATTCAGCTCTCCCTTGAGTGATTCAAAGCCAGAGTGGAAGCAGATGGGATGAAATTCAGCACCACCAAATCTGAGACATGGTCTTCAGCCAGAAAAGGGTGGAGTTCAAGTAGCTCAGGGTTCCAGTTTACTGGTTGATCTGCATCCCTACGCTCAGCAATGGATAGTGAGAGACAGGCGAAATGGGGTTGCTGACTTTCCCTTAGAGCAGGGGTGGACAACTCCGCACCACGAGGGCTTCAGTCCTCTAAATGTTAAGAGTTTCCCTGCTCCAACACACCTGACTAGGACTTAATTAGCAAACCTGTGCAGGGCCTAACAGTGAACTCAGCACAAGTCTTCTAATTACCCATCAAACTGAGTCATGTGTGTTGCAGCAGCAAAACTCTGAACACTTGCAGGACTATGGCCTTCAAGGACTGGAGTTGCCCACCCTTGTTTTGGAGATATAATGAGGAGCTTTGGCATCAGGGAAAAGCTCAGGGTAAAGTCAAGAAGTGCAATTTGAGGTGGTCCGGGCATCTGGTCAGGATGGCCTGGAAACAACTTGGGATTTCCACAAACGAGCCGACAAATATGGCGAGGGAAGTGAAGAAGGACTGGACTTCCCTGCTTATGCAGCTTGGCCCCCAAACCAGACTTTAGACAAGCAGCAAGGAGATGGATGGATGGATAGGTGGATGGATGGATGGATAAATGGGTGGATTGATGGATGGGTGGAAAGATGGGAAAATGAATGGGTGGATGGATGGATGGAAGGAAATATGGATGGATGGATGGGAAAATGAATGGGTGGGTGGATGGAAGGAAGGAAAGATGGATGGATGGATGGATTGAAAGGAAAGATGGATGGATAGATGGGAAAATGGATGGATGGATGGATGGATGGATGGATGAAAGGAAAGATGGATGGATAGATGGGAAAATGGATGGATGGATGGATGAAAGGAAAGATGAATGGACAGATGGGAAAATGAATGGGTGGATGGAAGGATGGATGGATGGATGGATAGATAGATGGGAAAATGAATGGATGGATGGATGAAAGGAAGGAAGAAAAGATGATGGATGGGTGGAAAGATGGGAAAATGAATGGGTAGATGGAAGGATGGATGGATAGAAGGAAAGATGGATGGATGATAGATAGATGGGAAAATGAATGGGTGGGTGGATGGAAGGAAGTAAGGAAAGATTGGAAAATGGTAGGATGGATGGATGAAAGGAAAAGATGGATGGATAGATGGGAAAATGGATGGATAGATGGGAAAATGAATAGGTGGATGGAAAGATGGATATATGGATGGATGGATGGAAGGAAGAAAGGAAAGATGGATGGATGGATGAAAGGAAAGATGGAGGGATAGATGGGAAATGGATGGATGTATGAAAGGAAAGATGGATTGATTGATGGGAAAATGGATGGATGTATGAAAGGAAAGATGGATTGATTGATGGGAAAATGGATGGAAAGATGGGTGGATGGGAAAATGAATGGGTGAATGGATGGATGGATAGATGGATAATGGATGGATGGATGGATGAAAGGAAAGATGGATAGATGGGGAAAATGGATGGATGGGTGGATTGATGGATGGGTGGAAAGATGGGAAAATGAATGGGTGGACGGAACAATGGATGGATGGAAGGAAATATGGATGGATGGATGGATGGATGGATAGATGGATGGGAAAATGAATGGGTGGGTGGATGGAAGGAAAGATGGATGGATGGATAGATTGGAAAATGGATGGGTGGATGGATTGATGGATGAAAGGAAAGATGGATGGATAGATGGGAAAATGGATGGATGGATGGATGAAAGGAAAGAAGGATGGATAGATGGGAAAATGAATGGGTGGATGGATGAAAGGAAGGAAGAAAAGATGGATGGATGGGTGGAAAGATGGGAAAATGAATGGGTGGATGGAAGAATGGATGGATAGAAGGAAATATGGATGGATGGATGGATAGATAGATGGGAAAATGAATGGGTGGGTGGCTGGAAGGAAGTAAGGAAAGATGGGAAAAATGGTAGGATGGATGGACGAAAGGAAAGATGGATGGATAGATGGGAAAATGGATGGATGGATGGATGAAAGGAAAGATGGATGGATAGATGGGAAAATGAATGGGTGGATGGATGAAAGGAAGGAAGAAAAGATGGATGGATGGGTGGAAAGATGGGAAAATGAATGGGTGGATGGAAGAATGGATGGATAGAAGGAAATATGGATGGATGGATGGATAGATAGATGGGAAAATGAATGGGTGGGTGGAAGAATGGATGGATAGAAGGAAATATGGATGGATAGATGGATAGATAGATGGGAAAATGAATGGGTGGGTGGATGGAAGGAAGTAAGGAAAGATGGGAAAATGGTAGGATGGATGGACGAAAGGAAAGATGGATGGATAGATGGGAAAATGGATGGATGGATGAAAGGAAAGATGGATGGATTGATGGAAAGATGCATGGATGGGAAAATGAATGGGTGGATGAAAGGAAAGATGGATGGATTGATGGGAAAATGGATGGATGGATGAAAGGAAAGATGGATGGATTGATGGGAAAATGGATGGAAAGATGGATGGATGGGAAAATGGATTGGATGGATTAAAGGAAAGATGGATAGATGGGAAAATGAATGGGTGGATGGATAGATGGGAAAATGGATTGGATGGATTAAAGGAAAGATGGATAGATGGGAAAATGGATGGATGGATGGATGAATGAGAAATGAGTGGGTGGATGGATGGAAGGATGGATGGGTGATTGGACGGACAGACAGATAAAATCACTTTGAGTGGACTACTAAGTTTAAGAGAGTCAGAATATTTATCTAAGTATTAGGAATACCGGCACATGACTGGTTTGAGTGCATCCTGTCCATTTTGTCCGTTATTCAGCCGAACGTTCCCAAAGTTGATCAGCATCCTTCAGCTCGGTGTTTAATGTTTGGTAATCTGTACGCTGTTCTTTTACCAGCTTGGTTGTGATCAGCAGGAAACCAGAGAAAAACATTTCCTGTTCAGCTGAAAGAGTCCGTTACGAGCAGGGGTGGAGCTAGAGGGGGTGTCCAGGGTTTGCTGACCATCTCTGAAATCTGATTGGACCTCCCAGCTGTCACCTCAGGTGATTGACAGGTCATTGTACGAGGAGGACAAACATTTTCCAGACCTGCATGGATCACTAGTTTCACTGCACTGGTTTGAAGTAACGTTCAAAGTAGTTTCCTGATGATTCATGCTTTAAAAATATTGACATCTGGCTGAACATTTCATAAAGAAACGTTGTCCCTGCGCAGGTACAACTACTAACATGTCAGGCTGTTAACCTGATGTTAGCACGAAGCTACGTAGCAGTGCTAATCCAGCTGCATAAAATGAATTCATGTCTTGTTTAGTTTTAATCAAAGTTTTCACGTTGGCGCTAAAATAAGCAGGAGCGATGCTCAAAGAGAACCTCCATGTTACTGACTAGGCTGAAGATCCAGTTCCATTTAAACAGGAGGCTCGCGAGGCTGCTGGGGGATTTTAAGTAAGCTACAGCATGAAAATGTGCAGAAAATATCTTGATACATGTTTTATTTTGTAGAGAGAGCTAATCAGTTGATGACATGACAGACTTTCAAACATGTCCTGAAACACAGAAAAAGCCTCCAGAGAAGAGCAGAATAATCAGTAATCAATAAGACTGCTTTCATTTATTTGTTTTCTAACTTAGAAATGCTCTACGTGTCGTAGTAGGAATGCCCAGACTTGTTGTGTGTGTTGTTGAGATGGTGAGATCTAACCAGCAGTTGGTTTCCGGCCCACACCAGGACATGCATCAGCCTCTGACACACATACAGCGAGTGTCACGCCTCCCCTACCACTGGCAGCATCATGACATCCTGCCTACTTGTCTGTGTGTGTCATTGCAGACAGCTGTGTCTTCACGTCAGGTAAAGAACAGCTCTCTCTCTCCTTCCTGTTTTCCCTTTTAAACCGTTTTTAACGTGTGTGTGTGTGTGTGTGTGTGTGTGTGTGTGTGTGTGTGTGTGTGTGTGTGTGTGTGTTTGTGTGTGTGTGTGTGTGTGTGTGTGTGTGTGTGTGTGTGTGTGTGTGTAGTGTTACATGAGCTGGATGCTTTCCATGTCCTGCTGGTTGGACGTTTGGTACAATGAGCGGTATTGGCTTAAAGCTTCACAGCTGTTGTGGTTAAAATGATTATTTTCACACTAATTTTGGTGTAATTGCAGTAATCTGGGTGTTAGAAAACACTCACTTAGCTTGTTCAGGAAGGGAGGATTCAGCAGAGTGTTGCAAAAACCTGAACACATGAAAACAAATGCTACTGGTACAAAAACCAGAAAAGTGTGTGTGTGTGTGTGTGTGTGTGTGTGTGTGTGTGTGTGTGTGTGTGTGTGTGTGTGTGTGTGTGTAAAACATGAAATGTGTGTGTGTAACACATCCTAAATCACCTGTGATATTATTGACCTTATCTGTAGTTTTTCCTCGGTGACAGACACTTTCTGGCTTTTTCTTTTCTTTTTCTGTCATTTATTTAAAGCCGTTTGAGATAAATGGAGTCTGATTGATGGATTTATTGATCTGTGAGCCTACCAGCAGCATCGCTGCACATGGACTTTGAAGAGCAGGATTGTTTCTAAACAAGGGCACGCAGACTGAACATCTGTCTACATGCATAGCAAAATATTAGCCAGAGATGTAGCATGTGTGTGCGCACGTCATTCAGATTATGTTGTATGAATGTGATTTTCGGTGATGTTGATTGATTGTTTGTCAAGTCTAAAAGCTGTGGAAAAAACACCAGTGAGAAGTGGGTATTTATCAGAGGCAAAGCAAGCATCATAAAGGTTAAAAGTGTTTTAAATTTTAGGATCACTTTATAAAAAATAAAAGTGAAAATAGAAGCTGCTGTCACCTCCACAACAGGTTGTCAAACAGATTTTGTTTTCCTGGATTGATTTAAAACTTGTTTTGTAGTTTGTTAATTTTCTGTGTTTCAAACTCACATAAGGCAAGTAGGAAAAGCTCTGGTTAAGAATGTCAGCTTGATTCTCTCCTGTACAAACATGATGCTTCAGTTCTCCTAACCTGGCTGTGCTTAGATGAGTTGATGTGAGCTGGAAAGCAGATTATAAACCTGGAAGTTTTTATTGTAGCTAAATAGTTGGCCAGTCAACCGTTGTCAAAGTTACAGCAACTGAAAGTGTGCAATGGTGACTTTCTGCTTGTTCTGCAAATGCTGCTGATTTTCATAACAGATTCTCACTTCCTTGTTCTTCAACACTGTTGTTTCACGTTTGTCTCAGTCTGCCTGTCGCCAGAGATGGTAACAGTCTTATAAAGGGTGGAAATGATTTAGTTTTACCTCCGTCAGCTGAGATCTTGATGTGTGTTGTTAGTTTTGGGACCGAAGCAGTATATAAGCTTACCACTTAAGAGTAAAGCCACCCCAACCTCAAACCAGAAACCACACGTCTGCTGTGTTTAACAGCTTGTTCTCACCCAGACCAGTCAGATATACTGGATCTAGACCGATAACCTGCTGTCCTCGTACTGCCTGTTATCTACCATTTTTAACTGCAGGAGGTTCTCTACGCCATGTCTGTTTGCCTCTGTTCATGGTGGGTGATAGGAAATACACTCATTTTATCTCACCTGCCTTGCTAGTGTCAGGTTGGACCTTCTTTGTTGTGCAGAACGTGTTCAATCAGGTGTTGGAAGCATTTCTCTGAGATTTTGCTCCTTAATCCATGACAAGAATCTCCCGTTCCACCTCATCATGATGAGAATCTCCCGTTCCACCTCATCATGATGAGAATCTCCCGTTCCACCTCATCATGATGAGAATCTCCCGTTCCACCTCATCATGATGAGAATCTCCCGTTCCACCTCATCACCATGAGAATCTCCCGTTCCACCTCATCACCATGAGAATCTCCCGTTCCACCTCATCACCATGAGAATCTCCCGTTCCACCTCATCACCATGAGAATCTCCCGTTCCATCTCATCACCATGAGAATCTCCCGTTCCACCTCATCACCATGAGAATCTCCCGTTCCATCTCATCACCATGAGAACCTCCCGTTCCACCTCATCATGATGAGAATCTCTCGTTCCACCACATCATGATGAGAATCTCCCGTTCCACCTCATCATGATGAGAATCTCCCGTTCCACCTCATCATGATGAGAATCTCTCGTTCCACCACATCATGATGAGAATCTCCCGTTCCACCTCATCACCATGAGAACCTCCCGTTCCACCTCATCATGATGAGAATCTCTCGTTCCACCACATCATGATGAGAATCTCCCGTTCCACCTCATCACCATGAGAACCTCCCGTTCCACCTCATCATGATGAGAATCTCTCGTTCCACCACATCATGATGAGAATCTCCCGTTCCACCTCATCATGATGAGAATCTCTCGTTCCACCTCATCATGATGAGAATCTCCTGTTCCACCTCATCATGATGAGAATCTCCCGTTCCACCTCATCACCATGAGAATCTCCCGTTCCACCTCATCACCATGAGAATCTCCTGTTCCACCTCATCATGATGAGAATCTCTCGTTCCACCTCATCGTGATGAGAATCTCTCGTTCCACCTCATCGTGATGAGAATCTCCCGTTCCACCTCATCATGATGAGAACCTCCCGTTCCACCTCATCATGATGAGAATCTCTCGTTCCACCACATCATGATGAGAATCTCCCGTTCCACCTCATCATGATGAGAATCTCTCGTTCCACCTCATCATGATGAGAATCTCCCGTTCCACCTCATCATGATGAGAATCTCCCGTTCCACCTCATCACCATGAGAATCTCCCGTTCCACCTCATCACCATGAGAATCTCCCGTTCCACCTCATCACCATGAGAATCTCCCGTTCCATCTCATCACCATGAGAACCTCCCGTTCCACCTCATCATGATGAGAACCTCCCGTTCCACCTCATCATGATGAGAATCTCTCGTTCCACCACATCATGATGAGAATCTCCCGTTCCACCTCATGACCATGAGAACCTCCCGTTCCACCACATCATGATGAGAATCTCCCGTTCCACCACATCATGATGAGAATCTCTCGTTCCACCTCATCATGATGAGAATCTCCCGTTCCACCACATCATGATGAGAATCTCCCGTTCCACCTCATCATGATGAGAATCTCCCGTTCCACCTCATCACCATGAGAACCTCCCGTTCCACCACATCATGATGAGAATCTCCCGTTCCACCTCATCATGATGAGAATCTCCCGTTCCACCTCATCATGATGAGAATCTCCCGTTCCACCTCATCATGATGAGAATCTCTCGTTCCACCTCATCACGATGAGAATCTCCCGTTCCACCTCATCACCATGAGAATCTCCCGTTCCACCTCATCACCATGAGAATCTCCCGTTCCACCTCATCATGATGAGAATCTCCCGTTCCACCTCATCACCATGAGAATCTCCCGTTCCACCTCATCACCATGAGAATCTCCCGTTCCACCTCATCACCATGAGAATCTCCCGTTCCACCTCATCACCATGAGAATCTCCCGTTCCACCTCATCACCATGAGAATCTCCCGTTCCACCTCATCACCATGAGAATCTCCCGTTCCACCTCATCATGATGAGAATCTCCCGTTCCACCTCATCATGACGAGAATCTCCCGTTCCACCTCATCATGACGAGAATCTCCCGTTCCACCTCATCATGACGAGAATCTCCCGTTCCACCTCATCATGATGAGAATCTCCCGTTCCACCTCATCACCATGAGAATCTCCCGTTCCACCTCATCACGATGAGAATCTCCCGTTCCACCTCATCACCATGAGAATTTCCCATTCCACCACATCATGATGAGAATCTCCCGTTCCACCTCATCATGATGAGAATCTCCCGTTCCACCTCATCACCATGAGAATCTCCCGTTCCACCTCATCACCATGAGAATCTCCCGTTCCACCTCATCACCATGAGAATCTCCCGTTCCACCTCATCACCATGAGAATCTCCCGTTCCACCTCATCACCATGAGAATCTCCCGTTCCACCTCATCACCATGAGAATCTCCCGTTCCACCTCATCATGATGAGAATTTCCCGTTCCACCACATCATGATGAGATTTTCACGTTCCACCTCATCATGATGAGAATCTCCCGTTCCACCTCATCACCATGAGAATCTCCCGTTCCACCTCATCACCATGAGAATCTCCCGTTCCACCTCATCACCATGAGAATCTCCCGTTCCACCACATCACCATGAGAATCTCCCGTTCCACCTCATCATGATGAGAATCTCCCGTTCCACATCACCATGAGAATCTCCCGTTCCACCTCATCATGATGAGAATTTCCCGTTCCACCACATCACGATGAGATTTTCACGTTCCACCTCATCATGATGAGAATTTCCCGTTCCACCTCATCATGATGAGAATCTCCCTTTCCACCACATCATGATGAGAATTTCCCGTTCCACCACATCATGATGAGAATCTCCCGTTCCACCACATCATGATGAGAATTTCCCGTTCCACCTCATCACCATGAGAATCTCCCGTTCCACCTCATCACCATGAGAATCTCCCGTTCCACCTCATCACCATGAGAATCTCCCGTTCCACCTCATCACCATGAGAATCTCCCGTTCCACCTCATCATGATGAGAATCTCCCGTTCCACCTCATCACCATGAGAATCTCCCGTTCCACCTCATCACCATGAGAATCTCCCGTTCCACCTCATCACCATGAGAATCTCCCGTTCCACCTCATCACCATGAGAATCTCCCGTTCCACCTCATCACCATGAGAATCTCCCGTTCCACCTCATCATGATGAGAATTTCCCGTTCCACCACATCATGATGAGATTTTCACGTTCCACCTCATCATGATGAGAATCTCCCGTTCCACCTCATCACCATGAGAATCTCCCGTTCCACCTCATCACCATGAGAATCTCCCGTTCCACCTCATCACCATGAGAATCTCCCGTTCCACCTCATCATGATGAGAATCTCCCGTTCCACCTCATCACCATGAGAATCTCCCGTTCCACCTCATCACCATGAGAATCTCCCGTTCCACCACATCACCATGAGAATCTCCCGTTCCACCTCATCATGATGAGAATCTCCCGTTCCACCTCATCACCATGAGAATCTCCCGTTCCACCTCATCACGATGAGAATTTCCCGTTCCACCACATCACGATGAGATTTTCACGTTCCACCTCATCATGATGAGAATTTCCCGTTCCACCTCATCATGATGAGAATCTCCCTTTCCACCACATCATGATGAGAATTTCCCATTCCACCACATCATGATGAGAATCTCCCGTTCCACCACATCATGATGAGAATTTCCCGTTCCACCTCATCACCATGAGAATCTCCCGTTCCACCTCATCACCATGAGAATCTCCCGTTCCACCTCATCACCATGAGAATTTCCCGTTCCACCTCATCACCATGAGAATCTCCCGTTCCACCTCATCATGATGAGAATCTCTCGTTCCACCTCATCATGATGAGAATCTCCCGTTCCACCTCATCATGATGAGAATCTCCCGTTCCACCTCATCACCATGAGAATCTCCCGTTCCACCTCATCATGATGAGAATTTCCCGTTCCACCACATCACGATGAGATTTTCACGTTCCACCTCATCATGATGAGAATTTCCTGTTCCACCACATCCCAAAGCTGCTCTGCTGGATGTAAATCTGGTGACTGTGGAGGCCGTTGGAGGACAGTCAACTCATCGTGATGGTGGAGATGATGTGACATGGTGCATCATCCTGCTGGAAGTTTCCATCAGGCAACAATATTCATGTAGGCTGTGCAGTTTAAACCACCTCGCTAGTCGCAGTGCGGCAACAGGATGTCAACTCATTGGCTATTTTTAATATGCACTGACACTGATTCATCGAACCAATTGAAGAAGACTTTATCAGATGCAGAAAGGAAAAGCAAAGAAAATACATAAGGCTGACTTTTACTGGCTGGAGAGAGCTCAGAGATGATGCAGGATGAATGCTGAATTCTTCATTCTTAGGGGGATTCCACAGTAAGAAATTCTGCCAAAGTTCAGTAAAATGTTTTAATAAGGCTGTCAAAGTTAATGCATTAATGACACACTAACACATAGTTAACACATAGCTCTAGCATAGCTCTCAGGCTATAGCTAGCGCTAACCAGAAGCACTAGCTTAAACTAAAAGCAGCACCAGTCTTATCGGTTGAAATGGATTATAAGGCGGGACTTTTAGCAGTGATGTTACCGATGCACAGCACTGACCTCGCAGTTGTTTCTAACTGAACATATCAGGGACAACCCAGGAGGTGCTGGATGTTGGTAGGGACATGGCCAGACTGTCCCTTCCTGGTTCTACATCCATGCTATTGTCTAACTCTGCACTGTCCTCTAGTGGCTGTATTAGCTGACAGCCACGCCAACGTAGAGGACGCGTGCAAGTTCGAGAAAAGTCGTGTTTGAAATGAACACACCTATTTATGCACGTAAAGGAGGCTTCAGTGGAAATGGGGCTTAAGAAACAAGATCAGAACCTGGATATTTTAGGGGCTACATCTGCTTGAAGAGTTGATCTGAAGATGATTTTCTTTGTCTGTGGAAACCAATGCTTCTGGTCATTTAGAGCATGGCATGAATGGGACTCTGAAAGATCCAGAAGGAAGGCTAAAGATAAAAAAGGAATACTCTGACCATTTTGAGGGTCACTAGTCATGTTTCTGGGCTGTTTCATGGCTCATACTCGCTGATATGGAAGAATAGTTTGAAGCTACTCAGCTGAAGCAAACTCCTCTGAATGCCTTGCTCTGGTTTTCTCTCTTATATGGCCGGGAAAACGTCTTTTTACATCACCTTCCTGGAAATGTGTTTATGGTGAGTGAATATGATTCCTTTCCAGGTACCGGAAAGAAACCCAATGCACTGTTTGTGTGACGACATATCAAAGCTCGGCTTCGTACCCAGCTGCTGATGTTGACTGACGGGGTTGTCAGTGAGTTTCAGGGCAGGTTGGAGGTGGGATGATTGCAGAAGTCTGGGCCCTGCTCCTGCTGCACCTCCATCCAGCTGACAGCTCAGTCGCTGCTGGGTAAATGATCCTGACGGGGGAGGAGGGCGTAGTCCTTCTCCTCTCAGGGATTAGTGGAAGCTCCTCGGGCCATTTGCATGTGAAAAGATCCTGGGGCTGCAGTCCAAGAGCACCCCCCCTCCCTCTCTCTCCTTTTCTGTCTGTTAACCTTTCTTCACTCTGCTCCTGACATCAGGGAGAAGCAGAGAGAGAGAGGGGGAGTTAGAAAGGCGGGGAGGGAAAAGAGTGCATCACTTCTACAAAAGATAAACTTAGCAAAGACGGGTTGAGGAAGTGGTCTTTAGAGGAGTCTCTGCCAACTGGGGAGTCACAGAAACTGGCTACTGTGGATGAGAGAAGGTAGGAATTCCTCCTCTCTTTATTCTCTTTTTGCTGGTTTTGTTTCCGTCCTCGTGTATATCTGGGGGGTCCCCAGAATCCATGCTCAGCATACGGAGCTAACAATGAAAGCAGATAGGACTGGTCCACTTGGGCGGTTAGGATGGGGGTGGTGGGACTGTTAGGCCTCGGCTGATTTCTGCAAACTGTTGATTCAAACAAGTCCTCAAATCAGAGCGGAATCCCCCAAAGTGATGTGAAGTACAGTCTGCAAGGACTGAGTTGGTCTGACATGAATTAGAACTTTTAATATTTTATAGATCTTCCTCTGCAGGGGAATTATTGATACTTTGACTCTAAATCCACCAGTTAATTTGGGCATTGTTCGACTCATTCCTTATGTAATGTGGTCACGGCGTTGCTTTGAGCTGGAGGGGATGCCATCTGTTCCATCAGCCCGTTCAGTTTGCTGTCACTTCAAGCTTTACATCCAACCAACGCTAAACAGTTTGCTTGCAGGTTTGTTGAGTGTTTACCGTAGCCGTTGTTTAGCAGAGACGATAACCTGCGATGGAGAGATCACTGACTCCCTTTGAGCTGAACACAGCCTCACCGTCCTGTAGTCGGTGGAATGCGAGCATCATTTCAGCTGCTTTGAGATTTCCTCTGCAGACCAAACTGAGTCTGAAGCACTTTAGTCCCACCATTGGTTTACTTTAAACCAAACTTACGAGCTTCCTCCATGGTCGGCTTACGTTACCGGGTCGAGCTTTGATGTGTGTTAAACCCTCCACCCTCACAGCGAGGGGTCACCATGCTGGTGTTCTTCTGGTTGAAAAGCCATGACGGTCTCCCCTCAGTCCTCTGCTGGTGCTCTCATGTGCATGAAGCTTCAGTTGGAGCTGCAATGCTGGAGAAACCAATAGAAAGTCTGCAAATCAGTTTCATCATCCAGAATTATTCCACTGCAAACAGCAGTTTCTTCATCCACAACCAAACCAGCATCTCTGGACCTGATCAAGAAATTTCATTTTTTCCATTTGATTTTCTTCTGGCTCTCCTGTCTGTCATTTTGTTTGTGCTGCTGTTGGATTATAGTTTCCACACTTAGAGGTATCTTATCTTATTAAAGGTAGACCACAGGATCAGAGTTTACCGTATAGGATGACATTTAGAGCTGGACTTACACGACTTCACAACTTTCTTCTTTAACACCAGGTTGTCTTATGTTTTATAGTAATGGTCTGACTTTTTTCTGATAAAAGATCAAATATTTAGACCAGGGGTGTCCAGAGTCGGTCCTCGAGGGCCCCTGTCCTGCAGGTTCTCCATTTATCCCTGCTCCGACACACCTGGCTTCCATTAAAAGGATCCAACAGCCTATGAAGTTCTGCACAGTGACTGATTCTTGGAGATTGTTTGACAGCTCACCAGTCCGTCGCAGGACCAACACAGAGACACAACCATTCACAGTGACTTTAGCGCAGGTGTTTTCCAAAGTCTGTCCTCTAGGGCCGCTGTCCTGCAGGTTTTCCATGTTCCCTCCTCCAATACACCTGACTTCAATTAAATGGATGAATGGATGAAGATCGGCTTAAGGGCATTTGAGTCAGGTGTGTTGGAGCAGGGAGATGTAGAAAATTTGCAGGATCGTGGACCGGAGATGGACACCCTGCCTTAGACAGTTTAGCTGCTTTATCTTTAAACTGGGTGAGTGTTTAAAAGGAATGGCTGGATGGATGATTGATCAGATGGCAGGAATGGACCAAGTAGACAGAGGATGTGGAGCCAGATAACGTAGGAATCCTCACGTTGGTTACTCCTCTACAGCAGTCGCAGTCAGGGGTTATTGGCTGAAGTTTGGTGCCACCAACCCCAAGTTTTAGTGACTAGATCCTGATCTGACTCCATGATGAGCACTAATGGTAAATTCATGGGCTCCAGGACAGCGGAGGTGATGGAACAGCTCTGCTTCTGTCTGCAGTCTGGAATTTAGACCAAAGCAGATCCAGTTAAATCAGCCGAAAGTCCCATCCGGATGAAACGGTGCGGATGTTTAACACATGCAGAAGGAAGCGACGATGAGGAGCTGCCTCTCTGACACAGCTCCAGCTTTCTGACCCTGTTTGGAAGAAATGAAGCAGCTGGGATCTTCTTCATGTCTTTTCCGTAGGATGTTCTTCGTTTTCTGCTTTCCATCCACATGGATGTGGAAAAGGAGTCAGACGGAGATATAAATGGAAGAAGATGCTGACACGTTGAACCATTTTACCTCCAAGAGAAGGTTTCATGATCTGACATCTGATTTTTCAGCTTCGTTACAAAGACTAAACGCTTCGAAGTTGTGATTACAGTCAAAACACAACAAAAACATTTGATTCAAACTAAACTCCTTCCTACAAAATCAATATTGCAATTTACTGCATTATTTCACTAAATTTAATGTCTTAACATCTTCATTTATTCATAATAATAAATAACTGAAAAAAAATATGATTATATATTAACTATATTAATAACAATAAATGTGAAAAATGCAAATAATGGCAATGAAATTAAATATATGAACATAAGTAGATATAACAATAATATGTAAGTAATTAAAATGATGAATTAAAATGATAAAATGTCAGAGTGTAGTGTTGTAGATTTGTGCTGACAGTCATCGAGGGGTTAACTGCTCCCTCTGTGACCTGTTGCATCTCTGCAGATGTAAACTTTAGCTGTTATTTCATTTCCTTTCATTAGTTTGACTGAAAAACAAACAAGTCTGGCAGGCAGAAGCAGAGTCTGTAAAGTGATGTGGAAATGAGAATTAGTGGCGTCCTGCTTTAAATCAGGACAACTAAACGTCATCGTTATGGAAATTCTCCCTGTGAGAGTAAAGTATCAGCAGAGCAGGTCTAACGGCAGCAGACGCTCGGTGCGATGTGAACGTTTTACTGCACCAAGCATCGTTTAAACGATGCTGGAAACCTTCTCTGTCCCGACACGAGGATTAGTTCTGTTCTGGATATTTATAGATGATGACATTATGATGGCCAGCGCTCATCAAGCCTTCCTGTTGACGCAGCGTGAGGATCTGAAGACAGAGAGGGAGAAAGACACGTTCAGGACACGTTGAGTCATAGAAACACAGAATGTGCACACAGGTGTCAGTCCTGCTGCAGGACTGTGTCGTTTGACTTAAGTGTAATTATAATCACGTACGGGCAGCTTAAAGTTACACGTGGGGGTTGTCCCTCCCATCCAATCCTCTTACAGCGCAGACCGGTCTGCATCACACACACACACACACACACACACACACACACACAGGGGGGTGGACTTCATTAGGCTTAGACCTGAAAGGTGCAGGTTGGTGTGTGTGTGTGTGTGTGTGTGTGTGTGTGTGTGTGTGTGTGTGTGTGTGTGTGTGTGTGTGTGTGTGTGTGTGTGTGTGTGTGTGTGTGTGTGTGTGTGTTGTCCTTGGGAAAACAAATATAGGTTGCAGCTCTGCGAAGCTGCTTTTTTTATTCACATGGCGACAAAGAAGCCATCATTCACAGGAATTGTGACTCTGCAAAGAAAAGTGTGATGGTTTGGAGTAACAAGGAGGTAAAACGCTGATGTGTTGAGCATCCAGGTATCTTAGCTGGTCTCCTAATGATAGTCTGGTCCGAGCTGCGCCTGAAAGCCAAATGTTCATGTTCTTGTCCCCACAGAGCTGCAGACTGAGCCATTCACCTTGATGGAGGAGCAAGGGGAGAAGGAGAGAGGCATCATGGTGGAAGAGCACGAGGACAAGGAGCGTCCACACATCCATGCCCCCCCGGCGGACAAAGAGAACTGTGGGGAGGCTTGTACGGAGCCGCAGGAGAACGGAAAGGAAAATGGGATGGAAGTTGGAGAGCTAAAAGACGAGACGGAGCTGGAGGCGGAAGTGAAGGTGGAGCTCATCCCGTCGGTTCCAGGACTGCAGACCAGATTCATACGGGGAAGTGACCTGTTTGGATACGTGGGCATCGAGGCAGTGCTGGACCAGATGAGACACAAGACGATAAAAGCGGGCTTTGAGTTCAACATCATGGTGGTCGGTGAGTCAGTCACAGGCTGTTGGGTGAACTGTCACAGTTGTATGTGTTCATGTCCTGCTGCTGTTGGAACAAAGTGGTAAAAACAACATTAGTTTAAAGATTTTATGAGGTCATGGGATGGGCGGATGGGTGGATGGATGGATGGATGGGTGGATGGATGGGTGGATGGATAGATGGATGGATGGGTGGATGGATAGATGGATGGATGGGTGGATGGATAGATGGATGGATGGGTGGATGGATGGATGGATAGATGGATGGATGGGTGGATGGATGGATGGGATGATGGGTGGATGGATGGATGGATGGATGGGTGGATGGATGGGTGGGTGGATGGATAGATGGATGGGTGGATGGATAGATGGATGGATGGGTGGATGGATGGATGGATAGATGGATGGATGGGTGGATGGATAGATGGATGGATGGATGGATGGGATGATGGGTGGATGGATGGATGGCTGGATGGATGATGGATGGATGGGTGGGTGGATGGATGGATGATGGATGGGTGGATGGATGGATGGATGGATGATGGATGGATGGGTGGATGGATGGATGGCTGGATGGATGATGGATGGGTGGGTGGATGGGTGGATGGATGGATGGATGGATGATGGATGGATGGTGCTGACGTTGCGGTAACGTATTGTGTCATTTCCTGTTTCCCTAGCGTGTGTCACTGCGGATTGCTACGAGCCGTTGGCTCCTTTAACTTCTTTCTAACTTCTATCTATTGTTAACCAACCACTCACTTTAGCGCACAATATCTTCCCAAACCACTGTTCTATATATTGCATTTATTTTTGAGATCTTTGGCTTTCTGTTTACTGACTTAAACAGCTCAAGCACTCGGTTTTAGCATGGCTGCTAGCTCTCTTCCCACACCCCGGTCCCCTGCCTTTTCTTGCTCGGTGTGTCTGATGTTTAGCTACTCCTCCGCCTCCTTTAGTGATAACGGTAGGTGTATTAAGTGTAGCAGCCTGGCAGCTTTGGAGGCGAGGCTCTGCGAGTTAGAAGCCCAGCTCCGCACTCAGTTAGGGAAGCAGTTAGTCAGCAAGCCCCCATTAGCCAGTGCGGAGCTACCAGCCAGGGCAGCTAGCCCACCTAGCGGTCCCTCAGCAGTTCCCGCGCAGCCGGGAGCCGAGGCGGGCTGGACGACGGTCAGGCGGAAGCGTAGCCCCAAACCAAAACCCACTGGCCACCACCGACCTGTTCACGTTTCTAACAGATTTTCCCTGCTCGGCGACACACCCGCTGAGGCAGAAACCCTGATTATAGGTAGTTCCATAGTCAGAAACGTGGCTCTAGAGACACCGGGGACCATAGTCAAATGCATTCCTGGGGCCAGAGCGGGCGACGTCGAATCGTATTTGAAACTGCTGACTAAGGCTAAACGTAAATACCGTAAGATTGTAATTAACGTCGGCGGTAACGACACCCGGTTACGCCAATCGGAGGTCACTAAAATTAATGTTGCTTCGGTGTGTAACTTTGCCAAGAGCATGTCGGACTCCGTAGTTTTCTCTGGTCCCTTGCCAAATTTAATCAGCGATGACATGTTTAGCCGCATGTCATCCTTCAACCGCTGGTTGTCTAGGTGGTGTCCCGATAACAACGTGTGTTTTATAGATAATTGGAGCGCTTTTTGGGGAAAGCCTGGTCTTATTAGGAGAGATGGCATCCATCCCACGTTGGATGGAGCCGCTCTCTTATCTAGCAATATGGACTCTTTTATTAGTCAGCTAAATTGACAACTCAGGGTTGGGACCAGGAGGCAGAATTGTAGTCCTACACACTTTTCTGCAGCTTCCCACCTGCCGCCGCCCACCCAAAACCCCATTCCGACCTTATACAACTCCCCAGCAGGAAGAATTAAACAACACAAAAACACTTCTGGGGTTAATCGTGAAAACCTCATAAAAATAAAAACAATGGATCTAATAAAATCTGAAAATAAGACAATAAAGTGTGGCCTACTGAATATCAGATCCCTCCCAAATAAGTCTTTATTAGTCAATGACTTGATAGGTGATCACCACATTGATTTATTCTGTCTTACGGAAACCTGGTTACAGCAAGAGGATTATGTTAGTATTAATGAAGCTACGCCAGCTAACTATTTAAACTTTCACATTCCTAGAACTACAGGCAGAGGAGGAGGTGTTGCAGCTATTTTTAAGTCAGAATTTTTAATTAATCCTAAGCACAAAACTAACTATAAATCCTTTTAATTCCTGACATTAAATTTATCTCATCCAAAATGGAATTGAGAGAAACCGCTCCTTTTAGCATTAGTGTATCGCCCACCTGGACCTTACTCCGAGTTTCTGACCGAATTCTCTGATCTCTTGTCTGAGTTAGTGCTGACTACTGATAAGGTCATTGTACTAGGTGATTTTAATATTCATGTTGACGATGAAAATGATAGTTTAAACATTTCCTTTAGCTCTATTCTAAACTCAGTTGGGTTTTCATAAAATGTCCATGGAGCCACTCACTCTCATGGCCATACTCTTGATCTGGTTCTAACATCTGGTATTGAGACTGATAAGCTCAAAGTATTTCCTCAAAACCCTGTCTTGTCCGATCACTTCTTATTAACCTTTGAATTCACTTTATTTGATTACTCACTGACCAAAAATAAATTCTACTATAGATGTTTATCAGACAATATTATTACAAATTTAAACAATCAATTGAATCAATTTTTTCACCTCTATCATGTGTTAGCATGACTGAGAGTCCCCCTTTAAGCCTTACTCCTGCTCAGATTGATCAACATGCTGATACTATAACAGCTTCAATGCGTACAACCTTGGATAATGTTGCTCCCCTAAAGAAGAAGAAATTAGGTAAGATTATGAAGGCTCCCTGGTTTAATTCCCAGCTTCGAGCTCTAAAACAGGCGTCAAGGCGTTTGGAAAACAGATGGCGTTCATCATGACTAGAGGAGTCTCACTTAACCTGGAAAGAAAGTTTAATTGTATACAAAAAAGCCTTACGTACGGCAAGAACAGCTTATTATTCATCATTGATAGAGGAAAACAAAAACAACCCTGGGTTTCTTTTCAGCACTGTAGCCAGGCTTACTAGGAGCCGGAGCGCTGTGGAGCCATGTATTCCTTTCTCACTTAGCTGTGATGATTTCATGTATTTTTTCAGAAATAAAATTGACACTATTAGAGATCAAATTCACAATATTCTTCCTTCTACTTACAATGTTGAGCCTGTTGTGGTCTCCGAAGCATCCTTAGAACCAGGATCTGACTTGTGTCTAAGTAGTTTCTGTCCTGTCCAACCCTCTGAATTAACTAAAATAATAGCTTCATCTAAACCATCCACCTGTATCTTAGACCCTCTCCCAACGAGCCTCTTTAAGGACATTTTCCCTTTAATTAATACATCACTACTAAATCTTATCAATATGTCTTTAGTGACAGGATATGTACCACAATCATTTAAAACTGCTGTAATCAAGCCTTTACTTAAAAAGCAATCTCTGGATCCAGAGGTGATAGCAAATTTTAGACCTATATCTAACCTCCCGTTTATGTCCAAAATTCTGGAGAAAATAGTGTCACCTCAGCTACATGCCCACCTGAGCAGAAATAATTTATGCGAGGAGTTTCAGTCAGGATTTAGAGCTCATCATAGCACTGAGACGGCATTGGTGAAAGTTACTAATGACCTTCTTATGGCCTCAGACAAAGGACTTCTGTCCGTACTTATCTTGCTTGATCTTAGTGCTGCATTTGATACAGTCGATCATAACATTCTGTTACAGAGACTAGAACAGGTGATTGGAATTACAGGTACAGCGTTAAGCTGGTTTAAATCATATTTATCTGATAGACTTCAGTTTGTTCATGTAAATGACAAGTCCTCCTCCCAAACTACAGTAAGTCATGGAGTTCCTCAAGGTTCTGTACTTGGACCAATACTCTTCACGCTATATATGCTCCCTTTAGGCAAAATTATTAGACAGCATGGAATAAACTTTCATTGTTATGCAGATGATACTCAAATATACTTATCCTTTAAACCAGATGAAACAAATCAGCCCAATAGGCTACAAAATTGTCTCATAGACATAAAGACTTGGATGTCTAGAAATTTTCTCCTCTTAAACTCAGATAAGACTGAAGTAATTCTCTTTGGATCTGAAAAACTCAGAGCTTAATTTTACCGGTTTTGTAATGAACCTGGATGGCATTACTTTAGCTTCCAGTGCTACAGTGAGAAACCTTGGAGTAATATTTGACTCTGACCTGTCCTTTGGCCCACATGTTAAGCAGGTTACTAAAACAGCCTTCTTTCATTTACGTAATATAGCCAAAATTAGGGACATTCTGTCTCAGAGTGATGCAGAAAAACTGG